>NC_063178.1:40723032-41039683 GCF_023159225.1 Perognathus longimembris pacificus
TAGTTTTTAAGCATGCTCTCTTACCTAGAATTTATTAAGAGCCAGTATTAGATTAGAGCATGGAAAATAGTGACCTCTCAGTGAACATTAAAAGCAAAGCATACTTTCCAGCTTGGCCAATTCCAAGCAGTCAATGTCTCTCTATAAGAAAGCAGAGACTCGACCACTTCACTGGCTTTGTCATCTCCTCACGGGTATCTGGAGCCATGAGAATCTCTTCCTTTATTGTTACCGGCCTTGTTCTTCTTGTGCAACACTTTCCAGGTAAGAGAGATGTCCTTAGAGAGATAAGGCTGGAAATCCATCTAGAATCTGTATTTGAACAATGTATAAAAAAATATCATAACTGGTTTTAACAAAATAGGTGTCAGGCAAGCCAGTTGCCAGAGTTTATTTTTCTGGCAAAGAAAAAAAAAACAGTGAGGTTGCACCCATTTGGGTCACCTTTGACTGGAAGGGAATCTTTAAAATGAGATAAAGTAATCCCCTCTGTTACTTTAGGGAAGAAAACCTTTTGCAGCATAGATTATAGTGTATAGGTTTATGATGAACTATCTTGTAGCAGTGGACACCAATCACTTATCCTTAAATTGAAGTTAGGCAAATTGAAGAGACAGAAATAAAATTCAAGGATGGGACTATGGCCTATGGGCAAGAGTGCTGCCTCATATATGTGAAGCCCTGGGTTCAAATCCCCAGCACCACATATACAGAAAACGGCCTGAAGTGGTGCTGTGGCTCAAGTGGTAGAGCAAAAAGAAGCCAGGGACAGTGCTCAGGCCCCCAGTCTAAGGCCCAGGACTGGCAAAAAAGAAAAGAAAAAAAGAAGAAAATTCAGGGCTGGGATTTTGGCCCATTGGTAAGAGTGCTACCCTCATATTCATGAAGCTCTGCGTTTGATCCCTCAGCACCACATACATAGAAAAGGCCAGAAGTGGCACTGTGGCTCAAGTGGCAGAGTGCTAGCCTTGAGCAAAAAGAAGCAAGGGACAGTGCTCAGGCCCTGACTCCACGCCCCAGGACTGGCAAAAAAAAAAAAAAAGGCAGACACAAAAATAAATTACAAGTCTTTGCCTCTAATTGCTTCAAGTTAATTACACTATTATTTCTGCTGGTGAGAGAAAAATGGATTCTAAGAGACAACACCTTCAGTAACTTTTAAAGGTATGAATATGTAAATGATACACCAATTCTCTGATGCAGCATAAATTTCATACAAGAAACAAAGGATAAAGAAAAGCCACAGAAGGCTGAGGATATGGCCTCATGGCAAGAGTGCTTGCCTCTTATACCTGAAGCCCTGGGTTCGATTCCCCAGCACCACATATATAGAAAATGGCCAGAAGTGGCGCTGTGGCTCAAGTGGAAGAGTACTAGCCTTGAGCAAGAAGCCAGGGACAGTGCTCAGGCCCTGAGCCCAAGCCCAGGGCTGGCCAAAAAATAAATAAATAAAAAGAAAGAAAAAAGAAAAAAAGAAAAGCCACAGTAATGGGTGTTTGGTTCTACATAAGAGTTCAAGAAAGTTGTTCTGAGGAGCTGTATTCACAGTGACCTTTTGAAAACAAGGACCAAGCACTAAAGGACAGTCAGAGAAGGGTGTTTGCATGCTTGAAGCCCTCGCTTATAAAATTAGGGACTAAATATCTGTCTGTAGTCTCTTTCCACAGATGGCAGACAGTGGGTTAAAGTAAGAGGAAGACATTTGTGGCTGTCTTCTCCACCTGTTCCTTACAGGACTACAGATTATGTGGAGAAGTAGGTGTTGAATCACATGCTTTCTTCAAAACTGAGCAATGTGTTTGATAAGAACCCATTACTAACCAGTACTGGGCCACTCGTTATGATCGCCACTGCCCTGATGATCCAAGAGGCTCAGAGATGGGACTACATCTGATGATCGATAGCAGGGCAAACCACCTGGGTTGGAATCTTAATTCTGATCCTCACAAGCTGAACTTTGGGCTGCAATTTCCTCTCTAAATGGGAATGATAATATGACCATGGTGAAGACTAACAGAGCTGTTGATTAGAATAAAGAAGAGAAAAACGAATGTGGTATCATAAGGAAACTGAAGAGCAGAAAGGACTGAAATGTGAGAGTAAAAAAAAAAATGAGTTGCATGTGCTGTGTGAGGAACTCCTCACCGAGTCCTGCTGGGGCTGGGGCTGTTTGGTAAGGTACTTGACAGGCTGGCTCAGAAGATGTAGGACATGACTTTGCAGAACAGCATGGGGAAGACTAGCATGTATTTATTTTTGCTTTGTATATAAAACTCCACGAACACAGGGCAATGTGCATGCTCTCTCATTTATCTGCCTGCAATATAAATTGCACAGAATTACATTTTTCTCTATATCAGACACTAAATTTGGAATTCTTTTTGTCCATCATGGGGCTTGAACTGTGGGACTGGGTGCTTCCCTAAGGTCTTCAGCTCAAGGCTAGTGCTCTACCAATTGAGCCACAGACCCTCTTCACGCTTTTTATGAGTAGTTTATTGGAGGTAAGAGTTTCACAGACTTTCTTGCCTCGGCTGGCTTTGAACCGTGATCCTTAGATCTCAGCTTCCTGAGTAGCTATGATTACAGATGTGAGCCACCGGCACCCAGCTTGGAAATATTTTTTGGAACAGATTGTTTATTCAAGATAGAAAGTAGGAAAGTTCCATCCTGCGCCAAGGAGCACAAATGTTTCTCCTACTCCTTCCTTTAGTGTTTTCAGGGTGTCTGTTTTGATTTCAAGTTCTTTAATCCATTTGGAATTGATTTTGGTGCAGGGTGATATATAAGGATCTAGTTTTAGTTTGTTGCATGTGTTGAGCCAGTTTTGCCAGCACCACTTGTTAAAGAGGCTATCTTTCTTCCATACTATTGTTTTAGCTCCTTTATCAAAGATTTGTAAGGAAATGGAAGGACTTGGACAAAATTATACTAAGTGAAGTGAGCCAGACCCAAAGATAGACTCTATGGTCTCCCTTATTGGGAATAATTAGTACAGGTTTAGTCAAGTCATAGCAGAGCATCACAAGGCCCAATAGCTATACCCTTATGAACACATAAGATGATGCTAAGTGAAATGAACTCCATGTTATAGAAACAGTTGTAACTATTTTCAACGTCCTATGTGTATCTGTAGCTTCTATTATTGATGATGTTCGTGTATCACCTTCCTGTGGTTGTACCTACACTATCTCTGTAATCTTATCTGAGTATATTGGAAACCGTGTATACTGGTATTGGAACTAGGAAATTGAAAGAGAATACCAAATTTGAGAGACACAGGGTTAAAAAAAAAAAAACAACTACAAAAGCAATACTTGCAAAACTGTTTGGTGCAAGTGAACTGAACACCTCCGTGGGGGGGGGGAGGGAAAGGGGGAGGAGGGAGGGGGGTATGCGGGACAAGGTAACAAACAGTACAAGAAATGTATCCAATGCCTAACGTATGAAACTGTAACCTCTCTGTACATCAGTTTGATAATAAAAATTTGAAAAAAAAAAAGATAGAAAGTAGGCGGCCAGTTTAATGGCAAGAATTATTCTATTGGTATACAAAACCATAATTATACGTGTTTGCATAAGAAATGCCTCTTTGATTTTTGGAATGAAGAGTTCTTAATTTTTCCTAATAACTAATAAAGATATTGCATTTATTTTACTGGAGTTTTGAGCTCAGACCGATATATTTAGGTAATATATACATTCCTGATCTTTTGATGCCTATATGAGAGGAATTCTGATGGGAGACTGGTGATACTGGTTTGCTTCTCTTTCTAGTAACTCATAACCAACCGCTTCTTTCATGCAGCCAGGGAAGGAGATTATAGAAGACTCTGCTGTATGAAAATGGACAGGCCCTGTGAAGCGGAATGCCTTACCTTCGAAGTCACTCTGGAGGGCACATGGATTTGATGTCAGGTGGATATGCCTACCCATGGGAGAGCACAGGTTCCCTTGAAGCTCCCAAGCCTCAGGTGGTCAATTTGCATAACTTATCATAATAAAGGTTTGCTTCCTGGATAGGGTGGGGGAGAGCTTAGTGGAGATGGAGTTGGCTTCAGCACTAATCTGAGCTGGAGTCAGCCTGAAGTCCCTCCACAGTTAATGATGCCACTGGCCAGATCTGACCTCCCTAATACACTCAGCAAGTAGATGGGCTCCCCAACTTAGGTCCCTTCTTGTTTCCTGCTCTAAACTGCTCTGCAATCTGTGCCGTCCTGCATACTTAGTACCTGCCAAACTGCTAGACTCTCACTGGACCGGGCAGACAAGTCCCCACCTTACCCCTTACAGGGGGATGGGGCACGTGACCTCCATCCCCTTCCTTCAGCCTTGGCCTCTGCAGAGGTGGCAACCACCCCACACCCCCACCAAGCTCCACCTCCTCCCTGTCATCCTCCTCCTCCTTCCCTGCCTCCTCCAGCCCTCTCTCTCACACAGTGTCTTTCAGCCACCTGGCCTGTTACTCACTCTGGCCCTCTCCAGAGCCCTTCCCCATCAGCCCCTCTCCTCCCCCTCGGGTCCCCTCGTTCCTACTCAGGACCAGACTGATGTGTCCCCAATTCCTGTAAACATGACCAACGACTCAGTAAAGCAGGGAGAGGAGCCTTTACTATCTCAGGACCACACTGCACAGGGCAGGCAGCAGAGTGCAAGGCCAGCCTTCTTTCAGCAGGGTTTAGACAGGGAAACCACACACAGTGCTTTACATGGAAGCCAGTGGGTTTACAGAGCTGAGCCAGTAGTCAGTAACAGTGAAACAGTGAAATTGATTAGGGCCCCTCCTAACAAAAGTGGTTACACATAAGCAGTGCAAACAATCTAGGGGAATAAGAAGGGACAATCAAGATCACAATTATCACTGGGAACTCATCTCCAATTAACCACCAGAAAACAAGTGGAGCCGTGGCTGAAAGTGTTAGAACACTAGCCTTGATCTCAAAAGCTCAGGGAGAGTGCTCAGGCCCTGAGCTTTACCTCCATGACCTCCAAGGGAGAAAAGAAAACCTAAATATTTATCCTTAAGAAATATCTAAGTATTCTAAGTATTACCTAAGTACTCTGCTCAAAACATCCATTTAATGCATGAGTCCATTTGGTAAACTTCTGGGGTGGTACTCGTTTACAAGGAGAATGTACATTGTCACGGTGAGGTTTAAGACACTGCGTTCTTCTACAGAATAACATGAGCCCCACAGTGGGAACACTGAGGCTCTGTGGACAGTCCTAATATTCCTGGCCAGGTCTCTGGTCCTGTGCTCCACTTCACCTTCTCCTCCTGTGGTCACGCCCCTTTACTCATTAACATTGCCTTTGTCTCATGCTTCTCATACTTGACTCAAATCCTCATTCACAGAAGTGCCATCAAGTTGCATGCTGCTCAGACAGAACAGAGCTCCCACTGCGACCCTGGGTACAGAAACACTATGTAAAAACATTGCTCATTATAACCCAACTGCATGTAATTTACTACATAAGATTTCACTGTTGCCGAAATGTTTGTCGGTTGTGTTCCTACTGCACAAAGTTCTATGGTCAGAACTATGTGACCACATCTTCCCAAGGCTCTGAGGGTTCAGGCCAGCATGCACTCTCAGTTCTCCCCCAATGCTGTTCATCACACCAAGAGCAACTCTGTCCCCAGTGTCTCTTAATGAGGTACAGAGGGACTCTCTCTGCCCAGACAAAGACATTCTGCTCATTCTAGACAGCCACAGACAGAAGCTTTCTCTGCCTCCTGCAAATAAGCTTTTCCTTTCTCCAACCATGAAGCCTGCTATCCTCCTGGTCTTCATTCTCTGCCAAGTTCTACCAGGTAACAACATTGTGTGTGGAGGAGCTCAGGTAGGGGCCTGGTAGGATGTCAGGAGTGAACAGCCCCTCTCACCTGTGCCATGAAAGGGGAAGTGGGTGTCTCCCCAGAAATTTGGAAGGTCTTTGACTGCGAGGGCTGCAGTGTTGTAAATCATACCCACATGTAAGTTCTGCTTTGGCTGACTGGATGTTTAAAAGGCAAAGAAACCCATGGATTTGGGTGCAGCTTCTAAGCATAGAGTGCTGCCCAAGGGACCAAGAATGTTGGGGGCAGTGGACTGGGAGCTTCCAGATGATAGGAGTCTGGCCTAGAAACGCCCTTTGCCAGGCATCTCTGCCTGTCTGTACTGGCGCGGTTCCTAGACTAGGTCCTCAGTATGACTTTGGGGCTGGGGTACAGAAATTTGCAAGCATTGGAAACAGCCCCCACTTTGTCTAATAACTGGAAAGGGCTCCTGATGATGATGCCCAGGAAAACAGATGCATTGCTTCACACCAGTGGGAATATCTTCTCATCTTTTCCTAAGAATTCAGAACCTCGCATGTTAAGGTAAGAGTAGAAAAGTCATGGGTATTTAAGAGCATAGGGGATCCTTCTTATATTTTTAGCAACTGCTAATGTACAAGTTTTGGTTCAAACAGACAGGTCTGAAAGTTTACAACAGAAAAGGTAATGCAAAGCACGATTATCCCTTGTGAATTGTGAATCCAGAGGTTCTCCTTCTATATGTGGAGCTGTGATCCATCTTCTGTGGCCGAGTAAATAATACTTCAGGCGGGGTAGCAAGGGGCAGCTTTAAGGACAAGTCTGATGTTGCAAATGCAATAGGAAAAAGAGGCACTGGGGGTGGGGGTGGGGAGAATGCAGTTGGGAATCTAATGTATATTACAAAATTAGCAAGACTGAGCTGGGAATGTGGCCATCCTAGTGGTGGAGTGATTGTCTGGGAAGCATAAATCCCTGGGTTCGATTCCTCAATACCACATACAGAGAAGAAGCTGGAAGTGGCACTGTGGCTCAAGTGGTAGAGTGCCTGCCTTGAGCAAAAGAAGCCTAGGCCCTGAGTTCAATCCCCAGGTATGGCAATAAAATAAAATAAAGTAAAATGAACAAGACTGTGGGGAGGAGAAGGAGGGGTGAGAATGTTGAGTGGGGTGACATTGATCAAGATATATCATATTAATAAATTGCTTTCTTAAGTGGTAAGTCCTTAACGGTAATAGATATGAAAGATAATAATAAGGCTATAATGAAGTGTAGAGAAAATAGAGATGGAAAGCCAATTTGGTTTATCAGATATTTGTTGAGCATCCACTATATGTTAGAAAGCAAGTGCATCAGGAACAAACCCATATGATGACTTTGAATCCTGCGACTAGTCACTTCGCTATGCAATCCAGGTAGAAGTCTTCACACTTCCAACAAAGAGCTCTCTAAAAGGAAGAAAGAGACTTCACTAGTAAGATCTGTGGAAGAATTAGCACATGACAGCCAAGCACTGGTGCCTCATGCCTATAAATCTAGCTACTCAGGAGGCTGGGATCTGAGGATCCTAGTTCAAAGCCCACCTGAGCAGGAAGTTCTGAGACTCTTTTCTCCAATTAAGCACCAGAAAACCAGAAGAGGTGCTGTGACTCAAAATGGTAGAGCTCTAGCCTTGCGCACCCCAGCTCCACAAGTTCAAGCACCACTACCAACAAAAATAGAGAGAGGAGTGGGACAAAGAAGAGAGGGAGGGAGGTACGGAGGGAGGGATGGCGGGAAGAGCAACCCCATGAATAAAACATAGAAAAACCAACACAAGATTTGAAAGGCTAAAACACGAAGTTGAAAAGGTCTTGTAGGTATAGACTTCATAGGAACAATCGTGTTGATTATTTGTGAACACTAAGAGTGTCTGTATGTTAATGAGCGTGTGTTGTGTGTGTGTGTGTGTGTTTGCACATGTGAGAAGTACATTTCTATCTGTTATATCACATGAGCTTTGCAGGTCTGGAAATATCTTCCCAGAGCACATGTCAAGCTGCTCTGAGCACTGTAAAGAACTTATACCTCACGTCTAGAGTCTCAGGGAGCATGCAAAGAATCACTTCAACTGCATTTTCTGTTCTTTGAAGGGAAGGGTAGGCATTTCTCAAGATGATGTAAAGGTATTTCAATAAAACAAGAAACCAGCTTTGTCATGATCAGCACAGAAATAGATGCTGGGGAGCACCTCATGTTGGTAACCTCCTCCTGTACGGTTCTTTCTTATTCACAGTGCAGCCCAGTCACCTCTGAGAACCCCTTGTGGCCTGTCTGCCTCCTGAGCACTTACTGAGCGGCCACTCCTGCTAAACATGGGAGGGAAGAACAGAGGCAAAACATGACTGGCAAGCCCAGTGTGGGGTGGCAGGAATGGGAAGACACTGGGAAGGCCAGTGGAGAGGATCACAGGATCTTAATGAGATCACAGGAAAGCCTGGGATTCTGCAGAGGAGAACAGCAAAGTTGTAAGAGAAGGAACTAGAATAAAGCTGAGAATGCAAGCTATGGCCCTGTCCTTGTCACTGGATGACAAGGTGACCTTAGGGGCCCTTGCTTCTTGACCTCACTCACAGTTCTTCTGTGGAGAGAAGAGGTAGCCTATGATGGTGTTGGAACACTCAACTTTACTTCAACAGCAGATGTCTATAAGTGATAGTTTGTCTGCAATATATAAAGGACAAGGCTAACTCCCAAAGAACTCCCAACACAAAGAAATGTTCTCTACATAACCTGAACTGTTGCAATGAGTAATGACAGGATATTTTCACAAAGTCCTGTGATTGGAGGACTCAATTGCTTCAGCCACAGTAAAATATCACAAGACATGGGAACACAGAGTAACAGGAAGTTTTCTCACTAACAGGCTGCAGGATGGAAAATGCCAGTATTGTAGCAATTGTTCCACAGTGCTTTAATGAATTCTTGCCATATTCCAAGGCTTGAAACTGGTTGTGAGACACACACACACACTCACACACACACTTACATAGTACCTGGGGGGAATGAAACCACAGATAATAGCAAGCACCAACACAAACATATTTACACATTGAATATGAAGGAATATGGTTTCCTTCCCCCAGAAAATACTCTCTCTGCCCATTTCTTTGAAGGTGCATTGTCCTTTAAAGTTGTATTTCAGGTCCACTTTTGAAAAATATAGCTGATACAGATGTATTATAGATATACAGATATGAAAGATATATGATGACCTATAATATCAGAGGGAAGGGAAAGTGAAATATATTTCCCTTCTCTAAAAACATTCTACTCTAAGAAAAAGTAGTGATACTATGTACAAGTAGTCTCTCTTGCATCTGTCTGAGGAGAGAGTAGGTAGTAAGGAAAAGGAATAGAATATGATGTGAGTAAGGAAAATGAATAGAAGGTAATGTAAGGAAAATGAATACAAAGTAACATGTATCCTGAGAACTCAGGCAGGGCCAATGGACACTCTACTCCATCTTTTATTACTTAGAAACATCCAGCAGTGCTGGGTGCTTTTCAAGAAAAATTTCCCAAGTTTTTAAAGCATAGGTATGAGAAATCAAGTAACAACAAGCATCCATACAAAGTTGTTTCCAATCACTGTCCCCATCCCCACATAGAAAGGTAAAAATACAGTAAGACTGATGAATGGTTACCATGCCCCTCTTTCTGTGCAGTCAGAGGCAAGTTCAAGGAAATCTGTGAGCGACCCAATGGCTCCTGCCAAAGATACTGCATTGAAACGGAGGTGTATGTTGGACAGTGTTTAGACAACAGATTCTGCTGCCTGCCACTTGGCAAGCATCCCAGGATCGAGAACACCACCCCCAGGAGTAACCGAAGCCTCTTGACATTTTTAATGTTTTTCTTCCCCGCCATCTTTCTTTTTCTCACCAATATTCTTTCTGATTCCTCAATAAGCAGTGAAGAAAGATAAACAAAACCCTATTGTAAAACTCGTGTTACACCTATTATCCTCCATCACTGGTTGGCTCCAGGCCCATTCCATCCTTCCACTGGGTGGGGTTGGAAACCAGCTGGGCAGGGCGGGGCGCTTTCACCACACCTGCTGTGTGTGTGCCACACGGAAGCCTTCTACCACTCACAGGAGGAGACACACCCCTCTTCCGGGAAGACTGACAGGGTTTCCCTCTCTGACCAAAGCCAAATGAAAAAGCAGATGTCAGCCATTACCACAGATCTGGGTCCTGAACACAACAGTGCTTGCATCAAAATCCATGTCTGAGCAGGGGCCCGGAGCTTTTGTAGCCAGTCCCCATTATTGAGCATTTCCTCCCGTTGCATAAACCACTGCATTGCTTTTATGTGACCTGCTGTGAGAAATTGTCACAACCTTAGCCAACTGAAGCAATCAGGAGTTATTGTCTGCTAGGTTGAAGGGTTAGAAGCTTAGCACAGAGGCCAGGAATGGTGTCTCAGGCCTCTCCTGGCTACTTAGGAAGCAGAGATTGGGACAAAAGGGGTTCAAGGCCAGCTCAGCTCCTCTTCCCTCTCCCTTCCCTCTCCCTGCAAAAAGTGAATAAGATTCCATTTCAACAAATAAGCTTGGCATATTAATATGTGTCAGTATTCCCAACTACAGAGAAGGCATAGACAGGGAGATCACATCTGAAGGCCAGTCTGAACTTAAAGACTTAGCTGAAAAGTAAGGCAAAAAGCAAACAAACAAAAAACCTGGAAGAGTGCCAGCTGCCCATTAGCTCACACCTGTAATCTTAGCTGTAAAGGAGGCTGAGATCCAAGGATCATGGTTCAAAGCCAGCCTCGGCAGGAAAGTCCTTGAGACTACTATTGCTAATAAATTACCACAAAGCAGGAAGTGGAGCTGTGGCTTGAGTGGTAGCCTTAATTAAGCACAAAAGCTTAGGGATAGTGGCCAGGTCCTGATTTCAAGACCCAGGACCAGCACCAACCTCTCTCTCTCTCTCTCTCTCTCTCTCTCTCTCTCACACACACACACACACACACACACACACACAATCCTAGAAAAAAAATGGAACCCTCCCAAGACAGACCCTGATTACCCTGACTTTATCATTCATTACACATTGTATGCATGCACTGAATTATAATACTTTCATTACAGCATGTAATGGGAAAGAAAACATAAATAAGAAACTACGCTTGTAAGTTTTACAACAAAGAAAAGTGGCACCTGGTCCTGACCCTTGGTGAAATCCAGAATGCATAGAAAGAGGAAATAAGTAGCCACCTGCTTTCCTGTAATTAGGCTAATTGCTCACCTGGTTTCAGGGCTCCAGAGCTCAGAAGCATTCCAGCAGAGTTGTCTTTGCCCTTCTGTGCCTTAAGCTTCACTGCCCCAGAGGAGGTGCAGCCCCACCCCCAGCGAATAAAAGCCCAAGAGCCCCTTGAGGGTCACTGGCCACTGCCTCTGGGCCCTCAACCATGAGGCTCCACCCACTGCTTTCTGTTCTCTTCTTTGTGACTTTAATATCAAAAGGTAAGTGAGTGACATGAGCTCATAAGTGGCTTGTGAGGAGCAATCTCTGGGTGCAGGATTCGACTCTAAGCATCAAACCTCGGGGGTCCATGCGCAGCCCAGTACACAGGTACCTCCCATCTCCTTTAGAACCCAGGAAGCCAAGAGTAAGAGGCGGGGTGGGGAGTCCGCCACATAAAAGGGGTGCAAGAACTCCATGAGTAGGAAAAAGGGGCCTAGTAGAAAAACGGATGTGTAGAAGCCTTCCAGGAGGCTCCAGGCCCAGAATAAAAAGTAACACCCGTCACCAGCACCCCACTCGCCCAAAAAGAGTGATTGAGGAGCTGTTAACGTTTGGTTAATGAATGGAAATACAGAGTAGATCCTAGTGGGACATGAGCAATATGTGGGGAAGACGTCCCCGAAGAAAACAGGAAAGCAGGGTGCTGAGATATAAAAGATAGAGGGCAAGAGTGCTCACCTCATATACATGAAGCCCTGGGTTCGAATCCTCAATATCTCACATATAGAAAAGGCCAGAAGTGGCTTTGTGGCTCAAGTGGCAGAGTGCTAGCTAGCCTTGAGCAAAAAGAAGCCAGGGACAGTGCTCAGGCCCTGAGTCCAAGCCCCAGGACTGGCAAAGAAAGAAAAAAGAAAGAAAGAAAGAAAGAAAGAAAGAAAGAAAGAAAGAAAGAAAGAAAGAAAGAAAGAAAGAAAGAAAGAAAGAAAGAAAGAAAGAAAGAAAGAAGGAAGGAAGGAAGGAAGGAAGGAAGGAAGGAAGGAAGGAAGGAAGGAAGGAAGGAAAGAAAGAAAGAAAGAAAGAAAGAAAGAAAGAAAGAAAGAAAGAAAGAAAGAAAGAAAGGAAGGAAGGAAGGAAGAAGAAAGAAAGAAAAAGAAAGAAAGAAAGAAAGAAAGAAAGAAAGAAAGAAAGAAAGAAAGAAAGAAAGAAAGGAAGGAAGGAAGGAAGGAAGGAAGAAAGAAAACTGCCTTGAGGACCCAGCCCTGCAGACATCGCTACCCAAAGAGTCCCCTAGGACAGGCGCTGGCACCCAGGCCCAGCTCCACTCTGCTTTACCTGGGTACAGCAGGGCCATCAGCAGAAGGCTGGTGATGGGAGCGCAGAGCCAGCGCTTCATGTCTGTGCAGGGCGCTGAGGGCTGGAGGCCCAGGTTGAAACTGTAACCCCTCTGTACTTCACTTTGACAATAAAGGGATAAAATTAAATAAAAACTTTAAAAAGCCAGGCAATCGTGGCTCATGCCTGTTGTCCTAGTTACGCAGGAGGCTGAGATCTGAGGATCACAGTTCGAAGCCAGCCATGGCAGGAAAGTCTGTGAGACTGTTATCTCCAATGAATGACCAGAAAAGTGGAAGTGGTGCTATGGCTCAAGTGATAAAGTGCTAGCCTCAGCAAAAGTGCTCAAGGCAGCACCTTGGCCCTGAGTTCAAGGCCTACATTAAATAAACATTTTTAGTATTTTTTAGTAAAGCTTACCTGGTTTTAAAGAGCGGCACATTCACTGGCCACTCTGAATTTGGCTTGTCAACTCTGAAGGCTCTTCAAAAACTCCCTGGAATCTTGGAGCCCAGAACATTCCATGATGGTTCTACTACTAAACAAGAAAAAGCCAAGGCAAACACACACAACACTGAAACTCTCTCTCTCTCTCTCTCTCTCTAGTTATAGATGCAAATCACAAAGTTGAACACACAAAATAATAATAGTCATAAAGAGTCGGGACTGGTGGCCTGTTATCCTAGCTACTCAGGTGGCTGAGATCTAGAAGGTCACAGTTCAAAGCTAGCCCCTGCAGAAAAGTCTCTGTGGGATTCTTATCTCCAGTGAACCACTCAAAAACCAGCAAAGGTGCTGTGGCTCAAGTGATAGAGCATTAGCCTTGACCACAAAGAGGCTCAGGGGCTGTGGCCAGGCCCTGAGTTCAAGCCCCGTGACTGACTAAATAAAATAAATTTTAAAAGAAGAAAATAAAATCAAGAACCCCAAAAAATTTTAAGTAAAGTCATAAAACAAGCTTTCATGAGACAAATGCATCATTGATGTTCCCACCTCAGGATGGTGAAAGCAGGAACAGACTCCAAGCAGGGCCCATGAGCAAAGGAAAGGCTCATACCCACCTGAGGCTCAGATCCTTGAGGCCCCCTTCTTGTTCATCCCTCAATATCCCTGCTCATGCCAGAACCAATGTTGCAGCAGCTCCACCCAAATCAGCTTGTGCAAAAACACAAACAGCAGGAGTCACTTTTTCATCAGCATGGCGGCACATGCCTGTTGTCCCTATGATCCTCAGGAGACTGAGATCTGAGGATCATAGTTCAAAGCCAGCCTGGGCAGGGAAGTCCATGAAACACGCAGGAAGGCAGGAAGGCAAGAAAGGAAGGAAGTGAGGAAGGAAGGAAGGAAGGAAGGAAGGAAGGAAGGAAGGAAGGAAGGAAGGAAGGAAGGAAGGAAGGACCCACTACTCATTCTCATTAAAAAGTCATCCATGCCTTTTCTGAGGATCTTTCTGAATAACCCATCAAGCAAGTTAATAAAATCAGAAGATACTTTAGGAAGTGAAGAATCCATAAAGAAACAAAATGATCAGATCAATAAGTTAGGCATCAACTTTAGCATCCTCCAGAAGCACTTAAGTTAGTAGTATTTTAATCATTCAACTTTTTCTGTGTGCATGTGCCAGTCCTGGGGCTTGAACTCAGGGCCTGGGCTCTGTCGCTGAGCTTTTGCTCAAGGCTAGCACTCTACTACTTAAGCCATAGTGCCACTTCTCAAGCCAGAAGTATGGTTATTTTTCATAACACAAGCCGCTTATAATAAACATCCCAGTACAGCTTGTATGGTAAATGTTATGCATATTTTTTGCATAGGAGGAAGCTGTGGGCCTTTGCATAGGAGGGAGCTGGCAGCCTTGTCTGCAGTCTCCGAAGTTTTAGAATCCAGGTCTCTGACTCTAAAACTAGCATGCTTTGTATTATATTATTGTAAGGAGTACAGGTGACTCCATCTTGACTAGGGAAAGATGGTAGGAAATGTTAGGGGAGTAGATCAGGTGAACCTGACCCAAAATTCTGCTTCTGTAAATGGCTTGCTTAACTTGTTTGTTGCTTGCTCTACCCCTTGTGTAAACCCCCTACATTTGTACTATGGTTTTACATTTATAAACCCCAATTTAAGGACTGCTGGGGTCACAGTGGAAGCTCCTGAATCTGGCCTGTGTCACTGGCCAGTCAGCCCACTTTTCACTGTTGTAGTTTCAGCTCCCGAGTCTGTGCTGCATCCCTGGCCAGTCAGTTTGCTTTTTGCTTCCCCAATACGTCCATCTTTTTACTTGAGACTCTGAGTGGTGGACTCTTGGAGGGACATAGAATCGCCTCCCTTGAATCCCATAAGAATATCTCCTCATTTTATTTTTTCCATTAATTCACTAGCTTGTGTGCCATTACTAAAGCTTGAACTCAGGGGTCTGGGCACTATTCCTTAGCTGATTTGCTTAAGACTGACACTCTTACCACTTGAGCCACACCTCCACTTCTGGCTATTTGGTGGTTCATTGATGGTAGAGTCTCATGGATTTTCTTGCTTGGGCTGGCTGGGAACCATGATCCTCAGGACTACATAGCATGCATGAAGCATTGGATTCAATTCCTTGGTACTAAATATACCTAATAAATAAATAAATTTAATTTTTAATAACTCTCAGAGACAGTGACTAGGTCCTGAGTTCCATCTCCAGAATAGGCATGTGCATACACACACAAACACACTCACACATACACACAATTTAGGATAATAGTGGCAAATGGCATGACCCAGCTGAAAATCTTGAGTCTCAAATTATTTGCCAGCCCCTGGAGAAAAATCTTTCTCTTTTTAAGAAATTCATTGTCTCCCATAGTCAGGCCAAGTCCCCTGTCCTGACTATCTGGTAAACCCAAGAAACTTCCAAATTGTGAGAATAATATCATAAGGGTGATATTTTTATGCATCCTATCTTAACTGGCAGTGTTTTCCTTATATGTATCATAATTGAAATATTTTTGGAAAGAAGGGATGAGGGAAGAAGGCAGGAAGGAAAGGAGGAAGGAAGGGAGGAAAGAAAAAAGGAAGGAAGGAAGGAAGGACATGAGAGAGTGAAAGACAGAAACAGACAAAGGAGGATTGGAGGAGGCAGGGAGTTATGGTGGAAGAAAGCAAGTAAAAAATGGAGAAAGCAAAGAAGGCAGGCAGAAGAGAAAGAAGGAAGCATGGAAGGATATAAAAAAAGAAGGTAGCAGCAAAAGAAGTGAAGATTGGAAGGAAAGAAGGAAAGGCTGGAAGCTGGCAGACAGGTAAAGAAGAACCACAGCACAACTTCTGGATTTCAGTGGTTTATTGGATACGAGAGTGTCAACCATTTTCCTGTCCAGGTAGGCTTTTAACTGTGATCCTCAAATCTCAGCCTTTTGAGTTGCTGGGATGACAAGTGTGCAACAGCAGGCCCTGGTGTGTTGTGTGTGCTTTGTTATTTCATTATTTTTATGATTTCGTGGGAATATATGCCCTGGGGAAGTGTGGCCAGAGGAGGATTCATTGTGACAAAAACATAGCTAGGGTGGGTGTCTGAGGATATCAGTGTAGGAGTATGGGATGAGCTGCAGACTTGTGAAGGAAGGGCGGGTGGGAAGTGCCCTTCACATGGCCTGGGAGGGTTCATAACACTTCCTTTACACTGTGTCCAGCTGACAATCCCTCCCGCTGTTCATGGTCTTATTTGAGAGATGACAAGGAGCATTTCAGTGAAGCTACTTTAGATTACCTCCTTATAAACCATGTACACAAAAGAAAGTCCATGTGTTCTTTGATTCAATTATTTCATTTATTCATTCAATAAAGGATTTCCAACTCCAAGAAGGCAAGACTTTTTCTCATTTGTATTTTTTACCTCTTCCTTCCTCCGCACCCCCACCCCCTGGCCTTCTGCCTCCCCATTTCCTCCTTCTTCATGACCCCCCCCCACGAGTTCTACAGTTCATTTATATCATATATGTTTGTAAGTATTGCTGCTGCATGGGTTTGTCTTTTTGTCCTTTGTCTCTTGGTTTTGGTATCCCCTTTCCCTTCCAACTTGCAACACACATATATACAGTATCCAGGGTACTGAAATAATTTAACAGGATATAAGGGGTGAAACTCACAGGAAAGAAAGATCAGAGGAAAAGGGCATCATTTCATGTCGCATGTTGAAAACAACTACAATGATAAAACCATGTTCTTTCAGTTTTTCTGCTTGGCTTCTTTGTGGGTGGGAGTACTGAGAAATTAATTCATGGCCTAGACTCTGGCTATTCCTCAGCTCTTTCCATTCAAGGTTGGCCCTCTACCATGTGACTCAGAAACTCCACTTTCAGGATTTTCGTGGTTAATTTGAGATTTAAAAAAAAAATAAACCCAAACCTCATAGCATCTTGCTCGGCTGACTTTGAACTGTGATCCTCAGATCTCAGCCTCCTGAGTAGTTACAATTAGCCATATGAAGAAGCAGCCGGTGCCTTAATGACTATCTTTTTTTTTTTTTTTTTTTTTTTTTGGTGGATTCTTGTTTCTACCCTGAGTTAGAGCACTGACCCTAAACTCTTTTGCTCAAGGCCAGCGCTCTACCTTGTTTTCTCAACGTTCACTGCTAGTTTCCTGGAGGTTTGTTTTAAATGAGAGTCTCACGCACGTTGCAAACAAGGCTGATTTTGAACCGTGATCCTCGGATTTCTAATTGGTTGAGGAGCTAGGATTCTAGGCAGGAACATTCCTCTGATGGTGGTATCCTGAGAAATGACATCTCCGTATTCATGCCTTTTGTTTCCTCTCTTTTTGCATTGAAATGATGGGTGGAAACACTGAACTGTACCCTGTCACGTGGCGGCACCAGGATCTGGAGGTTTGATCGCAACCATTTGGAGAAACAAGACTGTGCTCTAATTCTTTCCAGAGGGCATTCATTCCAGACTCTTGACGGACTGTGCACATGACACAGGAATCCGCAGAGGGCACAGAAGTTCCTGGTTTCCAGAACTACAGTTGAATCGAAAAGCTCAGGACGACCGGTCGTTTCTCTTCCGCACACATGGAACGTGGAGATCTGCCCAGGTGGAGAACTCTCTTATGGCCCAGCATTCGTTGTGATGCTGAGATGAAATTCCCAGAGAAAGGCGACCGACTACCCAAGGCCATGAAGCCCCTCCTCTGTGAACACCCAGGAACCATCCGGCCCCAGGCTGTAGTACTGGAAACTGTCACAGTAACGACAGAAATCGGTACAGATCTGGACCTTCTGGGTTGTCCGTACATCTTCCAGTGCCTGGGCCAAACTAGCCAGAACTTGGGTAAAACTGTCAGGGTCGATGTTCCCCGGGGACCCGTAGCTCTCCAGAGGGGGAGAATAGATCGCTCGGCTCAACTGGCCCGACCTGGCAATGACTCCCAGGAGGCTGTGCAGGGTGTCCATGAAGATGTGGTTTCCATAGAAACTGAAGAAGCTGATCTTGGAGCACTGGCTCAGGGTGGGCAAAAAGCCTGAGACGTGGGCATCACTGATTTTGCAGTCCTCCAGGGCCAGGGTCTCCAGGGTGCCGGCCACCTGCTCCAACAGGGCTCTCAGGGGATCGGGACTGAAGCTATCCATAGACAAATTCCGCAGCCGCAGGTGCTGGAGCTGTGTGGTGCAGGGACACTGGGATAGAAACCTCAGGTCAGCTTCCTGAAGGTCACATGTGCTCAGAGACAAGGCCTGCAAAGGTGGCAGGCTCCTGAGGATGGCGGGCAGCTTTCCACCAAGGTAGAGGACGTCTCGCATATGCAGCTCCTGGAGACGCTGCAGCTGCCCCAGATGTGCCCCCAATTGAGAGGAATAAGAGGAATCTGGGGAGCTGGGAGTGTAGAAGTCACCACGCATATTGCAGAAAGTAAGGATGCGGAGGTTCTTCATCTGGCTCAGGTAAGGAGCAAAGGTTTGCATGGTTTCTCCATGCCACAGTTCACTCACCAGCAGTTCCTGGATAGAGTCCAGACTCACGACCGACAGAACCTTCTGGATTTCACAGCTGGAGTCACACAGAATCTGCAGCTCCCTCGAGCACAGCCGACTCGTTCTTTCCTCTCCAGGGTCCACTGGAGCAGGAAGGCTTGGAGATCATCCCGAGCGCCATCGTCAATGGTCAGGTGGATGGTGATCACCAAGGGCTGCTCTTCAGCCACCCCTGTCCAGGGACTTGCTCTTGGCTTGACAGGCGGGACCTCCGGGTAGGACATTTGTGCCATGGCAGGGTACCCCAGCGTCCAGATCCCTGGGTGCTCACCCTGCAGATCAAGGGCTTGCAGTTTCCACCGACGGGGGCGCTGCCTTTTGGCCAGTAGCAGATCAAGCCCACCCAGGACAGCCTTGAGGGTTTCTGGTTCTGGTGGCTGTGCCAGGTCCCCGAGGGGGAGGCAGGGGAAGGGCCAGGCCTGCACCATGGCCTTCAGCACCTCTCTGTGGCCCCCAGTGTAGGCCTCCACGAAGAGCGAAGGGAACAGCAGCAGTGGCAGATTGTCTAGGGCAGAGGTGGCCAGGGCCTGGTTGCTCAGCAGACTTTTCCCGGCGTGTCGCTGGAGCAAGGGTGGGGTCCCGGCGTTCATCTTGCTCGATGATATAGGGATCTGGTGTGCAGGGTTCTCTGAATCCCAGCAGGGCCAGGCACTGACTGCAGGTCACTCCAGGACTCTGCTGCTGTTCTCTGAGCTCTGGGTATCTTTATACCCTCAGGCCCCGCCTTCAGGAGTGCACATCAGCCAATCAGATAGCAGCTACTCTTGGCCTTATTGAAACACACCCAGTACAACTAGAAGGGGTGTCCTTCTCTGGATTAGGTCAAACCCTGCTTCCTAAACAAAAGTGATAGGATTAAGGGCGTGTTCCCCAACTGATCTTTGAAATGTAAATTACACTGAAGCAGAAACAATTTCCACCCACCTGTCGCCTGAAACCCCTCCAGGCATTCCCATGATGCTTCGCTGCCCTGGGGCTGGGAAGGATGCAGGAGAGGCCCCAGCAACAAAGACTAGGGGGGACATTCCATCTCTGTGGGTTTTTCCTTCATTTCCTTGTTCCTTCCTTCCTTCCTTCCTCCCTCCCTTTGCATTTCTTTTCCTTTCTTCCATTCTTTTCTCCTATGTTCGGTTTCTCTTTCTTCTCCTTAGCATTGACCTCCGTTCTCCCTTTTTCCCTTCCTTTCTTTGTTCTCCTTCCACTCCTGTCCTTCTTTCCTACAATTTCACCCTTTCTTTTCCTTTCTACTTAGTCCCCTACCTGTTTGCCTGCCTCCGTATCTTCTTCTTTTCTCCACTTCTTTCGTACCTTCCTTCCTCTTTCCTTCCTTCCTAAATTCACACCTTCATCCATTCCTCATTTCCCTCATTCTCTCTTTGTCTCTCTGTCTTTCTCTCTCTCTCTCTCCTCTTTCTCTCTCTCTCCCTCTGTCTATCTCCTGGACCCTCTCTTACTCTCTCTTCCTTTTTGTCTCTTCCTTTCCAGAAGTGTGTCTTTGACTTAAGTAGTGGCGTGTGCTCATCGCCCACAAAAACCCATGGAAAACACCTAGCCCCAGATTTCAATCCCCAGCGCTGCCACAAATACAAAACTCCAACAATGACACATTTCAAAAACAACAATACCTAGACCAAATTTTGGAGAAAATATAGGGGGGATAGGAATTAATGTCAAATAAAGAAGCACCTCCCATGAGAGCAAGAGAACTATTTCTTCATCTCCCACACATTTTGGCATCGAGGCCTACATCTTCAAAGCCCTCAGTGTTGAGATTTGATGAAAATGTCACAGGAATGCTGTCAAACTTCATTGGCTCCTCTTGAATCTTAAGATGTATTCACTTGATATCTACCCAGGTACACCAAAAGAAACAACAATAGAAAGGAAGGGAGGAAGGGAGGGTGGTAGGAAGGAAGGAAGGAAGGAAGGAGGAAGGAAGGAAGGAAGGAAAAAGAAAGAAAGAAAGAAAGAAAGAAAGAAAGAAAGAAAGAAAGAGAAAGAGAAAGAACAAGGAAGGAAGGAATGAACATCAGAGAGAGAAAGACAAAAACAGACAAAGGAGGGTGGGAGGAGGCAGGGAGTTAGGTTGGAAGAAAGCAAGGAAGGAATAGAGAAAGCAAGGAAAGCAGGCAGACATGAAAGCCGGAGGAATAGAAGAATGAAAAAAAAGGAAGCAGGGAAAGAAGCGAACTTTTGAAGGAAAAAGGAAAGGCTGGAAACTGGCAGACAGGTTGAGAAGAACCACAGCACCACTTCTGGCTTTTCAGTGGTTCATTCGTGACGAGAGTGTCAAGCACTTTTCTGTCCAGGTCGGCTTTGAAGTGTGATCCTCAAATCTCAGTCTTTTGAGTAGCTGGGATGACAAGTGTGCAACACCAGACCATGGTGTACTGTGTGTGTTTTGTTATTTCATTATTTTTATGATTTTCTTGGGTATCTATCAGTTGTGGAAGTGCAGTCAGAGGGGATTCACTGTGACACAAACATAGCTAGGGTGGGTGTCTGAGCATATCAGCATGGGAGTGTGGGCTGAGTTGCAGAACTATGAGGGGAGGGAGGGTGGGCGGTGCCCTTCACTTGGCCTGTGATGGTTCATAACACTTCCTTTACACTGTGTCCAGTTGACAATCCCTCCCTGCTGGTCATGGTCTGCTTTGAGAGATGACAAGGAGCATTTCACTGAAGCTACTTTAGGTTACCTCCTTATAAGTCATGTACACGAAAGAGAGTCCGTGTGTTCTTTGATCCAATTATTTCATTTATTCATACAATAAAGGATTTCCAACTCCAAGAAGGCAATATTTTTTTCTTTATTTGTATTTTTTACCTCGTCCCTCCTCCGCATCCCCAACCCCGGGGCTTCCACCTCTGCATTTCCTCCTCCACCAACCCCGCACGAGTTCTACAGGTCATTTACACCATATTGGTTTGCAAGTATTACTGCTGCAGCAGTTTGTCTTTTTGTCCTTTATCTCTTGGTTTTGGTATCCCCTTTCCCTTCCATAGTTGAGACACAGATATATACAGTATCCAGGGTACTGAAATCATATAACATGCTATCAGGTGTCAGAGCAACAGGAAAGAAAGATAAGAGGCAAAGGCATCATCATTTCATGTCGCATGTTGAAAACAACTCCAATGATGAACCACATTCTTTCATCATTTGGCTGGTTTGTGGGTAGGAGCCCTGACAAATGAATTCATGGCCTAGGCTCTGGCTATTCCTCAGCTCTTTCCATTCAATGTTGGCCCTCTACCATGAGACTCGAAAACTCCCCTTCTGGGATTTTCATGGTTCATTGGAGATTTCAAAACAAAACAAAACAAAAAACCAAACCTCAGGGGATCAGGCTTGGTTGGCTTTGAACTGTGATCCTCAGATCTCAGCTTCCTGAATAGTTACAATTAGCAGTGTGAACAAGCAGCCTGTGGCTGAATGACTAATTTTTTTTTTTTTTTGGTGGATTCGCTTTTCAAACCTGAGCTAGAGCACTGTCCCTAAACTCACTTGCTCAAGGCCAGCACTCTCCCTTGTTTGCTCATCGTTCTACTGCTAGTTTTCTGGAGGTTTGTTTTAGATGAGAGTCTCATACACATTGCAAGCGAGGCTGATTTTGAACCATGTTCCTTGGATCTCTAATTGGTTGAGGAGTTCAGATTCTACGCAGGAACATTCCTCTGATTGTGGTATCCTGAGAAATGACATCTTCGTATTCATGCCTTTTGTTTCCTCTCTTTTTGCATTGAAATGATGGGTGGAAACACTGAACTGTACCCTGTCACGTGGCGGCACCAGGATCTGGAGGTTTGATCGCAACAATTTGGAGAAACAAGACTGTGCTCTAATTCTTTCCAGAGGGCATTCATTCCAGACTCTTGACGGACTGTGCACATGACACAGGAATCTGCAGAGGGCACAGAAGTTCCTGGTTTCCAGAACTACAGTTGAATCGAAAAGCTCAGGACGACCGGTCGTTTCTCTTCCGCACACATGGAACGTGGAGATCTGCCCAGGTGGAGAACTCTCTTATGGCCCAGCATTCGTTGTGATGCTGAGATGAAATTCCCAGAGAAAGGCGACCGACTACCCAAGGCCATGAAGCCCCTCCTCTGTGAACACCCAGGAACCATCCGGCCCCAGGCTGTAGTACTGGAAACTGTCACAGTAACGACAGAAATCGGTACAGATCTGGACCTTCTGGGTTGTCCGTACATCTTCCAGTGCCTGGGCCAAACTAGCCAGAACTTGGGTAAAACTGTCAGGGTCGATGTTCCCCGGGGACCCGTAGCTCTCCAGAGGGGGAGAATAGATCGCTCGGCTCAACTGGCCCGACCTGGCAATGACTCCCAGGAGGCTGTGCAGGGTGTCCATGAAGATGTGGTTTCCATAGAAACTGAAGAAGCTGATCTTGGAGCACTGGCTCAGGGTGGGCAAAAAGCCTGAGACGTGGGCATCACTGATTTTGCAGTCCTCCAGGGCCAGGGTCTCCAGGGTGCCGGCCACCTGCTCCAACAGGGCTCTCAGGGGATCGGGACTGAAGCTATCCATAGACAAATTCCGCAGCCGCAGGTGCTGGAGCTGTGTGGTGCAGGGACACTGGGATAGAAACCTCAGGTCAGCTTCCTGAAGGTCACATGTGCTCAGAGACAAGGCCTGCAAAGGTGGCAGGCTCCTGAGGATGGCGGGCAGCTTTCCACCAAGGTAGAGGACGTCTCGCATATGCAGCTCCTGGAGACGCTGCAGCTGCCCCAGATGTGCCCCCAATTGAGAGGAATAAGAGGAATCTGGGGAGCTGGGAGTGTAGAAGTCACCACGCATATTGCAGAAAGTAAGGATGCGGAGGTTCTTCATCTGGCTCAGGTAAGGAGCAAAGGTTTGCATGGTTTCTCCATGCCACAGTTCACTCACCAGCAGTTCCTGGATAGAGTCCAGACTCACGACCGACAGAACCTTCTGGATTTCACAGCTGGAGTCACACAGAATCTGCAGCTCCCTCGAGCACAGCCGGACTCGTTCTTTCCTCTCCAGGGCCCACTGGAGCAGGAAGGCTTGGAGATCATCCTGAGCGCCATCGTCAATGGTCAGGTGGATGGTGATCACCAAGGGCTGCTCTTCAGCCACCCCTGTCCAGGGACTTGCTCTTGGCTTGACAGGCGGGACCTCCGGGTAGGACATTTGTGCCATGGCAGGGTACCCCAGCGTCCAGATCCCTGGGTGCTCACCCTGCAGATCAAGGGCTTGCAGTTTCCACCGACGGGGGCGCTGCCTTTTGGCCAGTAGCAGCTCAAGCCCACCCAGGACAGCCTTGAGGGTTTCTGGTTCTGGTGGCTGTGCCAGGTCCCCGAGGGGGAGGCAGGGGAAGGGCCAGGCCTGCACCATGGCCTTCAGCACCTCTCTGTGGCCCCCAGTGTAGGCCTCCACGAAGAGCGAAGGGAACAGCAGCAGTGGCAGATTGTCTAGGGCAGAGGTGGCCAGGGCCTGGTTGCTCAGCAGACTTTTCCCGGCGAGTCGCTGGAGCAAGGGTGGGGTCCCGGCGTTCATCTTGCTCGATGATATAGGGATCTGGTGTGCAGGGTTCTCTGAATCCCAGTAGGGCCAGGCACTGACTGCAGGTCACTCCAGGACTCTGCTGCTGTTCTCTGAGCTCTGGGTATCTTTATACCCTCAGGCCCCGCCTTCAGGAGTGCACATCAGCCAATCAGATAGCAGCTACTCTTGGCCTTATTGAAACACACCCAGTACAACTAGAAGGGGTGTCCTTCTCTGGATTAGGTCAAACCCTGCTTCCTAAACAAAAGTGATAGGATTAAGGGCGTGTTCCCCAACTGATCTTTGAAATGTAAATTACACTGAAGCAGAAACAATTTCCACCCACCTGTCGCCTGAAACCCCTCCAGGCATTCCCATGATGCTTCGCTGCCCTGGGGCTGGGAAGGATGCAGGAGAGGCCCCAGCAACAAAGACTAGGGGGGACATTCCATCTCTGTGGGTTTTTCCTTCATTTCCTTGTTCCTTCCTTCCTTCCTTCCTCCCTCCCTTTGCATTTCTTTTCCTTTCTTCCATTCTTTTCTCCTATGTTCAGTTTCTCTTTCTTCTCCTTAGCATTGACCTCCGTTCTCCCTTTTTCCCTTCCTTTCTTTGTTCTCCTTCCACTCCTGTCCTTCTTTCCTACAATTTCACCCTTTCTTTTCCTTTCTACTTAGTCCCCTACCTGTTTGCCTGCCTCCGTATCTTCTTCTTTTCTCCACTTCTTTCGTACCTTCCTTCCTCTTTCCTTCCTTCCTAAATTCACACCTTCATCCATTTCTCATTTCTCTCATTCTCTCTTTGTCCCTATCTCTCTCTCCTCTTTCCATCTCACTCAGTCGTTCTCCTGAACCCTCTCTCACTCTTCCTTTTTGTCTCTTCCTTTCCAGAAGTGTGTCTTTGACTTAAGTAGTATAGTGTACTCATCACCTACAAAAACCCATGGAAAACACCAAGCACCAGATTTCAATCCCCTGGGCTGCCACAAATACAAACCCCAACAATGACACATTTCAAAGACAACAATACGTAGACCAAATTTTGGAGAATATGTAGGGCGCATAGGAATTAATGTCAAATAAGGAAGCACCCCCCCATGAGAGGAAGATAACTATTTCTTCATCTCCCACACATTTTGGCATGGAGGCCTACATCTTTAAGGCAGGCACTCTTGCCACTAGGCTATATCCCCAGCCCCGGCCTACATCTTTAAGGCACTCATTGTTGAGATTTGATGAAAATGTCTTGGGAATGCTGTCAAACTTCATTGGCTCCTCTTGAATCTTAAGACGTATTCACTTCATATCTACCCAGGTACACCAAAAGAAACAACAATAGAAAGGAAGGGAGGAAGGGAAGAAGGGAGAAATGGAGGAAGGATGGAAGAAAGGGAGGCAGGAAGGAAGGAAGGAAGGAAGGAAGGAAGGAAGGAAGGACGGAAGGGAGGAAGGAAGGAAGGAAGGAAAGAAGGAAGGAAGGAAGGAAGGAAGGAACTTGAGAGAAGGACAGAAACAGACAAAGGAGGATGGGAGAAGGCAGGAGTTATGTTGGAAGAAATCAAGGATGGAATGGAGAAAAGAAGGTAGGTAGGCAGATGAGAAAGAAGGAAGATTGGAAGGATATGAAAAAAAGGGAAAGCAGGGAAAGAAGTGAAGATTGGAAGGAAAGAAGGAAAGGCTGGAAGCTGGCAGACAGGTAGAAAAGAACCACAGCACCACTTCTGGCTTTTCAGTGGTTCATTGGTGATGAGAGTATCAAGCACTTTCCTGTCCAGGTCGGCTTTGAAGTGTGATCCTTAAATCTCAGTCTTTTGAGTAGCTGGGATGACAACTGTGCAACACCAGACCCTGGTGTGCTGTGTGTGCTTTGTTATTTCATTATTTTTATGATTTCCTTGGGTATCTATCAGTTGTGGAAATGCTGCTGGAGGGTATTCATTGTGACACAAACATAGCTAGGGTGGGTGTCTGAGAATATCAGCGTAGGAGTGTGGGCTGAGCTGCAGACCTTTGAGGGGAGGGCTTGTGAGTAATGCCCTTCACATGGCCTGTGATGGTTCATAACACTTCCTTTACACTGTGTCCAGCTGAACATCCCTCCCTGCTGTTCATGGTCCACTTTGAGAGATGACGATGAGCATCTCACTGAAGCTACTTTAGCTTACCTCCTTATAAATCATGTACTCGAAAGAGAGACCATGTGTTCTTTGATTCAATTATTTCATTTATTCATACATTAAAGGATTTCCAACTCCAAGAAGGCAAGATTTACTTCTTTATTTTTATTTATTACCTTGTCCCTTCTCCACGCCCCACGCCCGGGGCTTCCGCCTCCACATTTCCTCCTCTACCGACCCTCCAGAAGTTCAAAACACATAATGTATTACACACATACACACACACAAACACAGTCATGATGACTTCTCCCTCCCTGGTCCTATGGTGTTCCTCACATGTGGGGGGCATGCATCCTGTGTTATATAATCGATATATCATATAACGTATTATTCACGCACACAATCCTGATGACTTTCCCTGGTCCTGTAGTGTTCTTTGCATGTGGGTGTCATGCGCCCCCCCGCAAGCCCTATTTCCTCAGAGACTTCCTCTAAATGGGGCCTTGTTTCCACCCCAGCGTTACCATTCCCTGCTTTCCTAGGCCAGGCTCTTGCATCTGGTTATTGCATGGCTTATTTTGTGGGGTGATTGTATAAGAGGGGTCCTTCTTTCAGCAATGGTACATGTGAGGATATCAAACAGCTAAAATCAAAGAGCTGGGTTCCATAACGTGGTTTTTCCACTTGCTATTTTGTTTAATGAAACTCACAGGTCCATCCGTGGCTACAAAAAAACTCCTCATGGGAGTGGCGGGGAGCCCCAACATCGGGTAAGATAATGAAGCTGTGGTGATGGAAATGGTAAGGGAGTTCAATCTCATCAGGAGCCATTAGGCTCACTCCCCCTGCCCCCACCCGGCCTCACTCACGCAATCATTTCTATTAGGATTCTTTTTCTTTTTGCCTCTGCCCACTGGAACTGCCATAAAAGGCAATTTCGGGGGGGCAGCGCAAATGGGTCCCACTTTTCTTAAGGAGAAGAGAGGGCTCCCTGCAGATCGGAGGCCTGAAAGAAATAAAACCAGGCCACACTTCCATCCTCATGCTGAGCCATTAGCCATAAAGTCAGCCCAGCCGGCCAGGGGCATGACATTTCACCTGGAAGAAAGCAAGGAGGAGACAGTAGCAGGTGCTTCTGTGAGCACACACTGCAATCCTACTCAAGAAGTTGATATCCCAAGGACTGAGGTTCAAAGCCAGACCAGGCAAGAAAGCCTGAAAGACTAGTTCACACATACACCCAAAAAATTCACACTGGAGGCATGGCCCAGGTGGTAAAGCACCAGCAGAACAAGCACCGGATAAGGCCCTAGATTCAAAGCTGGTGCTGCTCCAAACAAACTTATCTAACAAATTACCATGTCACCCAAGGCTGAACAAAGCACAGTAGAGAATCCCAACAGTTGAAGTGGCCCTAGAACATTCTCACTGAAGCCAATCTGCACTTGTTGGCAACACTGCCTCCACTCCAGAAAAATGCCAAAGGGCTGGCGAGGGGGAGCATGGCTAAAATGGTAGAGCACCTGTCTAGCAAGCAGGATACCCAGAGTTCAAAGCCCCATCCTACCAAAATAATATAACTGTATACCTATATTGCATCTTATATTATTTACAAATATACAGAGAAAGCAAATAGAACACAGAATAAACATGGACACATATACATGCAAAGCACACATCATGTGTCATAACATTATAAAGGTCAACTAAATCTGCCATTCCCTTGAATTGCACAAAGATGAGATATGTATAAAAGAATAAAGAACTCTAAAAAAAAATTCTAACCATGTGCCAGGGGCTCACGTCTGTCATCCCAGCTACTCAGGAGGCTGAGACCTGAAGGGTTGAGGTTTTGAGCCAGCCCAGGCAGGAAAGCCCATGAGACTCTTGATCTCCAAGCAAGCAAGAAGCAGCAAGAAGCCAGAAGTGGAGCTGTGGCTCAAGTGGTAGGGCACCAAGCCTTGAGCAGAGAAGGCCAAAAGAGAGGGCAAGGTCCTGAGTTCAAGTATGACCAATGGTGAACAGGAAGCAGACACTCCCAGGATTGAGCTAAGCCACAATTTCATGCCTTTATGCCTAAATCCTTTCTTAAGCCAGACCTGACTTCACAGGTTCACTAAAGCTGCCCTCAGAAATGCTCAAAAGCGATATAATTCTGAGCTAGGTGTACTACTCATCACAATTTTAGTGTTTGCATGTGCCACTGAAATGGCTTTTCAATGTTTGTCTGGCAACAGGTGCATTAAAATATCATAACAACAATAGCTTGGCACATATTGGGAAGAATTAAAAACTTGCCATGGGGCTGGGGATATGGCCTAGTGGCAGGAGTGCTTGCCTTGTATACATGAAGCCCTGGGTTCAATTCCCCAGCACCACATATACAGAAAACGGCCAGAAATGGCGCTGTGACTCAAGTGGCAGAGTGATAGCCTTGAGCAAAAAGAAGCCAGGGACAGTGCTCAGGCCCTGAGTCCAACGCCCAGGACTGGCAAAAACAAACAAAAAACTTGCCATGAATTAAGATTTTTTTCTCCCCCAATAAAATAAGGTTTGTTTATATGTTTTGGTATTTAAGTGATTTATGGAGGAGGTCAAAACATAAAAGCTATGGAAATAAAATGGAGAGATCAGAGTTAGAGCCACAGTCAAAGATGCATTTGAAATCAAGTTCCAACACTGAACAAGAAGCGTGCTTCAACATGCACCCATAGCACACGCCTGTATTCCCAGTTACTCAGGAGGCTGAAATCTCAGGATCACAGTTCAAAGCCAACCCAAGCAGGAAAGTTCATGAGACTATTATCTCCAGTGAACCACCAGAAAACTGGAAGTGGCGCTGTGAATCAAAGTGGTAGAGTGCTAGCCTTGATCTGAAGAACTCAAGGACAGTGCCCAGGCTCTGAGTTCAAGTCCCAATACTAGTATGCACAAAAAATAAAAAAACAAAAAACCACCATAGAACTGTTTGATGCAGACCAAGAGCTAGAAGGCCCAAGCGATACAACATAGTCCAAACACTGAAAAATGTTTTAAAGTTCTGCTTGAAATTTCAAAAGAATAACTTCAAAGATGAGCAGGATCAATTTGCTTTCTTCCACAACCCTGTTAGAAAAAGAAAATGCACAATAAGGTAATGTCTATTGAAACCCACGCTGTTGCTAGGAGCAATGAGGCCCCACTGTTTAATTGCTAAAACTCTGTGACAGAGAAATATAGGATTCAGTGCTTATTTTTAGCCATATTTTTAATTATACTTAATACTTTGGGCTATTAAGAAATAAGATGTTTTCATTGCAAGTAAAACAACCTTAGCCTTATTGGTCCTACAGAAAATGAATTGTGCCAGCCACTAGTAGCTCACACCAGTTACTCAGGAGGATAAGAGGATCATAGTTCGAGGCCAGCTCAGGCTGGAAAGTCTGTGAGACTCTTATCTCCAAAGAACCACCAAAAAAGGACCACAAGTGGAGCTGTGGCTCACATGGCAGAGCACCAGCCTTGAGTGAAAAAGCTAAGGGACAGCGCCCAAGGCTATGAGTTCAAGCCCCAGGTCTGGAACCAAAAACAAAATGAAACAAAACAAAACAAACTCAAATAGATTGACAATTTAATAGGATCAATCAATATTCATAATTATTACCAAGGCCATCCAAAAGGTCATGCCAGTTGAGGAATGTTCACCAACTCCCATCCCATGGTCAAGCGGGAGACACTGGATAATTTTTTTCTTAGATGGCCTATGAACATCACACTGGGATTATTAAATTAATGTACACTGGATTTTAGTGGCCTTTAATTTAAAAAAAAAATGGACAGCAGCCACAGAATTCACTAAGGTCCTTTTACAAAGCTAGCATATAACTCCTTGTCATTATTAATATTTAATATTTTCTCATGAAATTGAAGAAAAAAATATCCTTAACAAAACCCCAACCATCCAGGTTAGATTTCACTCATCAAGAGAAATGATTTTTGGGCTAGAGACATAGCTGAGTGAATGGACTTGGCAAGCCTGAGCAAAACCCGGGACTGGAACCCCACCTTTGGAAACTAAAAGTAAATAATAAAAAGCCGGCACTGGGGGCCTCACACCTGTCACTCTTAGCTACTCAAGAGGCTGAGAGCTGGAGGACTACAGTTCAAAGCCAGCTTGGGCAACAAAGTCTCTGAGACTCTCAGCACCAATGAACCACCAGAAAAGCCAAAGTGGCAACGTGGTTCAAGCAGTGGAGCTAACTTAGAAAACCCCAGGCCTTGAGTTGAGTTCAAATCCCAGGAACAGACCAACACGAAGAGTAGTTGTGATGGCCATGGAAGGGGCTTTTCTCAGGGGAGAGGCGGAGAGGACTGAGACTCACAGCACCTTGTGAACATGGGGTTGTGTTCCATCATGGCCACTAGGAGTTTCAGCGTGAATGCAGAGACCAGATAAGACTGGATGAGGACCTAGGTGAACCTGCAGCACACAGATGCCAACCCGTCAGTGCATTTCCTTAGTCCAGCACCCCCAAAGCACACCCACCAGAAACCCACTGCCAGTGGCTCATAGCCTGGCATCCCAGCTACTCAGGAGGCTGAGATCTGAGAATCAGGGTTCAAAGACAGCCAGGATAGGAAAGTCTGTGAGACTCTCATCTCCAATAAACCTACCAAAAAACCGGAAGTGGCACTGTGGCTCAAGTGGCAGAGCACTAGCCTTGAGCTGAAGAGCTCAGGGACAGCACACAGGCCATGAGTTCAAGTCCCAGGACCAACAAAATAAAACACATGATACGCCTGACCCCTTGCTGAAGGCCTTGGGTGACAGACCTGTGGAAGTTGCTGCAGCACTGAAGCCCAGTACTCACAGGGGAGCAACACGTCTCAGATGAGGCTCAGGAGACTACTTTCCAAGTCTGTGTTGGTCTCCTCTTTGCCGGCTCTGGGCTCCTCGTTCACAAGGAATGATGGGATTTCCAACAGGAGCCCCAAGCTCAGGAGTCTCCATTCCACTAGAAAGGAATGAAAAGAAAATGCAAGCTGGGAGTGGTGGCTCACACCTGTAATTCTGGCTTCTCAAAAAGGCTGAGATCTGGAGGATCATGGTCCGTGGCCAGCCTAGGGCAGGAAAGTCCATGAGACTCTTATCTCCAATGAATCACCCAGAAAACCAGAAGTGATACTATGGCTCCAGTAGTAGAGTACTAGCCTTGAGCTGAAGAGCACAGGCACAGAACCTGGGCCCTGAGTTCAAGTCCTGTGACTGACAAAAAGTGGACGATGCCAAGAATAAGGGACAACATGGAGAGATGGTAACACCACACATGTGGAACAGCTGAACTGCATCTTCAGACCTTGCTTACCATTTTGACTCAGAACCAGAGATACCAATGGAGGCAGGACATCGGTGATGACCTGCAAGGAAGAGGGACAGAGGTTCAAATCTCAGGGAAAGCTGTCAAGTACCAAGACAGTATATCAAAAGATAAGTGGGGGACACTGGATGCGCAAGGCTTATACTTATCATCCTAACTACGCAGGAGGCTGAGATCTGGGGTCAAGGTTCGATTCCAACCTGGGCAGGAAAGTCCATGAGATTCTTATCTCCAATGAACCAGCAAAAAACAAGCCAGAGGTGGTGCTGTGGCACTAAGTTATAGAGTGCTAACCTTGAACACAAAGAGCTCAGGGACAGCACCCAGGCCATGAGTTCAAGTAACACAGCCAACAAAAAAAAAACAAGGGGGCTGGGGATATAGCCTAGTGGCAAGAGTGCCTGCCTCAGATACACGAGGCCCTGGGTTCGATTCCCCAGCACCACATATACAGAAAACGGCCAGAAGCGGCGCTGTGGCTCAAGTGGCAGAGTGCTAGCCTTGAGCGGGAAGAGGCCAGGGACAGTGCTCAGGCCCTGAGTCCAAGGCCCAGGACTGGCCAAAAAAAAAAAAAAAAAAAAAAAAAAAAAAAAAAAAAAGGATTGGAATGGGGGGATGGAGCAGAAAGCACACTGAAATGAACACAGACATAAAACCTTGGGTCCAAGCTCAAGCAAGACATTTTAGACTTGAACTTGAATCCTTCCTGCCTCAGTCTCTCATGTCCCAGACTACAGGTATGTCCCACCAAGCTTGTCTGTCCACTGCCTATGTTTCTAAGCTCTGATTCTTGGAAACATCTAGAAGCTAAGCTACTGAAGCATACAGGAGTCTATTTAGTGTCCAGATCTTGGATTTGAACACCATCTCTCAGTCAGGATGTCAGACCTGACAACAAATAGGTGACAAGAAGAAATGCTAATCCCCAGGCCCTAAATCAACATGAACACAATGGAACTCAGGGTGAAGCTGGGATCTCAGGGTTTGGGGATGACAAGGGTTAACTACTTGGGATCTCCATCCAATAGAGCATCAATTTGTAGCTTTGAACTCTCGGTATGAAATTTCCAGCCACGCCACAAGTACAAGCCCCACAACTGACAAAAAAAAAAAAAAAAAGAACAGAAACCAATGTAGAAAATTGTCACCATGTAATGAAATACAAACAACAATGGACAAAGGAAGACTACATGACTAATAGTTGGAAATCATTTGCATCCCATTCTCCCAACCTTATCTGAAATATTTTCACAGTGACGTTTAATACCAAGATTCATTAAATTGCACAATCAGACATATGCATGGGAGAGGAGCGTCTAGCCAGGTTTAAATCCATCCGTGGAGAATGGCTTGTCTTTGTCCACCGGCCTATTAAATGTACACTGCCACACATGCAAATCTTCACACCTCATTATCCTCTGCTCCAAGTCACCAGAGTCACGTGCACAAAACAGCGGACAGCCAATAAAAGACTGCAGAAGCTTAGAGGCTTTTTCAAATGAGTTTCTCAGGCTGGGCAGTGGTGGGTGTTGCACACATCTGTAATCCCAGGTACTCTCAAGAGACTGAGATCTGAGTATGGTGGTTCAAAGCTACCCCAGAGAAGAAGAGTCTATCAGACACTTCTTTCAAGTAAGCCAGAAAGGAGGGGGGAAAATAGCAAAAGTGGCAATGTGGCTCAAATTGTAGAGCACTAGTCTTGAACCAAAAAGGCTAGGAACAGCATGAAAGCCCTGAGTTCAAGCTCAAGGACTGAGACTTGATCTCAGGGCCTGGGTACTCTCTCTAAGCTTTTTCACACAGGCCTGGGTACTAGACCACTTGAGCCACAGCTCTATTTTTGGCTTTTCTTTCTTTCTTTTTTTGGTGGTTCATTTGGAGATAAGAGTCTCACAGACTTTACCAGCCAATTTGGCTTTGAACTGTGATTCTCCAGATCTCAGCCTCCTGGCTAGCAAAGTAGGTATGAGCCACTGGTACCCAGCTCCATTCCCAAGTCTCACAACTGAGCTTTCAGAGAAGAGTTGCTCACATGGCCATGATTGGCACACTGGCATCTTGGCTAGTGGTAGGTTACGGGCAGTTGTAACTGGACTGGTGCTGCAAAACTTACCAATATGGCAGTAATCCTTAGTGCGTCCACAGTGTAATGGTGGAAGAGGAACCACAGTGCAGGGCCCACTTCCCCCATGATGAAGCCCTGGGCCTGCTAAACCCCTGTAGTGCACACATTCTCCATCACCTTTGCAGCCATGTGGTTCACCACGTGGTCTTCCTGCAATCAGGGCAGATCACAGCCACCAGTGAGCCCAGGAACCAGGGTAGGGACTCATCTCCCCAGCCAGCCAGCCAAAAGCAGAGAGGGGTGGTGTGGTACAAGAAGGAGAGTGCCAGGCTCTCCTCCCAGGGGGAAAAGCCAAGGGAAAGAGGGATGTCCTGAGTTCAAGCCCAAGCCCAAGCACAAAAATGAAAGAAAGGGAGAGAAAAGGAGATAGATGGATGGAAGGAAGGAGGGAAAATGCATGGATAGATGGAAGGAGGGAAAAAAAGATGGATAGATGGAGGGATGATGCAAATAGCATTCACCAATCTCAAAATAGCAAAAAACTGAAAAGTCCAAAATTTAGGGGGAGCTCAAAAATGCCATCCAACACTTAACATGCACCAAGGCCCTGGGTTTGAGTTCCTGAACCAAAAATGCATAGAACTCCTCATTGACATCATGTTTACCAACACATTCAAAGGCAAAATCACACTCAACTTAAAAATGTGAGGTGCGGGTGGTTCATGCCTGTCGTTCCAGCTACTCAAGAGGTTGATATCTGGAGGACTGCAGTTCAAAGCCAGTGGGGACAGCAATGTCTGTGATACTCTGATCTCCCATGAACCACCAGGTAACGGGGAAGTGGTGCTGTGGTTCAAGAGGTAGAACACCAGCCTTGAGCAAAAGAAACCCTGGGTCCAAGTCCCTTGTGACAGAAATAAAAATCAAAAGCTCACTCATTTTTCTGTTCTCTGGTGCCTTAGTGCCTGATGGGAGGGAAGGGAAGGTGCAATTCGGATTTGGGGGAGGTCTACACAGGCCCAGAGCCTTATCCCTTCCCAAAGGCATCTCATGACCACTGTGTTCATGGCCAGCTTTCTCAAGAGTTCTTTTTCTCCTCCTAATGTGAAGTGGAAGGAAAGATGGTAAGGCAGACAGACATGAACTCATCCAAGGAGAAAATAAAAAGACAGTCCCAGCCCCACACTAGTAGCACGCGCAAGTCATCCCAGCTACTCAGGAGCCTGAGATCTGAGGATTGCAGTTCAAAGCCAGCCCAAGACAGGACAAGTCTGTGAGATTCTGATCTCCAAGGAATGGGCTTTAAAAAGCCAGAAGTGGAGAATGGTAGCTTAGTGGCAGAGCACTCAGGCCCTGAGTTCAAGCCCCAAGACCAGAACCAATAAATAAATAAATGAACAAGGCTTCAGAATCTGCTGCACTGCACCCAACTGTGAATAAAATGGACTGTGGGGACAGAAGGCATAGCTCAGGTGGTAGAACACTAGCCAAGGAGCAAGAGTGACACCTACAGAGAGTGGAGAAAGAGAAGGGTGAGAGAGAGGGAGAAAGGGGAGAGAGAGGAGAGCAAGCAGGAAGCTGCACTGGTGGCGGATGCTACTCAGGCCCCTCAGTAGCCCTGTGGGGAGAGCGTGAACCCAGTGTGTGTGTACATGTCAGGGAGAATGAGACAGTCCAGCTAACAGTCTCACCTGAGTGGCCACAAGATACAGCAGCTCCCTGAGTGTGGGCAGAAGGATCTGTTTCAATTTGCTCTTCCTGAAATTCTCCCAAATTAATTCAGTTAAAAGAGAAATTGCCTGCAAGAGAGACAGAGAGAGAGTCTATTATTTCAGAACCATGTCACACACACGTCCTTAGTCTTTATATGAGGAGTAAACCAACCATCCTATTTAAACCCCTATTGCTAGGGGTTTGTTTTTCTGCTTTATGGTGCCATGGAGATTTGAACTCAGGGCTTGGAGCTTATAAGGCCGTTCATTCTTAACAGATCCCAGTTGGGCAATGGTGGTTCCTACCTATCATCCCGAATCCTCAGGAGGCTGAGATCTGAGGATCATAGTTCAAAGTCAACCTGGGAAGAAAAGTCTACAAGACTCTAAGCTCCAATATACCACCAAAGAACTGGAAGTGGTGCTGTGGCTCAAGTGGTAGAACACTAACCTTGAGTACAAAGAGGCTCAGGACTACACCTGAAGCCTGAATTCAAGCCCCACGACTGACAAAAAAATTGTCCCTTTGGTTTAGTAACATACAAGGTAGAATTAGCAAGTAGCTGGGCTGATGCTATTGTAGCCATGGGTTCACATTTTTTTGGTTTGTTTGATCTTGGCTGGTAGGTTTCAAATAAGCGTGTTATGGACTTTCCAGCCTGGGCTGGCTTTGAACCAGAATCCTCAGATCACATCCTCCTGAATAGGTAGTATGATAGCACTCTGCCCCACTGAATGTGAACAAGGATATTTTCAGGATCAAGAGCAGGTATATTGCTGAGTATGTTTGCTTACGTCTGTAATCCCAGTTCTGTGCAAGGTAGATAGTGGGAGAATTGGGGCAAGTCTGGCCAAAAAAGTTTGCCAGACACTCCCTACCCCAACCCCCATTGCAACCACTAAATAGGGCATGGTGGCGAGTGTCTGTAATTCTAGCTGACTGAGAGAAGCTTCTTTTTGAAGATTATAATTTGACAACAGCTGGGGCTAAGAGAAATAAAAATCCAACACTCTATCTGAAAACCAAACCAAAATAATAACAACAATAATAGTAATAATTAATAACAATAATAATAAAGGCTTTGCCTGTGCATTTGTAAGCACAAGAGCCCTGAGTTCAAATGCCAGGCTTGCCAAAAAAATTCAAAAAATAGTGTTACACATATTATTTCAGTACAGGGATCCCAAGTTTTGTACCTGCCAGAATGACCAGCCTCTGAAGGCTTTTGAACCATTTTGTGCAAGTCACGTGACTTCAGATAAAGCCAAAACCCCCACCATTTCTGCTCACATTTATTACAAAATGGCTTTTGATTTCATAACAGCAGTTTGAGCACAGGTAATCCAGCCCTAAGTGATCATTTGCAATACTCAGCCAGCCGACAGCACTGGAGTTTGTAGTTTCCATCTATTTAATAGAACTAGCCATAGTTAGGACTTAAAATATAATAATGTCTTTTAGAAATGAGACAGAAGCCCTGCCCTCTCTTCTTTTCCTTTATGTTGCATGTTCAAAAATACAAGAGTCACACAGTATCTGCTTATCTTATTTTGTAGATTTTAATTTCAAGGTTAGAAGAGCAGGGTTTTGGGTTTCAGGGGTGTTGGCACTGGAGCTTCAACTCAGGGCCTAGATGCTGCCCTTCAGCTGATGTGTTTAAGGCTAGCACTATACCACAAGAGCCACAGCACGACTTACAATTTTCTGGTGGTTCATTGAAGATGAGTCTCATGGACTTTCCTGCCTAGGCTGGCTTTGAACCACGATCTTTGGATCTTAGCCTCCTGAGTAGCTGGACAGGGGTGAGCTACCAGCACCTTGCAAAGGGACCATTTTAAACCCTCATGTCACTGATTCCAAAGGAAGATGGAACTATATTATGTTACCCCAGCAACATTACTTTTTAAATCACACATTGTGCACCCAGGGCCTAAGTTCAAGATCCAATACCAGCACCAAAAAGAAAAAGAAAGAAAGAAAAAGAGGGGGGCCTTTTAGTTGCTAAAATAATCTAAAAGTTGCCCCCAAAAGGCAATTATCATAACTACAATTCTTAGCATACTAGGTATTCCTAGTATTTATTTATTTGTTCTTCAGAGTCTTTTTTTTTTTTTTTTTTTTTTTTTTTTTTGCCAGTCCTGGGCCTTGGACTCAGGGCCTGAGCACTGTCCCTGGCTTCTTTTTGCTCAAGGCTAGCACTCTGCCACTTGAGCCGCAGCACCACTTCTGGCCATTTTCTGTATATGTGGTGCTGGGGAATCGAATCAAGGCCTTCATGTATACAAGGCAAGTACTCTTGCCACTAGGCCATATCCCCAGCCCCCAGAATCTCTTTTTAAAAAGCATTTCCAGAACACCTAAAATAAAAAGAACAAGAAAGCTATTGTAAATTGCATTTTTCTGTTCCAGAGAATAAATCTGATTTAGCTTTGTTTGGTGAGATTCCTGCCTGGCACCAACTCACTTTCCAAGATGCTTACATCTGATACAAAACTAAATGTGATGCTTTGCTAACTTCCCAAATCACACAGCAATCAAACATATGAGCCTTAAAATCTAGCAATGATGGGGCTGGGGATATGGCCTAGTGGCAAGAGAGCCTTCCTTGTATACATGAGGCCCTGGGTTCGATTCCCCAGCACCACATATACAGAAAACGGCCAGAAGTGGCGCTGTGGCTCAAGTGGCAGAGTGCTAGCCTTGAGCAAAAGGAAGCTAGGGACAGTGCTCAGGCCCTGAGTCCAAGGCCCAGGACTGGCCAAAAAAAAAAAAAAAAATCTAGCAATGATATCGGATGCCAGTGGTTCATGCCTGCCATCCGAGCTACTGAGGAGGCTGAGATCTAGAAGACCATGGTTCAAAGCCAGCCCAGGCAGGAAAGTCCATGAGGCTTTTATCTCCAATGGACCACAGAAAAAACCAGAAGTGCTGCTGTGACTCAAGTGGTAGAGTGCTAGCCTTGAACAAAAGAAGCTCAGGGATAGTGCTCAGGCCCTGAATTCAAGCCCCAAGACTGGCAAAAAGAAAATAGTTATAGCAGAAAAAACAGGGCTGAAAATTGTTCAGAAGTGAGATGAATTTTATCATTATAACAAATTAAGAAGCATATATTTTAGGAATTATTTGATGAGAAGTTTTTGAGTTCCAGCAAAAGGGAAATTCAAATATGGAAATTTCCCAGATGAGACATTCCTGCATATTACAGATTAACAGAAGAAATGAATCAACAAGGTGACAAGGTTTTAATTCACCACAGTAAAATGTGATCATGATTCATGCTTGCTTTTATCATTCTCAACAAATTCAGCTATCACACGATCCAAATTCAAAACAGAAGCCATGTACAAATGGCTCAGGCCTATAATCCTAGCTACTCAGGAGGCTCAGATCTGAAGAATCATGGTTGAAAGCCAGCCTGGGCAGGGAAGTCTGTGAGACTCTTTTCTCCAATGAACCACCAGAAAACAAGTTATTGGTATTAAAATGTATGCGTTCATGGAGGATTTTTTTAAATATATATTATCAGGTTTTCCTACCCAACCACTGTGATGTCGCTCCATTTATTTCATGATTTTTTTTTGTCCTGTAAAAATTTTCTACCTTTCTTTTTCCCCTATGGGTTCACTGACAAACGCAAACTGTGATGGCTGGCACCAGAAGCTCATGCCTGTAATCCTAGCTGTGAGGATCTCAGTTCAAAGCCAGCCTGAGGTAGAACAGTCTCCCAGGTCTCAAGAACTCTAAACCTAGGGCTCACAATGAGCTCCCTAATATCTTGAGTCCCTGAGATCAGGTGCAAGATTTTTTTGTCCAGTTGTGGGGCTTGAACATGGGCCTGGGTATAGTCCCGGAGCTCTTCTGGTTAAGGCTAGTGCTCTATCATTTTGAGCCACAACTCCACCTCCAGTTTTCTAATGGTCCAATGTAGATAAGAATCTCAGAGACTTTCCTGCGTTGGCTGGATTTGGACCACGATCCTCAGATCTCAGCCTCCTGAATTGCTGGGATTATAGGCATGTGCCATGGTACCTGGAAAGTACAAAAATTATGAGCCAACATTCTTCCGGAGGGGAGGTGGCAGCTTACAGTTCATCCTGCTAACCTGAAATCATAACAAAGACCAACATAAGGGAGCTCTGTTTTTTCAGGTACTAAAAAGAGAAAAAGAGATGAATGCCACACCCAGTATTTCTTCTAGAAATGGAAGGGTAAGCTCTCAAACTTATGGGAACATTTCCCACCACCCCCCCGCCCTCCAAGTGTTTGAGTGACTTCTAGTGGCTGCTTCAAATATGGCAACAGATTGCTTGTGTAAAACTCCAAAGTTATAACACACACACACACACACACACACACACACACACACACACACACTAAAACTGGCAACACTGCTTTTCTTATAGCATGATTGGAAAACAGGATTAGCATGGAATAAGAATCACCAAGAAGAGGACTTGAGAAGAAAAGGGAAAGGAAGGTGAAGATACTCAAAGTACTTTAAGTAAGAAAATGGAAAAATGAAATCTGCTAAAAAAAAAAAAAAAAAACTACCTTAAAAAGGGTGGAGAGGAAACGAGTGTTGGTGTCTCACGCCTGTAATCCCATCTACTCAGGAGGATGAGATCTGAGAACCAAGGTTCAAAGCCAGCCCAAACAAGAAAGCCCACTGAGAGTCCTATCTCCAATTAACCAGCAAAAAGCTGGAGGTGGAAACAAGGCTCAAATAGTAGAGCACCAATGATCAGAAAAACCCAAATGAGAGCTGGAGGTTCTGATTTCAAACCTCATTACCTACACATGTATACAAACATACACACACTCACACAGACACATGTACAAACACACACACATGTGCCACTACTGACTAATGATCCTATAGATTGAAAATCAGTAATTCTTATATGAAATTACCTTGCCACAGGTTTATTTGTATTTCTTAAAAATGGATATGAAAGCCAGGTGCTGGTAGCTCAAGCCTATCATCCTAACTACTCAGGAGGCTGAGATCAGAGGATCAAGGTTCAAAGAGAAAAGAAGAAAAAGAAATCTATTCCCATTCCCTCTGTTAAGCATGGGGAAGGGGAAGAAACAAGGACTGGAGAAGCACTTTGAGAACACAAAGGACCCAGAAACCCCATCTCCAAAGCAAAGTCACCATGGCCTCTGCCACGGCCTATTGCCCAGTCAGGAGCACTCCTTCTCCCAGAATACAAGCTATGTCCTCCTCTTCTCTGTCCACTGAACAGCTCCAACTAAGCTCAGCAATTCATCTACAAACTCCCAACAAGAAAACCATCAGCCACAGCACAACAAAAATCCTCTCCTGGCCCCAAGTCCTTCCTCTTTCCCATAAAGGCTTTGGAATTCTTCTCCATTTTCACTTATGAGAAACTCCCAATGCAAAGGACAAAACATAACAACACATGAGGGCCAATCAGGTGGAAGGATAGCACATGACAACCAGTGAGGCTCAAGTGGTAGAGCACTAGCCTTGAGAGAAAAGCTCAGAGGCAGGGCCCAGGCACCGAGTTGAAGCCAGAAGACAAGAGTAAAACAAACAAAAAAAGGCAATTAAATACTGGGGCCAATACATAATGTAAGACTGGGCAAGATTCAATACTGTAATCTTAGCTACTTGGGAGGTAGAGATTTCAAGGATAACAATTCTAACCCAGCCCAGGCAAAAAGTTCATGAGACTCCCAATGGTTAGGGGAAGTATTGTGTATCCAGCCACAGTCAAGCCCGCCAAGCTACATGTGAAGTAAAAACAGGCAGATCACAGTCCTGAAGTTAAAAAATAAAAGGAGATCTAGTCCGGCTGTATCATTCATAAATCAATTCTATCTGAAAAATAACCAACAAACAAAGGACTAGAGGCATGACACAGTGGTAGAGCGCCTACCTAGCAAACACAAGGCCTTGCATTCAAACTTGAAGACCAGCAAAAATAGAAAAAAGAAAAACCTTACCTCAACGACAGGCACACTCTCCTGGAGCTTGGTGGTATGGGAGGCAAGCAAGGCAATCATCCGAGTTACCTTCAAGCATCTATACAAGAGAAAACACAGAACACAGGCTTGGAAAAGCAGGCAAGGAGGCAGGAAGCACCAAAGAAGGCCTTCAAAGCTAAAGATGTCCATGAGAAAAAAAAGGGCGAGAAGTCGGGGCTGGGGTGGGGTGGGGGGGAAATCTAGTCATTTGGTTCCATTGCAAAGGCTACCAGAACCTTCTTTCTAATGCTTGACCTTACTTTTGCTTTTCCACCTGGCATGCTGCACCTACAAAAAGCAAGAGGAGCCAGGCAGTGGTGGCTTTCACCTGCCATCCTACGTTCTTCTGAGGCACAAACAGGCAGATCACAGTCCAGGCCAACCCAAAGAATACACTTAAGAATTCATTCAAAAATCAATGAATGTAAAAAAAAAAAAAAACAGCTGCAAGTTTAGCTCATATGAGTACAAAACACAGTGCTAAAAAAGAATGGGGGTAGGAGGGGAGAATTTTAGATCACAATCCCATTAAGACTGTAAATAACACCTGTGCTGAGCTGCTGGCTCACACCTGTCATCCTCAAGAGGCTGAAATCTGAGGAAGGAGGTTCGAAGCCAGCCCTGGGGAAGACAAATCTGAGAGACTTATCTCCAAATAACCAGCAAAAAGCCAGAAGTAGAGGTGTGGTTCACATGGTCCAGTACCAGTCTTGAGTGGACAAGACGTCCCGAGTTCAAATCCCACTTTTGGTACATAGACTGACTGATCTTTTTCACACCAAAACACAACCGTTTTTGAAGTTTCTACAACTCCCCATAATCTCAAACTTTATATTTAGATAATTCAAGATGACTCTCTTTTAACTCTTTATCAGTTTACAATCAAGCAGTCTCCAGAAATGGGCAAGTCAGAGTTATCATTGCTCCACAGTATGTGCTCATTTAGGACTGTATGTGTGGCGTCACACAGGCTGCAGTAACTTCCTAAAATGGTGGGGCACACTTTACATGTACTTACACATCCCAGTTTGGAGCAATCCTTAAATGCTGGGTGAGCAGGTGGAACTAGAATAAAAATTAAACATTGTACATTCAGTCCATCGACCACCACCTAAGAAGGAACATATAAGTGAATAACTCAGACTAAGAGGTCAATGTTTGCCTACAGGAGGGAGCTAAGAACTTAAAAATAGGCAAAAAGCGCATGCAGGATGTGGAGAAAGATCAACACAGAACCTAGTGGCTCACGCCTATAATCCCAGCTACTCAAGAAGCTGAGATCGGAAGATCCTGGTTCAAAGCCAGCTCAAGCAGATACATCCACCAAGAGACTCTTGTCCCACATGAAGCCACAAAAAAAGCTGGAAGCATAGATGAGGCTCAAGAGGTAGAGCTCCAGGACCAAGAAAGCCAAGGGAGGAAATGAGGCACTGAGGTCAAGCCCTCGTACTGGCACTGAAACAAGGCACTAGAATGTTCTGTCCAGGACCTACCAAGGGGGAGTGGAGGAGGCATGTAGCCACATACTTGTGAGTTACCACCGCACACAAACAGCATAGAAGGTTGAGCTTGGTGTGGGAGGCCGCCATGGTCTTCTAGGTGGAGTCTAACTTCAAGCAGGCTTGCTGCAGGAACTCATTTTAGTCCTGATCTTTCAGACACAGCAACTTCTCGGCTGGGACAGGAAAGAAGAAGAAAAAGGCTTAGTGGGATAGGGAGGGGGGCAAAACCATAGGCCGTGACTCCTCCACTATCATCACAACCACAATCAAAGCCACCAGTGCTCACATGGGCCTGTCATCCTAGCCACCCAGGAGGCTGACATCTAGAGTAGAATTCGAGGCCAGCTGGGGCAGGAAAAGTCTGTGAGACTCTTTATCTCCCATGAAACATGCAAAACAAGCCAGAAGTGGCACTGTGGATCAAGTGGTAGAGTGCTAGCTCTGAGCAAAAAAGCTCAGTGCCCAGAATCGTAGTTCAAGCTCCCCAGCCATTTAAAAAAAAGAAACACTGGTCAGAGATAGAAATACTACATGGTAAACTCCTTGTATGACCTTTTCAAACCCACAAAAAATAAAATTGTTAAATGCAACCAAAACAAAAATCAACTATGAGTACATAATAAGAATTATCAATCCTAATAAGAAAAACAATAAAGAACACAGAACAACTTTCAGTTTTTTAACTATGAACATTATTTCATTCATTGACTTGCCATTATTTTTTTCTCAGTGCGTATTTCTTTTTTGTGCCGGTCCTGGGGCTTGAACTCGAGGTAAGGGCACTGTCTCTGAGCTTCTTTTGCTCAAGGCGACTGCTCTATCACTTGAGCCACAGTACCACTTCCGATTTCCTGGTAGTTTGCTGGAGATAAGAGTCTCGTGGGGTTTCCTGCCTCAGCTGGAATCTTGATCCTGAGTCTTCTGAGTAGCTGGGACAACAGCCATGAGCCATGGTGTCCAGGTCCCTATTTCTTAAACAGACAAGTACTCCTGAGTGGTCGCTCACCTTGCTTAAAACAGGGCTCTTCTGTGGGGAGTTCAAACCAAGGTCCTTATCAGGATTTACAGCCACAGTGCTGGTTCTTGGGGTCAGAAAAGAACTTGAAAATATGCAAGAGTTGATTTATTGGTATTCAGATTTTCATAGTTCTAGCCTAAGCCTAATGCCAGCCTTGTGCAAAAAAAGCTCAGGGACAGTGCCCAGGCCCTGAGTTGAAGTGCCAGGACCAGTATTATTATTATTATTACATTCAAGAAAATGTTAGAGTATAATAAGGATATAGATTCTCATCAAAATAAAAAGCTTTTAATTCATTTCTATTTATATTACACTGTGATTTGGTGCCATTAAGGTTATTCCCTGACTAATTTATTGTATCTTTCATTTAAAAATTCCAGGTTATTTTCTATGTGTGTTTTAAGTACAAACTTTAAAATACTAGTTTTATTATTTTTTATACATAGGTTTGTATAGGCAGGATGAACATAATAAAATAGATCAAGTACTTCATAAGAGATGAAAAATATGTACAGCTTTATTTCAGCAAACACTTGAAAGTGAACTTTCATACTTGTGCTTGGAATACATTTATGATTCCATGGGCTTCTATACCACAGTTTTCAGTTTTCCACATCTTAGAAATGCAACCAAGCTGGGCACAGTGGCTCACTCCTCTAATCCTAGCTATCCTGAGAGGTTGAAAGGACTTTTGGTTCAAGGACAGCTGGGGATAAAGAAGGTTGGCAGGACCCCATCTCAACCAAGAAAAGCTGAGTGTTGTGGCAGGTGCTTATCATCTCAGGCACAAAGGAATGTAAACAGGAGGATTACAATTTAGGACAGCCTGGACAGAGAAGTCTACAAGAATCCATGGTAAGAGAAGCAGCTGAGTATGGGAACCTATGCCTGTTATGCCAGGAAGCAAACAGCAGGAGGATCCCAGTCCAGGTCTAAGTGAAAAGTGATGCTCCCTAATCTCAAAACTAGAGAGTCAAGAGAGCTGCATGTTGGGGTCCATCTTCCCCCTAGATGGAAGGGGCCTGAGGCACCTCCCCCAGCTGGGGAATGCAGCCCTTCCATCCTCCCTACATTGGAATCTGGAGAAACCGGTCCGATAAGAGACCCCCGACCTAGCTGGCAGCCAGCCTGGCGCCTACCAGCCCCGCCCTGGAGGTCGAGTGACGTAGCCCCTTGGAGGTCAAGTGACCAGCCCCTTGGAGGTCAAGTGACCAGCCCCTTGGAGGTCACCTGACAGCTCGCGGCCTATGGGAATCCTGGCCAACCCCCTTCCACTGATCATCTACCCTTGCCCCTCTCTCAATAAAGTTAGTTCGCTCTCAGAAGCTGACTCCGTGGTCTATGTCCGTTGCTTCCAGAGTAGGATAGCGGTCACATTGCCACGCGGGTCGCGCGCCCGCCAGGACGGAGACATCCCCACGTCTCACCCCGACAAACCTGCAGGCCGAGGGTCGGGGGAGAAGGCGATGCGAGGATAATAAGAGAGAAAGAAATGAGCACTTGAGCCGGAGCAGAGAAAGCAGTCCCCACAGAGTGGCGCCCCACGTGGTTTGCACGAATCCACGCAAGAAAGCCCGGCTCCCGACCGGCCCTGACGGAAACAGGTTGGAAATCCTGAGACGCGCGATCCTCCCACCCCAGGTAAGAGGATGGGACAAGTCCAGAGTCGGCGAAACAATTCGCCCCTTAAGATCCTAAAGTTCACCCTCCAAAACGCGGGGATTAATATCTCAGAGCCCTGCGCTACACGAATTTGGGAGGAATTGACCCACAGGGTCCCGTGGCTAACTGGAGCCAACCCACTCTCATGGGAAATTTGGGACCGACTAGAGCGGGAATTACAAACAACAAAACGTGGAGGAGAACCCCCACTGCGAGCCATTAAGGCTCTCAAGGCTTGCCTCTCTTGGGACCCGGGCGGGGAACCCCTGGATTCAGGAGAAGGAAGCCGGAGGTAATTTTGATCTGGAGTGGGCCCCGATGCCTACTCCAAAAAGCCCTGGGACCAAATCTCATTCGGTACCCAGGAATCCAAAGCCGAGGCTGGCAGGAGAGGAGCAGAGCAGCCGCAGGCTTGCTACCCCTCCCCCATGTGAGACTCAGCTTGACTATACATATGCAGATTTCAGCAGCCGCTTTTCTGCGGCGGCCGGCGGCGCCCCGCAGCAAAAAAAAAAAAAAAACTGGCCTGGCCACTTTTAAATTCAGAGGCCTTGAAACTACAGATTTTCATGAGTCCAGGAGGATGGTTCTTGAGAGAGGCGGGTAAACGCGCCCTGGGCAAAATATTAACTTTACGGCCTGACTTTCAGATTCCCCACCAACCAAGGCAATAAACAGCCTAAAGCCCCTTGCTGGGCAGTCCCTATTCCCAGAGACAGTAATCATGATATTTGGAAAAAAGTTCCGATTCTTAATTAATACAGGAGCAGATCGGACTATATGCATTTAATTGGACAACATTATTATTGGATCAGTAGATGCCCAAGTACTAGATTTGGCCTATAGCAAGGCCCAAACACTCCTTCAAAGAGGAGGGCTGCGTATAGCCAGTGACAAGGTTCAGAAAGTATACCCCTTCAAGATCTTGGGGGCAGAGCTTAAACTAGACTCTGTATGCCCACTCAAGCCCCAGTTATCCTTCCAGGCAACTTATACTCTGGTGGAGATGCAAAGACTGTTAGGTGAAATTAATTGGCTAAGATCCTGGCTTCAACTGCCTACAGAGGAGCTGTTACCACTCCATGACTCTTTGAAGGGCAAAGCGCCCACTGATGTTATTACAATAACTCCATCACTCCAAACAGCCTTCCAGAAAATCCAATTGGCCTTAAATAAGGCACAGCTGGCACGCTACAAGCCTAAGCGCCCACTTTGCCTTTGGATCCTCCCTGGATCCGAACTCTCTTCAGCTGCAATTACCCAATCAGGCGAGCCCCTTCAGTGGGTGCACGCATCAGTGGGAGGAGCTCCCAGAGTTTATTCCCAGCTGGACCAGCTAGCTGACTTGGTAATTAAGGGCAGGGATACTTCCCTGAGACATTATGGAAGAGATCCTGACGTGCTAACTATTCCCTACCGGTTGTCAGATTTTGAATGGGTCAGGAGAAATAATTCACGTGTGTCTAGTGCCCTGGAGGGCTTTATGGGTAAGATAGATTGCCACTATGGCACTTCAAGATGGGTGACCTCATTTTCCAGGCTACAATGGACACCCCCTGTGCTTTTCTCTACCAAGCCTCTTGTCAAGGCTGCCAATGTCTTTACAGATGGTGGGCGAGCTGGCTCTGCCGTAGTGGTGCGCTCCGCCTCGCCCCCTGCCGGTGGGAAAGATAACACCCATTACTTTGAAGCCGTCACTGGCTCTGCACAATTTAAAGAGTTGTACGCAGTCGCCTTGGCACTGACCCATGTTAAACAGCCAATGAACTTGTTCTCTGATAGTCTATATGTGGTTAACTTGCTACCCAACCTGGTATGTTCACATATCAAGTTGGATGGAAACCCAATCACTCCTCTGATGATCCAAGTCAGGTCTCTGTTAAAAGAGCGGAGTGAGCCTATTTTTTTACAGCACCTTCGTGGACACCAAGGACTGCCTGGGGACCTGGCACAAGGTAATCGTATGGCTGACCAGCTGGCCACGGATGGAACCATCATAGCGCTAGCCATTGTACAACCTCAAAACCTCCAAATGGCCAAAGGGCTTCATGAGCGTACTCACTTAAATTGGAGAGGGTTACATCAGAGATTTCCTTCAATTCCTATAAAAGACTTAAAAAAGATTATAAGGACTTGCAAATCATGTATGCCTTTCGTGCAAGTCCCTCCCTTACAATCTCCAGGTGTGAATTTAAGAGGTTTAAGACCCAATTTAATTTGGCAGACTGATGTGACCCATTACGCCCCCTTTGGAAGGCTAAAATATATATTTATGTCCATCGACACCTGCTCTGGTGCATGTTGGGCCTCTCTGCATACCGGTGAAAGAGCACGGCATGCTGAAAGCCACTTCTTACAATGTTTTGCTATCCTAGGACTGCCTTTACAGGTTAAAACAGATAATGGACCTTGTTTCACCAGTAAGCCTTTACAGGCATTTTTCCAAATGTGGAATATTAAACATACCACTGGAATACCTTATAACCCAAAGGGTCAAGCCATAATTGAGAGGCATAATAGGACCCTGAAGGATCAATTATTAAAACAAAAAGGGGGGGGGAAGCCCCCAGGACCAGCTGAGGACAGCGATGTTTACATTGAATATTTTAAATTTCTCTAAGGACCAACCTCTGTCGGCTTTCCAGAGACACTGGTCAAGCCAAACACCCTACTTAAAAGTGGAGGCCCGGTGGAAGGATTCTCTGACAGGGGCGTGGCGTGGACCCGACCCAATTATCAGTGCAGGCAGGGGATTCGCCTGCGTCTTCCCTACTGAGGAACCGAATCCAATCTGGATACCAGCTAGAGATGTAAAATATTGTCCAACAGAATGACCACCCAAGGGCACCTGCCCTTGAGGGATGTCTCCCCTTGTTTCCTCTCAGGAAAGCAAAGACCGAGGTGGAATTTTCTAAGGAGAAACGGGAAAGCCTGCCTGCACCAGCGATGGACCTGGACCCAGTGTCGGCCCTGTTTCTTCCCTGGACCCTGCCTGACGCCCTTTGGAGTAACGTTTGCTGTGGCAGCGTGGCCCACAGCCTTGCACAAGGACCAAAGGGAAATTTTGCACGGTTGTCCCTCTCTTTCGCTCCCCCCTTTGCTGCTTATCTCGGGGGTCCCCATTGGAGGGAAATAGGAGCTAAAGGACTTGGACACTTTAATGTTTTATTATAAATGTTTATAATAAGTAAGGTATTGGCACCTTGCTGTAATGTTTACTGTGAAGTGTTTTACTAACCTCAGTTGTTAAGTTACCAGCACCCTGGCTGCCACATCACCAGGACCTGAACCTGCCCCTCTACCTCACCATCGAGGGAAGGAAGAGCCATCTGCGCTGCCTTGAGCGACACCAGACTGGACCAGAATTCCTGCTTTCCGTGGACTGACCCCGATAAGAGACCCTCCATTGCCTTGTGCCTTGTTGTAATTACTCATGTGTTACAGTTGCTCATGTTTGCATTTGCCTTGTATTACGATTGCTTATGCTCATGTCTGCTTTATGCTCCCAGTTACCTTATGTTTACATTGGGTCTCTTGTTGTAAGCGATGGGCCAGAGCTGTCTAGGTACCAAGTGGCCTTTGGCCTTTTAGCCATATAAGAACCCAAAGAGGCTCGTCACTCAAACCCTAGGACCTGCTGCTCAGTAAGGTCCGCCGGCACCGGAAAAAATTATCAGGCTCCCTTTCGAGTGCCAATCCCACTCTCCCCAAGGCCTCTCATCGGGCCCGCCAGCCCGGCAGGAAGGTCAGCCTGAAGAGCTAGGGCGTTAGCCCAAGACGGGTAAGACTCCCCTTGGGGGGGGCAACCTAAGACATGGCGCGCTCTCGAGTAGGGCGCCTCCTGCTGTTCGAAAAAAAAAAATATAAAAGAGGCAGATGTTGGGGTCCATCTTCCCCCTAGATGGAAGGGGCCTGAGGCACCTCCCCCAGCTGGGGAATGCAGCCCTTCCATCCTCCCTACATTGGAATCTGGAGAAACCGGTCCGATAAGAGACCCCCGACCTAGCTGGCAGCCAGCCTGGCGCCTACCAGCCCCGCCCTGGAGGTCGAGTGACGTAGCCCCTTGGAGGTCAAGTGACCAGCCCCTTGGAGGTCAAGTGACCAGCCCCTTGGAGGTCACCTGACAGCTCGCGGCCTATGGGAATCCTGGCCAACCCCCTTCCACTGATCATCTACCCTTGCCCCTCTCTCAATAAAGTTAGTTCGCTCTCAGAAGCTGACCCGTGGTCTATGTCCGTTGCTTCCAGAGTAGGATAGCGGTCACATTGCCACGCGGGTCGCGTGCCCGCCAGGACGGAGACATCCCCACGTCTCACCCCGACAAACCTGCAGGCCGAGGGTTGGGGGAGAAGGCGATGCGAGGATAATAAGAGAGAAAGAAATGAGCACTTGAGCCGGAGCAGAGAGAGCAGTCCCCACACTGCAGGTGTGGCTCAGGCAAGAAAGCACCAGGATTTTAGTTCAAACCCAATTACTGCCAAAAGGAAAAAAAAATCAAAGATGGACTGGGGACCTAGCTCAAGTGATAGAGCACCTGCCTAGCACACACAGGCCCCGAGTTCAAAATCCCGCACTGTCAAAGAAACAAAGATCAGACATTCATCCGTCATAGACTCCTTTATAGATTTTCTAATTTTCCATTTGACATAGCTCAGGAGAAACATGGATTCATTTAATTGTCCCCCATTGATACTCTAGAGCTCAATTCAGTGGGATTTACTGTAGAAGGAAAAATAACAATTTTCATGAACAGAATATAAATATTTTAAAATAAAGATTGAAAGCCAGGAACCAGTGGCTCACACCTGCCATCCTAGCGACTCCGGTGGGTGAGATCTAAATATGACAGTTCAATGCCAGCCCGGGCAGGAAAGTCTCTGAGACTCTTATCTCCAATGAACCACCAGAAAAGCAGAAGTGTTGCTGTGGTTCAAGTGGTTGAGTGCTAGCTTTCAGCAAAAGAGCTCAAGGCAGTACCCAGGCCCCGAGTTCAAGCCTACAACTGACAAAAAATAAAAATTTGTAAATGTTTTTTTTTAAAAAAGCTAATGTAGTCCGAAAGAGCGGCACACTCGCTGGCCACTCCTTGGACCTTTTGCTTGTCAACTCTGAGGACTCTTCAAAAAATTCCCTGGAATCTTGGAGCCCAGAACATTCTACAATGGTTCTGCTACTAAACAGGAGAAAACCAAGGTAATCACACATAACACTGAAACTCTCTCTCTAGTTTTAGATGCAAATCTCAAAGTTGAACACACACACAAAAAGTAATAATAATAAAGAATCGGGCACTGGTGGCTCATGCCTATCATCCTAGCTACTCAGGAGTCTAATATCTGGAGGATCTCGGTTCAAAGCCAGCCTGGGCAGAAAAAAAGTCCATGAGACTATTCTTTCCAAAGAACTAGCAAAATGTTGGAAGTGGTGCTGTAGCTCAAGTGCTAGAGCACAGGCCTTGAACACAAAAGCTCAGGGACAGAGCCCAGACCCTGTGTTCACTCCAGAACAGGGCAGGGGGAAATATCTGTAAGCGGAGAGGTAATCAGTTAGGAAATGAAAATTAGTGGCTTACCTTGCCTGGAGAAATGTCGCAAAACACAATATCCAGGGTGTGGAGTTGGTGTAATCCAGCAATAACGTCAGCACCAAATGCTTAGACCACATCTTACAGAAGGCTTTTGTCCTGAGCAATAACTGTCTCTCAGGAGTTACCTGCAAGGAGTGGAGTAAAAGTCATCTCCCTAACCCACCACCATATTAATGAAAGAGCGAAGGTGGATATCATGACTCACACCTATAATCCCAGCTACTCAAGGAAGCTGATATCTGAGGATCACAGTTCAAAGGCAGCCAAGGCAGAAGAAATAAATTAACTAATCAAGGGACAGTGCCTATGTCCTGAACTCAAACCCAGGACTGGGGGAAAAAGCCTCTCTGATTTATCTACCTGGGATGTCTTTGAACCTCAACTCTCAGATCTCAAGCCTCCTGAGCAGTTAGACTATATCAATATTTGGTGGTCCTTGATTATTATTCAATGTATACATAGAAGCATGCAAACTTACTGCTTTGTTTATTGCTGGTCCTAGGGTTTGAACTCAGGACCTGAGCGCTGTCCCTGTACTTCTTTTTTTCCTCAAGGCTGGTCCTCTACCACTTGAACCACAGTGCCCTGCTTCCAGCTTTTTCTTTTTCTTTTTCTGGGAAGTTAGTGGAGATAAGAGTCGCACAGACTTTCCTGCCTGGGTTGGTTTGAACCATGATCCTCAGATCTCAACTTCCTGAGTAGCTAGGATGATGGGTGTAAACTAATGGTGTCAGGTTCCACCCCCCCCCCCATTACACTGCTAAAAAATAAAAGCGTTCAAGCTAAAAGACAAGGTGGCACCCATCTTCTCCACTGTCTGAATTCCCAGAAAACTGTACAAACAAACTGCTGTGACACGAAATGGCCACTAGGTGGGGACATCTCCTAGCTCAACTTTTCTAGCTTTTCTCAAGAGCAATCTATTCCATAATAATAATAATAATAATAATAGTAAACCACTATAAAAACGTAGTTTAGGGGGCTGGGAATGTGGCTTAGTGGTAGAGTGCTTGCCTAGCATGTATGAAGCACAGGGTTTGATTCCTCATTAACAGAGACACAGAAAAAGCCAGAAGTGGCAATGCTGATCAAGTGTAGAGTGTGAGTCTCCAGCAAAAGCAGCTCAGGGGCAATGCACAGGACCTGAGTTCAAGTCCCAGGACTGGCCAAAAACAAAAACAAAAACTGTAAGTTGGATGAGGCTCTGTCTTATAATTGTTGGGGGTGGGGGAGGGGGGTATGTGCCATCACTGGGATTTGAACTCAGGGCCTCACACGTTTACTTAGCTGTTCTGCTCAAGACTAGCGCTCTACCACTTGAGCCAAAGTGATACTTCTGTCATTTTCTGAGGATTTTATTGGAGATCAGGAATCTCATGGACTTTTCTGCCTAGGCTGGATTCAAACCACGATCCTCAGATCCCAGACTCCTGTGAAGCTGGGATTGCAGGTGTGAGCCGCCGGCACCCGGCTCAACGGTCCTCTAATGAATCACAGTTTCACTGGATATTTAAGTACTAGCTGCCATTATGACTGTTTCCTTCCTTCACTGGGGCTCGTTTGCAGACAAAGTGATCCCCGTGGGGCTGGGAACAGCTGGGGTGGGGACTGGGGGTTTCCAGGAATCCCCACCATGTCACTCCACCCACGTCACCCATCGGGCCAAGGCTTGGGGTCCACACCGGAGCACCCCGAGTTTCTTCTCTCCACCTCCCCACCCTCCACCCCGGTCCACACAGGTACGAGGACCCATGGCCTTGACCTCAGGCCACACATGGAGCAGAGTATGAAGAGAAAGGCCGAAATCCAGGCCTAAAGAGAGACCCGGGGTGTTGCCCGATACCTGAGGCGGCTGAGAGAGACACCATGCCGGCAAACAAACCCTTCAAAGGCCCGGGTCACTCACCAGATCATCGGCCTGAAAGAGAACAGAGAATCCATTTCAGAATTTCCACGGCTCCAGGAGGCTCTGCCCCTCCTGCAGGCGGGTCCACGGGTCCGGGCTAGTGAGGGGGAGAAACCCCACAGCCCGGACGTGCGCAAGCGGGAACCAACCTCACTCCCATCTGTGTTTGGATTCGCCCAATGTGTTTCCAAGGTAGCGCAGGGCATGTGGGAAGAGGAGTGGCGCTGATTAGTTGAGCAGTTTCTGTTTCCATTGGCTGGTGAGTGGAAGTGGCTAGCTAAGAAGGCCGCCCTTATGCTCCACCAGCCTTCACACTACTGATTGGCAGGAAGAAGGAATGGGAGGAGCTTGTAGACTCAGCCCCACCCGCCCCAGCCCCCCGGCTATGGTGATATCGGCTCTTCCATGCCCATGGCAGCACGCTGGATGCAGGAAGGAACAGACGGCGCTGATTGGCTGATTCAGGCTCTCCGTTTATGATTGGCTATGGCCCCCAGATGACAGATCCCCCAGATAGACCCTCACACCTTTTGCCTGGGCTGATCTTGAATCTCAGTTCTCCTGGCTTGGTCTCCCAAGTGGCTGGAATTACAGCAGTAAGCACCCAGCCTTTAAAAAAATAGCACAAATAAACTGGAGTTTATTTACCTGAAAGTAGAACAAATATTGCCTGAGGAGAGAGAAGAGAACATGAGCTTCTATGCTGGGATCCAAAACAGCAGCCAATCTCATTCTGACCTCTGGCTGTGTTGCTACCACAAGGATATGCTAAGTGCAAGGACATTTGTTTACTAGTAACTCTGCCCCTATCAGGAATTGCTTTGCTATGACTGCTGGAGTACATTCCTATGTTAATCAACTTCATCCTGTCTTTACTGCCAACAGATGTTGCGAACTTCAAAGCCTCTTTGTGTTCTTGAATTTTAGTGACCCTATGTTATTCCCTGGTTCCTAAACTGCATATAAGCTGGAAGTTAAGAATAAACGTGGCTGCAGTCTTGAGTTACCATCTTAACCTGCAGACCTCCCGAACCCCATCTTTTGTCTCTTGTCTTCTTTCTTTTTCTTTAATCCTTGCCCCCTCAATCAGGATTTCCTCTTCACTGCAGGCTGGCTCTGGAACTTCTTGAACAAGATCTTCAGAGAATTCCAGAAAGCCCAGGCTGATGCCTGGCATAGACATGGAGGCTTAGTATGTAAAGGACACAGTTATGGAAACTGAAGCAGAGAGTGGCAACTGAGCTGGCTGCAGTACACTGTAAGCCTGCACGGGAGTTGGGCATAACTCCAATTGTGTTCCTCATGATCTGAGGATCAGGGTTCAAAGCCAGACCGGGCAGGAAAATCTATTAGACTTTCCAGTGAACCAACTAAAAGTTGGATGTGGAGCTGTGGTTCAATTGGTAGAGTGTTATCTTTGAGCAAAAGAAGCTCAGGTATAGTGCCCAGTCCCTGTTTATAAGCCACAAGACTGACCTACAAAATAATAATAATAATAATAATAATAATAATAATATATTTGTTGTTTGGGACAAGACTATCGACTCTTATCTGGTGTGTGTGTGTGTGTGTGTGTGTGTGTGTGTGTGTGTGTGTGTGTGTGTGTATGCTGCTTCCCTGTCTCAGGGCCTGGGCACTGTCTCTGAGCTTCTTTGGCTCAAAGCTAGTGCTCTATCTAAAACGCTTTAGTATTAAAACAGGAGATTGTAACTGTTTCTACTGGACTAATATTTGTGATCCATCTCCCTCCACCTTTTGAGCACTGGAATTACAGAGGCATAAGACTACACACTGGTTCTTAAATTACATTTTTAGATGCAAGCCTAGAACCTCTGCCAACTAAAATGTAACAATTACTATTTAAAAGTGCTAGTAGCATCATATCTACAGAACCTCTTAATGTGTTTAATGAAAATTCAAACAGAAATGAAAGAATTAAAAAAGACCAGATAAATGCAAGAGGGATATTCTATGTTCATGGATTGAACTATTTAATATTATTAAGGTATCAGTTTCTTCCATATAGATCTGTGTACCAGCATGGTTAGTATCTAAGTGATAATATCAGCATCATCAATATCATATGTCTTTGTTTAATGGGACCAGCGTATTCGTTGAAATTAAGAGAAATTGGAACTTATAACAATTTGGAAGAATAAAGTCACAGAGAAAGAACTAATTTTAGTAGTTTGTCATTATTTAAGAAATTATAGAATTTGAGAAAGGTTAGAAATATGGAAAAATTATAGTTGAGAAGTAAACCTTTACACATATAATTGATTAAATTTTGATCAAAATACAAAGGCAAGTAAAAATTAATCTAAATAGTTGATACAACTGTTTCTAAAGGTAAAGCCTAAAATTATAAAACTTGCAGAAATAAATATAGAAGTGAAATCTTTTTGGCTAGTGGTTAGTATTTCTAAGGCAGAGGCTTTGTTTTATTGCAAAAAGAAGTAAGTTCAAGAGAAGTTATGAAACATACTTGACCACATTGAGAACATTTGTTCTCAAAAGATACTTGCAAGCTGGGTGCTGGTGCCTCGTGCCTGGAATCCTAGCTAATCAGGAAGCTGAGATCTGAGGGTGACAGTTAAAAGCCAGCCTGGGCAGGAAAATCTGTGAAACCCTTATCTCCAATCACTCACCAAAAAATCCAGATGTGGAGCTATGGCTTAAGTGGCAGGTTACTGGCCTTGAGAAGAAAGCTCATGGATAGTGCCCCAGCCTTCCGTTCATGTCCCAGAATCAGCACACACACGCACACACACACACGCGTGCGCGCGTGCACACACACACCACTTGTGAGGGAAGAAACACTTAAACACTTAGTTTGGGCAGAAAATTTTTGACAGAGGTGTTTACACGTCTCTCATGGAGAACATATCCAGATTATGAAATTTTTCAACACTGTGCTTCAATAGAAGTGATATATAATCAATGATATTGAGATATTTAACATGGAAAAATAATTGTATGTCAAAGTACCATAGTCAGTGTTACCAGTCATTAGGACAAAGGTTCTCCAGCACCTTTTTCACAGATGGTTGTAGGCTCTCTGCGAGAGTGTGATGGTACAGTTCCTTTGGAAGACTGTGCAGTGGGTTCCCATAAAATGTGACATGCCCTTGCCATGGGATAAAGTCCTATTCCATAGAAGTTGCTAACATCAAATGAAGCTCTATGATCACAGAAGAGCCCGTATGTAAATGGTATGTGGACTGAGTGTAGTCATCTTAAACTGGAAACAAGCCAAGTGCTCCTCCACTGGGGAATAGACAGACTGAGTACATCATAATGGGATGTTGCTCAGTATGGAAGAGAGAAAACCATGGATATGCAAACCACCTGGAAGACCTCAAAGGCATTCCGCTCTGCAAGAAGCATGGTCATCAAACAGCACAGTGCACATTTAAAAGTGGAGACAGGAATAGGTTACAGGTCAGGAGTAGACAGGCTTTGGAAGGGGGGAGGGCATCCACAAAGTCATATTGGAAACTTTCCAAGTCCTTCCATTTCGTTACAAATGGGGCAATGTCATTCTTTCTGATAGAAGCATAGAATTCCATCGTGTATATGTATCACATTTTTCTGATCCACTCGTCTACTGAGGGGCATCTGGGTTGGTTCCATATTTTAGCAATGACAAATTGTGCTGCGATGATCATTGTGCTGGTGGCTTTAGTGTGGTCTTGCTTGTAATCCTTTGGGCAGATACCCAAAAGTGAGGCTGCTGGGTTGTAGGGGAGCTCTATGTTTAGCCTTCTATGGAACCTCCATACCTCTTTCCAGAGTGGTTGAACAAGTTTACATTATTATCAACAATGTAGTAGGGTTCCCTTTTGGCTACATCACCAGAATTTGTTATTGGAAACTTTCATTTTATTTTTGTGCCTGTCCCAGGGCTTGAACCTGGGACCTGGGTACCATTCCTGAATGTTTTTGGGCTCAAGGTTAGTGTTTTACCACTTGAGACATGGCGTCATTTCTGGTTCAGGTTTTTTTTTTTTGTTTATTTTTTAATTTGAGGTAAATGTTTCACAAAACCTTCTACCAAGGCTGAATTAGAACCTGTTCCTAAGATTTCTGCCACCTGAATAGCTAGGAATACAGGCATGGGCCACTGGTGCCTGGCATGGATTACTTTTTGATGAGAATAAGTTGTTCAAAATTTTAACCTTGAAGAGGTGGTACATAATTATATACATTTGTCAGATCTCATAGAGCTGTCTTCTAAACTAGGTAATTTTTTAATACCAAAATTCAACTTAATATCTATCTATAATTAATTATTCTTTTTTTTTTGCCAGCCCTGGGCCTTGGACTCAGGGCCTGAGCACTGTCCCTGGCTTCTTTTTGGTCAAGTCTAGCACTCTGCCACTTGAGCCACAGCGCCACTCCTGGCCGTTTTCTGTATATGTGGTGCTGGGGAAGTGAACCCAGGGCTTCATGTATATGAGTCAAGCACTCTTGCCACTAGGCCATATTCCCAGACATGAATATTTTTATAAAAGCAATTATATAAATATGCTATACCAATGTTTCTTTGTTGACCTATACAAAGATATACATATAATATATTCATCAAAAACAAGTTGTGTTTATTTTAGTTGTGGTGAGATTTAATATATTACTTTATTTTCCATTGTATTCGTTTTCATTTCCTGGCACCATTTGTAGGGCTTGAACTCTGGGCCTTGCTTGGCATTTTTAGTCACAGTTGGAGTCCTTTGCCACGCAGGGCATGCCTTCAGTTCTGCACTTTTCTATTTAATTGGAAACAGGGATCATTTATTTGTCTATCCTAGTTGGACTTCAAACCAGGTTTCTCAGTAGCTATAATTATAGGCTTGAGATACCAGAACCTGACTTCTTTGCACTCTTTTAAAGTAATTCATCTCTGAGAGGTATGTACTGATTTTTCAGTAGTAGCTTATTAAAAAGGTTATTTTCAAAATGATGTACAGAGGGGTTAAAGTTTCATAATAAGTCAGTGAGTACATTTCTTATCCAACTTGTTACCTCCTTCATTTTTCTCCCACATTCCCCCTCCCCATATCCCTCCCCCAGCATGAGTTGTACAGTTGGTTTACAGCGTATAGGTTTGTAAGTATTTCTGTTGCATTGGTTCACCTTTTACCCTTTGTCTCTCCATTTTGATGTTCCTCTCCCCTTCCCTAGTTCGAATAAACAGATATAGATGCCTCAGGGACTCTTTTTCTGCTGAAATTTCATTCTAACTCCACTGTTGACTTGATGACATCACTATTTCTCCTGGGTGTAAAATGATGAATGCATTTCTTTGTTTAGTCATGGTAATTCAAGGCAGACATTAGTATGTCAGTCATATACTTTGCCTTGATTGTAGTAGCAGAGCTTGTAGGAGTAGGAGCAGCAGCCTGGTTGCCTAAAGTTAGAAGGTCCAAAGAAGTTACTTTGGCAAGAGAGAATGAATGAATGCAGTGAAGAACAACAAATAGATTTGAAAATTCCAACTTCTGAAAGGAAAAGAGAAATAGGTCAGATAGCATAAAATATTTTTTTGAAAAACTGCTCTAGTAAATAATATTTAAGTGTTTTAAACTTATGTGTAAAGACCAATATATAATACATAAAAATTAATTTCTAATGTAGACTTTCTCTTTTGCTCTCTCTCTCTATATGTATATATAGTAGATTTTCATCTGTATAATAGAAAAAAAGATTAAGTATTTTCATCATCTATGAAAGTCATTTCAGGATTAGTAATACTTCACAAAGTTGAATTTTACTTTTGATTCAGTCCAGAAAAAAATTGAGAGTACTTTTAAGAATACTTATATGTCTTTATACGTACTTTAAATGATAAACATTAGTTAAAATAACTAAAAGCATTTACCCTTTTCCAAAACGAATGACTGTCATTTAAATGGCATCTGAACTTATGAAAGCAAGAAGTAAGAATGTTTGTGATGCTATGAGTCAAAACACAGAAGTGATATTTTCATTAATTATAATTGTATCAGTTAATGATGCAATTAATCATTATTAGTAGTTAATACTAGGGCCTGCTAATTCATTTTGGAGTTTTATAACTAGGTTTCCCAGTTAGATCAGCTTAGATATATATGAAAATTTGTCAACCGCCCATTATTGGAAGTGATGAAATTATTTATATTGTAAGAAAAACAGAAAAAAAATTTCAACTTCCAAATGCTATTACAGTAGCTGCAAAACCCTAAGGGGATGTTTAGGATAGATTTGAAAAGACAAAGGCATGAATGTTTTTATAGAAGACCAACAGTAGTCCCATAAACATCTTTCAATACCATGAGAATTAAAAGAAAACTAATACTTTTATATGTTAATAAAGTTAATTTGCAGAACTTTTCCCATTGCTGGTAAAAAAGTAGGTAATAAATTATTGAAATTGCTGATCAACTTGTTGCCACTTTATGAGGCAAGCACTCTTGCCACTTGGACATATCCCCAGCCCTTGTTGCCACTTTATTATATATTTGTAAAACAGGATGCAGAATTACAGTTAATTTGCACACTAATTATTGTGTTCATGATTCATACTGTTTTCAGTGGAAATTAATATATGTCATCCAATCAATTAGGACTCATTAAAGTATTGGTAGGTATCATAGAGCCATTTAAACAAAATAAATCACTTTAAGGGTGTGTTTTTTTATATGGACCTAGAGATACATACAGTAGAATGTAAGCATAGTCACAGGCCCAAGCCACAGAGAAGGTAGAGCTCATGGTTGCTATAGAATTCTGTGTATTCTTAGTCAGTTTCCAGTGGCAAAATAGTGACTTATTCCAAAAAAAAAATCACTCATTAAAAAATTCTCATTATTAAAATTCTTTAATTAATTAATTAATGTCACTATTGATATTTTAATCCAATTACTCACACTTGCAAGAATGATGCTCTACCAGTAGAGCAGCACCTCCAGACATTTTTGCTCTGGCTATGTGTGAGGTAGGCTACTACTTTGCTCCAGCAATGGCCAGGGCCATGATCTTCCTACTTATGCTTTCCACTATAGTTAGAATGACAGTAATTTACCAGTTCACCAAGTATCACCATAGATTGTGTGCAGCTATTGATTAAAAGCATAGGCTGGCCTTGAAATATGATCCTATCTGTACCTACCTATCAAATAACAAGGATTACAGGCATGAGCTATTGTCACACTTCCGTGTTATTAATGATTGATAAGTTGCTTATAAATTAAAAGGTTTAGTCTTGCCTAAACTCACCCTGAAAACTATTTACTGTATTACTCTTTATGCAGCCAGTTTGTCTTGTTTGTTACACAGAATAATTTCTGTGTAAAACCATTTTAACAACTTAATCAACTATGAAAAAGGTTTAAAATTTTGTAGAAAATTTAAGATTTTTCTGTGCATTATTGAAAATAAAACAATAATGAAAACATTGAATTCATTCTTGGTGAGAAATATTGTTAAATGTTATAATTGGTCAAAATGATCTAGCAAGAATTTTTTTCTCAAAAATGTACTACAAGAATCCTCAAGTATCTTTAAATGCAGTCCTTTTTAGAAAAATTAAGGTCTCCAGTTTTTCCTATCCATCCTGTTCACTATCTTTCAATAATTTGATGATGTTGATTGTGACTTTAACAGTTTTACATCTTTATTTGGGAAGGGGGTGATGGGAAGATAGCAATGCAAGGTAATTAGAAAGGACAGCAGGTGAACTGAGATTTAGCCTTTGATTTTAATGTCAGCTCATCCACAATGTTTTGTCTTAAGAAGACAGAATTTTAAGTAGGATCCAGTGTCTAAACATTATAAACAGTTTCTGGCTTCAGTAAAAAAAAAAAAAAACACTCACTATACTAGTAATCAGTATAATATTAAACTGCATCAATAGTTGCTAAAATTGATTCAATCATCAGTTTAGCAATACCTGGTAAATATTGTTAAATAATACCAATAAAATTAGTTCACCATGCATTTCTCAGCAAGTGTAAAATAAAAATCTGAACAATAAAAGTAATCTTAGAAAACAAATAGAAGACATAAAAGGAAATTTTAGAATGCAGAGACACAATAAGTGAAATGAAAAATGGCCTCGGCTCAATAGGAAAAGGCAATGATTACAGGAGAAGAAAATCAGTGAACTAGATGAAAGAACAGTGAAAATAATGGAAGTAACAATGAAATAATAATAGTATGAAATATTTTTTAAATGAAAAAATGACATAAGTATGCTGTGAAATAACAAGAATTATATAAAAGTTATGTCATCACAATTCAAAAGGAGAAAAGTATTGAAGAACTGAAAAAATGCCAAACGATATAATAACTGAAAAATTGACAAATTTAGTAGAAGTGAAACTTTTGAGTAAAATACAAGATAAACTCAAAGACATTCTTGACAAGACATAGTAGGTTCAAACTTCTCAAAACCAAAGACAATGAGAAGTGTTGACAGCAGCAATAGATAAAGAAAATCTTACTTATAGAACACAATTCAAAGACAGAAAATTATCACCAGAAAATGTAAAGTGTGAAGCAAGTGACTTAAGAATTCCCAACTGCTGAAAGAAAAGATCTGTCAATATTGAACCCTGTATACAACAAAATATTGCTTCAGAAACCAAAATGAATTTAAGACAGTCTCAAATATAGGAAGTAATAACTTGAAAGAATGCTTCAAAAAATAACTAAAAAAATGGAGCCAGTTTCAGCCAGTTTGGGTATCTCACATTTGCAATCAGAGCTACTCAGTAGGCTTGAGTATTGGGGGTGGAAGCCAGTCTGGCCAGTAAATTTGGTGAGACTCTTATTTCCATTTAATCAGAAAAAAATATTGGAAGTAGAAATGTGGCTCGGGGTGTAGAGCTCTAGCTTTGATCAAAAAAGCAGAGAGAGCTAGCTCCATTTGAAATAGGCCTAAATAAATAAAAAATAAAATAGCTGGAAATAAACCTAACAAAGAAAGAAAAAGGCCATAAAAGCAAAAAGTATAAAAAGAATTGAAGAAAGCAATTAATGATGACATCAGGAAATAGAAATAACTCCTATGTTAATGGATAGTAGCATTAATATTGTGAAAATGGACATACTGCCAAAATGATCTAGAGATTTAACATGCTCCCAGTCAACATTCCAATGACAGTCTTTAATGAGACAGAAAACAATCCACAAGATCATATAGAATAACAAAACCTCCAATAGCCAAAGCAATTCTGTATAAAAAAGAGCAATGCTTGTAGTATCACAATCCCAGACCTCAAATGCTACCAAAACAGCTTAATATTGACACGAAAATAGATGCAAAGACTAATGCACACACACACACACAAATCCAGAAATAAAACCAGATCTTAGAGTTATCTGATATTTAATAGGAGACCCAAAGATACATCTACATCTTGGAAAAAAGAAGCTTCTTCAATAATTGGTGTTGGGAAAACTAGGTATCCATATTAAGCAAACTAAATTTGGAGCCTTATTCATCATCATGCGCTAATATCAACTCAAAATGAATTGAATATCTCAATGTCAGACCTGAAACTTTGAAATTATTGCAAGAGTAGGAAAAACATTAAAACTTATGAGTATAGGCAGAAACTTTTTGAAAAAAATTCCCAGAGGCATAGCAGATAGGAGAGGGACTTGAAAAATAGTATTACCTCACAACAAATTTCTGAGTGGTGTATTGATGACTCACACCTGTAATCCTAGCTACTCAGGAGGGTGAGATGTAAGCATCACAGTTTGAAGCCAGCCCCAGTGAGGAAAGTCCATGAGATTCTTTTTTTTTTTTTTTTTTTTTTTTTTTTTGCCAGTCCTGGGCCTTGGACTCAGGGCCTGAGCACTGTCCCTGGCTTCTTTTTGCTCGAGGCTAGCACTCTGCCACTTGAGTAACAGCGTCACTTCTGGCCATTTTCTGTATATGTGGTGCTGGGGAATCGAACCCAGGGCTTCAAGTATACGAGGCAATCGCTCTTGCCACTAGGCCATATCCCCAGCCCCACATGAGATTCTTATTTCCGATTAACCATCAGAAAATTAGAAGTAGAACTGTGGCTCAAAGTGGTACAACAGTATCCTCGAGTGAAAAAGCTCAGAGATAGTGTTCAGTCCCTGAGCCCAAGCCTCATACTGACAATAAAAAGGTTTTGCATAACAAAGGACAGTTAGTAACCCAAATGCCATGTCTCATTCTAAACAAATCTCCAAAAAGGAGCCCATATGTCAATATGTAAAACACATCTCATAACCTCATACCTCCTAATTTCATTTTACCCAAATGTCAGGGTCTCAGCTCCCAGCGCTCTCCTGACCTGCAGGAGAGACAGGGAAGCTCGCACCGACTGGGGCGGGCCAAGAAAAGAGAAGGGTTCATGGACCGCCCCTACCCAGCCCCTCCTCACCTGAGGACAATCAGACGAAGTCTGGGAGAAATGTCTGCACATTTCTTGCTTTATTGAAATAAGCTCTGCTCTTAAATAGGTCAGGGAGAGGCAGGAATGGGAGGGGTGTACGCACACCTATCTAGGGACTGTGAAGGGAGGCCTGAGCTGTCCGTCAAGGGAGGAGGGCTGAGGGACCAATCCTAAGAGGCGGCCTAATTCTACATCACAGCCCACAGGACCGCCTCGGGTTCATCACCAGGCACCATCTTGGCCACACGTGGTCCCAAGGCTGGGAGGCAGGGTCAGCTAGAACCACCTTTCTGGGTTGCGGAGTAACAGCCACGAGGCCCCAGGGCTGGGAATCAGGCGGGGCCAGCTAATTGCTTCCAGGCATGCCCCACACCCAAGTGTATCATGGATCTATGTGTCTATAGATAGAAACTTTTTTTGAGCTTGGGAAAATCTAATTTAAGATAGTTTAAAATACAGAGAGTACACATATTAGAATCAGTGAAAATACTACACTGTAAGATAGTTTTGTTGTTAAGAAAAAAGTGCAAACCCCTCTGTACATCACCTTGACAATAAAATTAAATTTTTAAAAAGTACACAAAGACAGATGAATACAGCCAGACATTCAGAATTATCTCTGCGCTCACTCTCTCCCCTCTCTCCCCCTGCCCCCTCTCTCTGTCTCTCTCTCTCTCTTTCTTTTTTCCAGTTCAGTTCCTCTGCCTTGTAATGGCCTATCTACTCAATCCAGGAGATAAGTGTCCCATGGGAAACCAAGAGTATTACACAAAATGCTTGAAATCTGAGGATCCTGGTGCAAACCAGCCTGGGCAGGAAAGTTCCTGAGACTCTTATCTCTAATTAACCACCAGCAAGCTGAAAGTAATAGAGCTGTAACCATTAGAAAAACACCTCAACTTCAAACCTATGACTGGAACTCATGAAAACAAAACCCATGGCCCGGCTCTGCACTCTGGCTCCCGCACTCTGGCTCCCGTGTCCCGGCTCTGCGTCCCAGCTCCGTGTTCCCAGAGGTTGCACCTGTAGGTCATTTGAGGAGCCCAACTGGTCATCTGAGGAGGTCTCCCCGGAACCCAACCCCAGATCTCTGTATTCAGAGACCCAGGGCCATCTATGGCATGTCGAAGGTGCACGTGGAGCCCATGGGACATTAGGCCTGGGAAAAAATGGACATTATTCCAATCATTCAAAGAAATTCACAAGTTCAACAATATCCTAGAAAAAGAAAAACTGTGAAATTAACATATGCTCTGTATTTGAAAAGCTAGGTGGCTGAGACTGGCAGAAGTGTAAATGCAGCAAAGGTATCCAAACATCCATATGACTTCCTAAACGAGGTACCTGATGGTCCAACCAGCTGCTGATTCACATCATTATGTATTCTCCATGATAAACACAACCACATCTAAAAAATCTCAGAAAGCACTGATGAATGTGCATTCATATTGCGACAGCAACTTTTTGAAGAGAGTTCCAGAGCACAGCAGGTAGGAGAGTGACTTGAACAAATGGGGCTACATCAAATTAAAAGACTCTGCACAGCAAAAGACATAGTTACTAAATATAAAGACAGTGAACAGACCATGAGAAGATCATTATCGGGAATATATCTGACAAAGGTGTAATCCCCAAAATACACAAGGAGCTCAAGAAATTAACTCCTCCCAAAGCTAATAAATCAATCACTAAATGAGCATTGGAAGTAAGAGGAGACTACTCAGTAGAAGAGGTAAGAATGGCATAGAAACATATGAGGAAATGCTCAATATCCCTGGACATAAAGGAAATGCAAATCAAAACAACTCTGAGATTCCATTACACTCCAGATAAATTGGCCTATGACATGAATTCAAACAACAAATGTTGGTGGGGATGTAGAGGAAAGGAGCCCTATTGCACTGTTGGAGGAAATATAAACTCATACAACCACTCTGGACAGCAGTATGGAGATTCCTCACAAAACTAAGTATACCTCTACCCTACAACCCAGCCATACCACTTCTGTGCATCTGCCCAGAACATCTTAAGCCAGGTTGCTGTATAGACATTTGCACATCCACGTTCATTGCTGTACTATTTACAATATCCAAGTACAGGAAACATCTCGGTTGCCCTGCAATTGATGATTGGATAAAAAAAAGAAGTGTGGTACTTCCATATGATAGAATTTTACACAGTGATTAGAAAGAATAGTATCATTTGCAGGGAAGTGGATGGACCTATAATAACTCATGTAAAGTAAAGTAAGACATCAGACACTATGTTGAAAATGAATTATCCAACCTGAGTGCTGGGATGGGAGTGAAAACCTTCAAGAGAGAAGGAAGGGGTAACATTGTCAAAAAAGAAATGTACTCATTACCTGACTTATAAAACCTTAACTCCTCTGTACATCACCTTTATGCCAATAAAAACAGCAACGAATAGCTCAGGGACAGTGCTGAGGCCCTAAGTTCAAGCCCCAGGACTGGAGAAGGGATGTGTGTGTGGAGAGGATGAATATAAAGAACCTTCTAACATTAGGGGGGGAAAGTAATGTGGTGGATAGAAAGATAAACATAACTATTCTTTTGTTTGAGTTTTCTAAACTATATTTCTGTAAGCCTGATAGCCCCCCTCTCCCATAGTTTAGCATGCCCCTTCCCTAGTCAACACTAGGCCCATTTAGTGAGGGCAGTAAATAATCAGCCTTCACCCCCTTTACATTGAGATGACACTCCTTTGGGGCAATTACGACCACATAAGGCAACAAGATCCCCTTAGCACGACCTTCAGGCCTGGGCAGCTGCAGGAGCCCTTTTCTACCATTTGGATAGCAGCCATAAATCCCAGGCCAACATGATGAAGCCTCTGATCTGCACATTCACACTGAGGTCCCCGCCTTCAAGACCTCCTAGGTTATATATGTCAACCCAGACAATAGGCCGCATTTCTCACTTCTCCCGGTGAGAAGGCCCCCTTTGCCAGCAATGAACTTTTCCTTTGTTCTTCTGTACCTGGATGTCTGCATCTGCATAGTTTCTGGAAATGTCTAATATATTCTAACAATTTCAATATTGAAAAAAGTTGTATTGTTTGGTGTAGATTTCAATGTATGTAGAGAAAATACTTTTTAAGTCTTTTTTCAGTTTATTTCCTAGTTTTACTTTTTGTCTCTGCACCTTTTGATAGTTACAAAAAATAGTATAATTTCCCAGACTGCACCTTATCTATTTATTCTTTTCTCCCATAAACAACTTTGGCTCCTCTTAATTTTAAAAGGAGTGCAGTGGTAGCCAGTTGCCAGTGGCTCTCACCTATAATCCTAACTATTCAGGAGGCTGAGATCTGAGAGTCCCAGTTTGAAGCCATCCCTGGTAGGAAAGTGAGACCTTCTCTCCAAGTAACCACTCCAAAGCTGGAAATGGTTAACGCTATTGAAGTGCTAGCGTTGTATTGGAAGAAAATGGAGAAGCCACGTTTTTTGTTTTTGTTTGTTTGTTTTGGGTCGGTTGTGGAGATTGAACAATGGGCTTGGATGCTGTCCTAGAGCGCTTCAGCTCAAGGCTAGCCTTCTACTACTTTGCAATACAGCTCCACTTCTGGGTTTTCTGGTGGTGAATTGGAGATAAGAGTCTCAGACCTTCCTGCCTGTGCTGGCTTTGAACTGTAACCCTCAGATCTCAGCCTCCTGAGTAGCTATGAAGGCCAAAGAGGAAATAAAGAACAAAAACAATACCAACAAACCAAGTCAGCTCCAATGGAGAGCTGAAGTGGGACACCATGGTGACTGAGGAAGAGTCAGGAGACAGAACATGAACATGGAGACACATGGAAGGGCTTCGAGAAGATATTTTAAAGATATTCTCCATAAGCTAATATGAAATGTTACACATACATTTAGCAAATATATTGAGAAACATTCACATGCACTTAGAAATACATGAATGTTATATTTATATTGTAAAACATACTGTGTATTACATATATTATAAAATGTAATCCTACTAAGCCTGAGGTCAGTGGGGTTGTATTCATAAGGGCGGTGAGATCACAATGAGTGAGATCTAATAGGCATAGATAGCTATTACTGCGTGTGAAGTCACTTGGGTGTGAAGTCACAGTGGTACAAAGTCACAATGAGTGTTAGATCCTAATGAGCATGTGATCCTAATAGGTATGAAGTAAAAAAATGTATATGTTCCTGATGAGAAGTATGAAGCCACAATATATGTCAGGTACTAATGGGTTTGAGATCACAGTGGGCAGCAGTCCTAATGAGTGTGAGGTCCCAAAGGGTGTGAGGTCACAATAAGTAGGTATCTGAGTCATAAGGTTGCAGTGGGTGTGTGATCCAAACAGGAATGTGGTCCTAACTGCTTTGAAGTGACAATGTGTGTGACAGTGTAACAGTGGGTGTAAGGCCATACATGCTGTCCTAATGGCCAATAGGCCCTGGTGGGTGTAGGTGAATAGACATGATGTCCTGTCAGGTATTTGAGGTCCCAATGGGTATGGGGTCAAAATGGGTGTTGAAGTTCAAATGGGCAAGAGTTCCAATGGGTGTGAGATTTTAATGTGCATGTGGTACCTTTGGGTTTGTTGTCCCAATTGGTATGAGGTCCTAATAGGTATATGGGATATGGTCAAAATTGGCATGAATCTTAATAGGTAATACCATGTGGTTGTAAGGTCCAAGTAAGGATATGGGTATGATATCATATTGAGTGAGTCCACTATGTTTGTGAAGTCACAATGAGTTTGAGGTGACAATGGGTGGTAGGTACTAGTTGATGTGAAGCAACAATGGGCACTAGGTCACAATGGGTATGAAATCCTAAGTGGTATAAGGTCCTATTACGCACGAAGTCACAGTGAATGTGGGGTCACCATAGGAGTGAAGCATGAATGTGGAATGTGGTCTAAATGGGCATGAAACCACCACAATGGATGTGAGATCCTATGATTTTTAGTTCATCATGGGTGGTATGTCATAATGGATACAAGGTAGAAATATGCATCAGGCCACAGGGCATGTGATGTCACAAAGTGTTTCATAATCGCTCTATGCCTAATGGATATATAGCACACAATGGGAAAGATGATAAAATAGGTGTGACATTCTGAGAGTGTAACACCCAATGATAATAAGGTCCTATTGGCTGTAGTGTCACAATGGTTTTGTGGTCACAATGAGCATGAGGTCCAAATGAATGTGAGACCCTAATGGGATATGAGGTCAATTTAGGCGTGAGGTCAAAATGAACACATCAAGGTCCTAATTGGAGATGTGGTCACATGTTCATGAGGTCACAAGTGATCTGAGGTCTTATTGGTATTTAGTGAATTGGTCTGTGATCACAATGGGTATGATTGTCTAATAGGCAGGTGGTCAAAATGTGAAGTGCCCATAGAGGATGAGGTCCTTTTGGGTGTGAGGTCCTCTTGGGTGTGAGATCTTAGTAGTGGCATGAAGTTCTAGTGGCTGTTAAATACAAATGAGTCTGAGGTCACAATGAGAATGAGCCCCGACCCCCACCATGGGTGTGAGGTAAAATGGGTTTGAGGTCTTAATGAGACGAGTGAAGTGACAATGGGCATGATGTCAAAATGGCCATGAAGTCCCAATAGGCATACAAGGGGTGTCAGAGTGGGTGTCAAATCCAAAGGGAAAGTGTGCAGTCAGAATTCATGTCAGAGTGTTATAAGTATGGGATTTCAATGGGTGTGAGGTCCTAAATGCTGTGATGTCACAATAGTATTGTAAGGTGAGAAAATAGAGAAGCCACAATTTGAGAGATAAAATCTTGGAGTCTTTATTAAAAGGCAGACAATTGCATGGTGGACTCCAGTCTCAAAGACCAGCAGTCAGAAAATACACTTAACAAGGTCAGGAAACTGAGCCATGAAGGCCAGAGAGGAGAGACAGACTAATTCAGCTCCAGTGGAGAACTGAACTGGGAGAAGATCCAGGAGACAGGACATTTGCATGGAAACATGTAGCATGGTGTCATGGTCCCTGAGCTGGTCGGGGCTTAAATAGGGTCAGGTCAGGGGGCAGGGTCCCAGGAAACTCCCGGTCTCAGGCTCTAGAGTGACACCTTAATAACCTTTCAAGTACACCCATCATCTGAGGGGAGGGATTTCACCTTCCCCCACCATGAAAACATGATGCCAGATATTAAATGGACAAACTCAACTACCAGCAGAACTTTTCCATCTAGGGAAGATAGGCCCAACCTTCCATATTGGGTATACTTCAAGGCCACTCAGAGGTGAGTGATTCAAGCCATTTAGGATGCTAAGGCAGAATCAGAGCGTTCTCTGCATGCAAAGGTTTCCTAAGGCTATGACATCTGCAGAGGCCTTCTAGCTCACATTGATCTGGGGACCGGCATTCAATGAATTGCCTCTCTCACCTGTATGCTTTTCATCACTGAGTGCAGAATTCCCTCCACCCAGCAAGAGGCACTAGGATGGCTGCAAGAAGTGACTTAGACTCAGCCTCCCTACCACATTAGGTGGTCCTGACTGATGTGAGGTCACAGTGAGTGTGAGTTCACAATACATTGAGGTCCTAATCATTGTGATGTGACAGTGAATTCGTGTCTAAAGTGTGTGAGGGGACTGTGAATATGAGGATATTGTGAGTTTGAGTTCATATTAGGCCAAGGTCCAACTGATATGAGGTCACAATTGATATAAAGCCAAATTTACATGAAGTTATAAAGAGTGTGAAGTCACAATGGGAGTGAGTACATAATACAGCTAAAAAATCATAGCTGGTGTTAGTATATAATGAACATGTCAAAATGGAAATCTGTTCCCAGTCGTGATGAGATCACATTAAGTATAGTACTTGTGAAGTTCTAGTAAGTGTGTGCAGTCATAATAGCTGTGAGGTATGCACTGAGATTTCAAGGGGTGTGAGCCACAGTCTGCTCTGAGCCTATGTTACTCAGGTCCTAATGGCTGTGTGGTAGCAATGGATGTGATATCACAGTGGTCATGAGCTTCTAATAGGGGTATAAAGCAACTGTATTTAGGGGTGTGAGATCACTATGCTTGTAAAGTCCTAATGGGTATGAAGTCATAATGCATATGAGCGTCTAGTAAATGTTAAGACACAGACTACAGTGGGTGTGAGATAAACATGAGTATGAGTGAGTATGAAGTTCTAATAGGAGTATAAGTTGAGAGGGGAGTGGTCACAATAAGTGAGAGGTCACAATGGGTACTAGGGCCTAATGGTGTAAGGTGCAATGATTATGGGGTCTAATGTCTGTGAATTCTCAAAGGGTGTGTGACGTCACAATGGAGGCCATTACATTGGTCATGAGTCACAGAATTAAGAACACATAATATGCATAAAGTCACAATGAGTGATGTTCTAATGAGTGTGACATCCCAATGAATTTTGAAGCCTTAATGGGAGTGGCGAATATCATTTTTGGCAAGGTCCTAATGGTGTCAGAACATGTTTGGCAAGAGGTTATAATGGTCATGAAAATAGGTGTGAGATTTGAATAGGCAGAGATCCTGACAATTTTGAGGTCACAAAAGGTATTAGGATAAAAAAAGTGTGAATTTCTAATTGGTGTGGTGTCAAAAGAGTATGAAGACCTAATGAGTGTTGTCCTAAAGGATGTGAGTTCGCAAAGTGTATAAACTCCTAGTTTGTATGTGAGGTACAATAAACACGAGGTTCTAATAGTTTGAAAAGTTGTGATGTTATAGTGGGCGTGAAGCCCTACCTGACATAAAGTCACAGTGAGTTTAGAGTCATAATGTGGGCATGAGTTCCTAATAGGTTGTTTGTGGTGACAGTACTTGGGAGGTCCTAATGGGTGTGAGATGTTAATGATCATGAGTTCACAAATGAATGTGACATCGTAATCAGTGTGGAGTTCTAATTAATGTGAGATTACAATGTGTAGTCCTAAATGATGTGACAGTGCAGTGTGGTTGAGAATAAAATGGGCTTAAGGTGGTAGTGGATGTGAGTTCACAATGGGTATGAGGTTTGAGGTCTTCAAAAGTGTGATATCACAATCCATAGAAGTTCACACCAAGCATGAGATCCTACTGAGTCGGTGCTCACAATTGGCATGTGGTCATGATTGTCATGTGGTGCTGATGAGGTGGGAGGTGTCAATGGGTCTGAGTTACCAAGGAATATGAGTTCCTACTAGGGAGTGTGAGACCACATGAGTGTAACTCAAGATGTTCATAAGATCCCTAATGCGTGTTGTGTCAATGGATTTAACATCCTAAAGTGTTACAGTGTATGAGAACATGGTTAGGAGTAAGGTCACAAAGGGCTGTGCATCCTCCTGATATGCATAAGGTCACTTTACATATGAGGTCCAAAAGGGTAATATGCATGAAGTCAAAGTGGATATGAGATCAAAACGAGTGTGAGTTTCTAAGTTTTTTAGTATCCAATGGGCCTGTGTTATTAATTGAGGGTTTGTATGAGGTGTGACATCACATTGTCATGAAGGCACAATGGATGTGAGGTCCTATACAGAATAATAAAAAATGATAATGTGGGTGTTATATCACAAAGGGTGTGAAATTACAAGGGGTATGGGTTTCTAATCAGTGTGAGGTAACATGGGCCAGAGGTAGTAATAGGGGTTGTGAGGACCTAATGTGTGTTAGGCTACAATGAGTGTTAGGTCATAATATGTGTGAGGGCACAATATTTATGAGGTCTTACTTGGCAAAGGTAGTAGCAAGTGTTAGTTCTCAATTGGCATGACGTCCTAACAGATATGTAGTCACAATTGGTATGTGGTCACAATGGGTGTGATGTAATTTGTGTGAAGTCATAATAAGAGTGAGTTCAAGAAGTGCATATGTTACAATGTGCATGAACTTAAAGGAATCATAAAATATGTGTCGTCACAATGGGCATGAAATCCTAATTGATGTAAAATATAACTGGTGTGAAGACACTATGGAAAGGAGGTCCTAGTGGTTGTGAGGTCACAATTGTATGAGTTCTAATAAGCATGAAGTTATAGTAGATGACATGTCTCAGTGGACTGACATAACAGTGAGTATGAGATTCTAATGAGCATGATGTCACAGTAGATATGAGGTCCTAATAGAGGTGAGAGATCACTATATAAATATTGAATGTGAGTTGACAGTGAGATTGAAGGACAATGAAAGTGAGGTCACAATTGGCTTGGGGTCATAATTAGCATGAGTGAAAATGAGTGTAGGGTTCTAATGGGGAGTGAGGGTACAAGGAATATGAGTATTGACTGTGAGGTCACAGTGAGATTGAAGGCACCATGAGTGTGAGGTCACAACTGATGTGAGAGCCAAATGTATTTGAGGTCAAAATGGATATAAGGTCATAAGTGTCTTAAGATTTTCATGACGAGAGATCCTAATGAGGAATGTGAGGTTACAGTGGGTAAGAGGTCATTGTTCAAGATAGCCTAATGGAAATTTCACAATCACAATGGGCATGAGGTCACAATGGTGTGAGTTCTCTATGGGGGTACTAGATCAAAATGAATGTGAGGTCCAAAGAAATGTTTAAGGTCAAACTATTAATGGGCATGAGATATTAATGATGGTGACATTTCAATAAATAAGAGATCACAACTGATCACACTCTTTATTGAAGTGAGATCACAGTGGGCATGAGATCAGAATGGTCATAGGGCCTAATGGAGTTGGGTTCATACAGGGATTGGAATAATAATGGGTGTGAGATTACAATAGGGGTGAAGCTTTAGTGGGGTAAGTTCACCACTGGTGTGAAGTACGAGTTGGCTTGAGGTCAAATGGTGTGTAGCCCTAATGGATGCGAGATCATAATGTTTTGAAGTCACTATGAATATGAGGTGTAATGTATGTGAGATCATAATGGGTGTGAGTTCACAATGAGTATGTGTTCATATTGGGTCTATTGTCACAGTGAATGTGGAGTCACAATGACTGAGTCCACAGGTGACTGTAGTCATAATAAATGTGAATTCTTAATGCTGGTGATGTCCTAATACAACCCGAGTGTACAAAAGGTTTAGATCTTAGAAGATGTGGTATTAAGTCACAGAGGGTATAGTGGGTGTGAGGATATAGTGTGTGTCTGAGGTCACAATGGGTATGAGTTCCAATTCTACATGATGACACACTTGGTATGAGGTTACGATGGCAATGAGATTCTACTGGGTGTGTAAGATCCTTCTATTTTTAAGGTCTAATGAGTATGAAATCACAATGAATATGAGGACAAAAGTTTCATGAGTTTCTTGTTGGCATGTATCTTCACACACAGGGGTGTGAGGATCCAATAAGTGTACAGAGAATATGCTGTCGCAATAGTTGTGAGGTCACAATGACTGCCGAGTCCCACTGTTGTGTGTAATTATACAGTGAGAATAAGATTCTCATAAGCCTGAGGTCAGTGGGGTTGTGTTTCTAATGGATATGAGATCACAATGAGTGAGATCAAATAGGCTTAGCTGCTACTGAGTGTGAAGTCACATGGGTATGAATTCACAGTGTGTGTGAGATCAGGATGAGCACGTGATCCTAAAGATTATGAAGTAAAAAATGTGTATGATCCTGATGAGAAGTATAAAGCCACAATGGATGTCAGATCCTAATGGGTTTGAGATCACAGTGAGCATTATTCCTAATAAGTGTGAGGTCCTAAAGGGTGTAAGGGCACAATAAGCAGGTATGATAGTTCCTAATTGGCATAAGACTGCATAGGTGTGTGATGCCAACATGCTTGTGGTCATAACTGGTTTGAAGTGACTATGTGTGTAATAGTGTAAAAGTGTGTGTTAGGTGATACATGCTGCCATAAAGGCCATTAGGCCCTGGTGGGTGTAGGTCAATAGGCATACGGTCCTATCAGGTATTTGAGGTCCCAATGGACATGAGGTCAAAATGGGTGTGGAATTTCTAATGGGCTAGTACCAGGTAAAATTGTCTTCAATTAAAAATGGTAAGAAGACAAAGAAGTTTACTACATTCTAATAAAGGGATCTCTCCTACAGGAGGATATAGCCATCCTAAATATCTACACAACAAATACAGGAGCCACCCAACTTCAACAAACTAACACTACTGACTCTAAAAACACACATAGACCCAAATACACTGATAGTTGGGGACTTTAACACTCTACTGTCACCTCTAGACAGAACAACATGCCAGACAGCGAACAGAAAGCAGAGCAGTCAATCAAAGACATAGAAGAGAACCCTCAAAATGCTCTACAAAGTCTACTGATAAAAATGATAAATGAAAAGTTTGAATCTCTGCAGTCAAATACTCTAGAGCGTGAGGAGGCAAAGCAAAAATTAATGGAGAATTTCATGGCCTCCACAAATAGAAAGATGAATGAACTTCAAGAGTCAAATTAAAAGATAGCTACCCAGGTAAAGATTTGAGAGACAGCACTCAAAACCAAATTAATGAAGTTAATGAACTAAAGAACTCCATGCAGGAACTAAGAGATAATTATAGCTAGGACATGGAAATCATCAGGAAAGACCAGTCAGAAGGAAAAGAGATTCGAAATCAAGTAGCTAGCCTAGAGTCCTGACTGACTGAAGCAGAGCACTGAATCTCAGGAGCTAAAGATTCCCTAGAATGTATGGAGAAACATAAAAAATAAATACAAAGCAAATCCAATCGACAAAACAGATCACTCCTGAACTCCAAAACACAATCATGAAGCACAATTTAAGGATAATAGCAATTGAAGAAAATCTAGAGAAAGAAGTTAATGGAATAGGCAACCTATTTAACAGAATATTAGCTGGGAACTTCCCAAATACCCAGAAGCATAAGCCTATACAGATACAAGAAGCACTTAGAAGCCCAAACCGACCAGACCAGAATAGGACATCCAACCAACACATTGTGATCAATACGAGATCAATACAGACCAAGGAAAGAATCCTTAAAGCTGTTAGGGAGGAGGAAACAATCACATATAAAGGAAAAGCAATCAGAATTACCCCAGACTTCTCAGCAGAGACCATGAAAGAAAGAAATAATTAGTACAGGTTTTGGTAACTCATAGCAGAGCATCACAAGAGCCCAATAGCTAAACCCTTATGAACACATAAGATGATGGTAAGTGAAATGAACTCCATGTTATGAAAACGATTGTTATATCACAGTTGTAACTACTTTCAATGTCCCATCTGTATCTGTAGCTTCTATTATTGATGATGCTCTTGTATCACCTTCCAGTGTTTGTACCTACACTATCTCTGTAATCTTATCTGAGTATTTTGGAAACAGTGTATACTGGTATTAGAAGTAGGAAATTGAAAGGGAATACCAAAATTGAGAGACACAGGTTAAAAAAAGACAAACAACTACAAAAGCAATACTTGCAAAACTGTTTGGTGAAAGTGAACTGAACACCTCAGGGGGGGGAAAGGGAAAGGGAGGGGGGTATGAGGGACAGGGTAACAAACAGTACAAGAAATGTATCCAATGCCTAACGTATGAAACTGTAACCTCTCTGTATATCAGTTTGATAATAAAAATTTAAAAAAAAAAAAAAGAAAGGAGAGCCTGGAATGAGGAATACCATTCCCCGAATACAAATAACTACCAACCAAGAATACTGTACCCAGCTAAACAACCATTCACAGCTGAAAGTCAAACAATAAGTCTTCCACAGTAAGAAAAGACTGACACAATATAGCTCCACCAAACCAACTTTACAGAAAATACTCAAAGATCATCAGACATGAGAGCCTAAAGGAAGTTTCATGATCACAATGGGAATGAATTCCCAATGGTGTGAGCTTCTAATGGGGGTACTAGATCAAAATGAATGTGAGGTCCAAAGAAATGTTTAAGGTCAAACTATTAATAGGCATGAGTTATTAATGATGATAAGGTCCCAGTAAATGAGAGATCACAACTCATCACAATCGTTATTGAGGTTAGATCACAGTGGGCATGAGATCAGAATGGGCATATGTCCTGATGGAGTTGGGTTCATAATGGGAATGGATTACAATGGGGGTGAACTTTTAGTAGGGTAAGTTCACCACTGGTTTGAAATACTAATTGGCTTGAAGTCAAATGGTGTGTAGCCCTAATGGAAGAGAGAGCATAATGTTATGAAGTCACAATATATATGAGGTGTAATGTATGTGAGATCATAATGGGTGTGAGTTCAAAATGAGAATGTGGTCATATTGCGTGAAATGTCATAGTGAATGTGGAGTCACAATGATGTGAGGCCATAGAGGAATGTGGTCATAACAGATGTGAATTCGTAATATATTTGAGGTCCTAATAGAACCCGAGGTTACAGAGGGTTTAGATCTTAGATGGTGTGATGTTAAGTCACAGAGGGAATATAGTGGGTGTGAGGATATATTGTGTGTGAGGTCACAACCGGTAGGAGGTGTGAATCTACATGATGACCCACTGGGTATGAGGTTATGATGGGCATGAGATCCTAATAGGTGTGTAAGATCCTAATATTTGTAAGGTCTAATGAGTATGAGATCACAATAAATATGAGGTCAAAGTTGTATAAGGTTCTTAGTGCTGTGTGTCTTCACACACAGGGGTGTGAGGATCTAATAAGTGTACAGTGAATATGCTGTCACAATAGTTGTGAGGTCATAATGGCTGTCAGGTCCTAATGGTGTGTTTGAATCCACAAAGCCTGAGGTCACTGCAGTTGTAGTCCTACTGGATATGAGATCACAATGAGTGAGATCAAATAGGCTTAGCTGTTACTTGGTATGAAATCATATGCGTATGAAGTCACAATGAGTGTTAGATCCTAATGAGCATGTGATCCTAATGGGTATGAAGTTAAAAATGTATACATTCCTGATGAGAATTATGAAGCCACAATGTATGTCATGTCCTAATGGGTTTGAGATCACAGTGGGCATATGTCCTAATGAGTTGAGGTCCCAAAAGGTGTCAGGTCACAATAAGTCGGTATCTTAGATCATAATTGGCATTAGGTGGCAGTATGTGTTTGGTCCCAACAGGCTTGTGGTCATAAGTGGTTTGAAGTGACAAAGTGTGTGACAGTTTAACATTTGGTGTAAGTTTATACATGCTGGCATAATGGCCCTGGTCGATGTAGGTCAATAGGCATGAGATCCTATCAGGTATTTGAGGTCCCAATGGGCATGAGGTCAAAAATTGGTGTGGAGTTTCTAATGGGCATGAGGTCACAATGGATGTGAGTTTCTAATGTGTATGTGGTCCTAATGGATTTGTAGTCCCAATGGGTATTTGGTCCTAAGAGATATATGGTATATGGTCACAAATTTCATGACTCTTAATAGGTAATAGGTGGGAGAATTAACTTCTCTGACCAGTGGTAAACAGCCTTGGCACGTTTACTCTGTTGCCTCATTAGCACACTAATAGGCCCGTGGGTAAGTATCCTTACTAATGAGTTAATTCGTGTTTGTGGGACAAAGGAAGCCATCTTTCGGTATGAAAATCTCCCTTTTCCCTGTACAGAGCCTCCCTGAGGAGACTTGCATGACCAGCTGCCTTTAGCAAAAGCTTCTCACTGTAGATAGGGAAGTCTCTTCACAGTAAGTAGAGAAGTCATGGTCAAAGTTAGTCTTGAGGAAATAGTAGCTAAGTGATAATTTGAGTTCTGCCTTGACTGGTTATAATCCCTTGTTTTGATATAGATAATCTTTGTAGTAACTACCTTTTGTAATAGGAAAACTTTTGTATTAGTTTCCTTCCTCCCAGTACTAACATCCTCAACTTTTGTATTTGAAATGGATATCATGCTGTATAAATTTTTACCCTTGAAGTTGTGAAATTGATTTCTAACCCAATATAAACCCTGGCCCTCCTAAAATAAAGTGTACATTGGTCCACAGTTACCCGGGTCCAACAACTGGCATCTGGAAACCAGGGACCTGACATTCTGATCCATAGGAGACTGCAGAACTGCTGAGCTCTCGAGTGGAGGTGAGAGATATTTTTACTTCACAGGAGGTAAGGGAACTGTGTGTCATTCACAGGAGATAAGGGAACTCTGTATGGTGAGCTCCTAATACTCAAAAAATTACTGAGTTATGAGACAAGCTAAATCAACTCCTTTTTCTAATCTTACCCACCACATAGTGAAATGGGACAGAGGTATGGTCTTGCGTTCACAAAGAGATGAATGCATGCAGGTGGTAGTGGAGTATAATCCTTGGTTCCCTGAGGGAGATACTTTAGATTTAGAAGTCTGGGAACGAGTAAAGAATAATGTGGAAAAGGAATATCGGTGTGGTGACAAGGTTCCAGTTACATTTTGGTGTGTTTGGGCATTAATGCTTGCAGCCCTGAGTATCATGTCTCCCAATGCTATCATAACATCAGCTGCTGAGCTAGAGGCTGATGTGGAGAAAGCCATGAAGGCCTATAACCTGCCAAAGGAGGTAGAAACTCAAATTGGGCAGTAGCCAAAAGAGATAGTTTCACCTGAACAATCTCCTGTCAGTTCTGTTAAAGAAAAATCAACATCAAATAAGACTTTGGCCTCTTCATATGCTCCTTCAGAAAATGACGCTAACTTAAGCACCTCAGCAGCGCTGTCGGAGCACTAAAGAAGCTCTTGGGATCTTCCGGGGGCTGTCAGGAATGGGAAAGTGAAAAACAAAAGAATGCTGCCATGGGGCCCACTTTTACTTTTCTTATTCTAATTCCAATGGTTCTGTTTCTCTCTCTTGATATCAAACTTTTCCTGTCTTTCAACCCCCTCCAATTGGATGTGTAGCTCAGTGCCCTCATTATGAAGATATTGACCAGATTCACTTTACTTAGGACAGCTTTAATAAGGGGCCGACTTGTGGCTGCATTCCAATAATCGATGCTTCCCCATCATCTTTTCCTTACGACCAGGCACTAGCAGGGGAGCCTCCATTCCCCATTTCCATCCATCAGCTTGGAATTGGAGAAGGACTAGTGATTTTTCTTTTACCTCTCAAGAGAACTTTTACTGCAATTGCACTTTTAATTTGCGCTGGGGCTACATGTTTCATGAATATGTTTCATGTGACTTTGTCCTTGTCTGATTAGTTGTGTTTTGTGTGGATTGCTATATTGGGATGTTATGCCCATGTCGTGAGGAGACCACCAAGAAGACCACCAGGAGCCAGACGTTCCGAAATGCAAAAGCAAGGCTTTATTCAGTCGAGCTGCAATTCGGGCCTCGTCCTACCAACCGACACAGCAGAGGTTAGGAGGAAGGCCACGAGCAGAGTTTTACATGGGTATTTAAAGGAAAAAATCACAAAGTTACATAAACCAGGTGCAGGCAGGATTGGGGTGTGAGGACAAATCTGATTGTCATGAGCCAGGTGCAGGGTTGGGGTGTGAGGACAAATCTGATTGACTCGGGGCTAGGGGGTCTCTAAAATTGGTCTGACGACATTCCAGGATGGTCAAAGTATCTGGAATGTTGCCGAACCGGTTGGGCCATCCGGGAAATGGGTTTTTATGGCCAGTTGGTTTCAGGAAATAGGTTTTTATGGCCGGTTGGTTTATTCTTAGCTTAAAACAAACAAGATAGCTGCAGTTTCAAGATGGAGTCGTCCTAGTCTTTCATTCCCCCCGGACTTATGGACATGAAGCACAATGTTTAGCCTTCAGAAGAATCTCCATACCACTTTCCAGAGTGGTTAAACCACTTTACATTCCCACCAACTATGAAGAATGGTTCCCTTTTGGCCATATCCCCTCCAAAATTTGTTATTGTTAGTTTTCTTGACATAGGACATTCTTACTGGGGTGAGATGGAATCTCATTGTTCTTTTGATTTGCATTTCTTTTATGGCTAATGATGTAGAGCACTTGTTCATATGTCTCTTGGTCATTCTCATTTCCTCATCAGAAAACTCTCTTTTTAAGACTTTAGCCCTATTACGGGGAGGTCTATTGGTTCTTTGTGATTTTCTTTTGGAGGAATGCAATATTTTTAGTTCTGCATATATTTTAGATATGAACCCATTATCCATTGTATGGCCAGTAAAGGTCTTTTCCCAATCTGTGTGCTTTCTGTTTATTGCAAGCTATGTCCTTTGCCCAGCAGAAGACCTGCAGGTTGACGCAGTCACATTTGTCCGTACTTTCTTTGATTCGTTGCATTTCTGGATCTTTGTATATGACGTGTAATGTATGTGAGATCATAGTGGGTGTGAGTTCACAGTGAGAATGTGGTCATATTGGGTGTAATGTCATAGTGAATGTGATTCATATAGGGCTTAGCTAATACTGGGTGTGAAGTCACATGGGAATGATGTCACAATGTTAGATCCTTATGAGCATGTCCTCCTAATGGGTATGAAGTAAAAATTGTGTATGTTCCTGTAGAGAAGTATGAAGCCACAATGTATGTCAGGTCCAAAAGGGTTTGAGGTTACAGTGGGCAATAGTCCTACTGAGCGTGAGGTCCTAAAGATGTGAGGTCACAATAAATAGTTATCTTAGGTCATAATGGGCATAAGTTTGCAGTGAATGTGTGGTCCCAATAGGTTTGTAGTTATAACTGGTTTGAAATGACAATGTGTGTGACAGTGTAATAGTGGGTGTAACGTCATACATGCTGTCATAATGGCCATTAGGCCCTGGTGGGTATAGGTCAATAGGCATGAGGTCCTATCAGGTATTTGAGGTCCCAACAGGCATGAGGTCAAAATGGGTGTGAGTTTCTAATGTGCATGTGGTCACAATTGGTTTGTGGTCCCAATGGGTATTAGGTCCTAAAAGGTATACGTTATATGGTCACAATTGGCATGAATCTTAATAGGTAATGTCATTGTGTGTTTCAGGTCCAGTTGAGGGTATGTGTATTATATCCTCATGTGTGAGTCTTATGTATGAAGTCAAAATGAGTGTGAGGTCACAATGTGTATTAGGTATTAGTTGATGTTAATCCATACTGGCATAATGTCAAAATGTGTATGACATACACAAATAAATCTGAGGTCACAATGAGTATGAGCTTCCTCCCACCATGTCCATGAGGTAAAATGTGTTTGAGGTCTTAATGAGAAGAATGAAGTGACCATGGGCATAATGTCAAAAAGGCCATGAAGTCATAATCAGCACACAAGGAGTGTCAGAGTGGGTGTTAAATCCAAAGGGAAGGTGTGAGGTCAGAATACATGTGATGTTGTTATAGGCATGTGGTCCTAATGTATATGCACAATGAATATGAGATTAAAATGTGTGTGAGAACCTAAATGCTATGATGTCACAATAGTATTGTAAGGAGAGAAATTAGAGAAACCACATTTTGAGAGATATAATCTTGGGGTCTTCACTAAAAGGCTGGCAACTGCATGGTGGCCTCCTGTCTTAAAGACCAGCAGTCAGAAAATATACTTAATATGTTAAGGAAACTGAGCCATGAAGGCCAGAGAGGAGAGAAAGACTAATTCGGCTCAGTGGAGAACTGACCTGTTAGAAGAGCCTGGAGACAGGACATGATCAAGGAGACATGTAGCATGGTCAATGGTCCCTGAGCTGGTGGGGGCTTAAATAGGGTCAGGTCAGTGGGCAGGTTCAAAGGAAACTTCCAGTTTCAGGCTCTGGACTAACAGGTTTAGTAACCTATCAAGTACGCCCATCATCTGAGGGGTGGGATTTCACCTTACCTGACCATGCAAATAAGATGCCAGATCTTAAGTGGACATGAACACCATAATTGGTGTGAAGACACTAAGGAAAGGAGGTCCTTATCTTTGCGAGGTCACAATGCTATGAGTCCTAATGAGTATGAAGTGTTATTAATTGAGGGTTTGTATGAGATGTGACATCACATTGTCATGAAGGCACATTGGATGCGAGGTCCTATACAAAGTAAGGAAAAAATGATAAAGGGGATGTGATATCACAATGGGTGTGAGATTACAAGGCGTTTGAGATTCTAACCAGTGTTAAGTACAATGGGCCTGAGGTATTGGTAGGGAGTGAGAGATCCTAATGTGTGCTAGGCTACAATGAGTGTTAGGTTATAATATGTGTGAGGACACAAATATTTATGAGGTCCTGATTGGCAAAGGTACTACCAAGTGTTAGCTCTCAATGGGCATGAGATCATAACAGACATGAAGTCACAATTGGTGTGGGATCACAAAGGGTGTGAGGTCCTAATTTGTGCGAAGTCATAAAGACAGTGAATTCACAAATTGCATAAGGTTATGATGTGCATGATCTTTATGGAGTCACAATAGATATGAGGTTACAAAGAGTATGAAATCCTAATAGAGGTAAAATTATAATTGGTATGAAGACACTATGGAAAGGACGACCTAATTAATGCTTGTGAGGTCACAGTGGTATGAGTCCTAATGATCATGATTTTGTAGTAGATGTCAGGTCTCAGTGGACTGAGGTCTCAGTGAGGATGAGATTCTAATGAGCATGATCTCACAGTAAATATGAGGTCCTAATAGTGGTGTGAGATAACTATACAAATATTTAATATGAGTTCTCAGTGAGATTGAAGACACAATGAGTGTGAGGTCACAATTGGTGTCAGGTCATCATGACCATGAGTCAAAATGTGTGTAGGGTTCCAATGTGGTATATGAGTATAAATATTGAATGTGAGTTCACATTGAGATTGAAGGCACAATGATTGTGAGGTCACAATTGGTGTGGAGTCATAATGAGCATGAGTGAAAATGGGTGCAGGGTTCTAATGGGATATTAGGGTAAATAGAATATGAATATTGAATGTGAAGTCACAGTGAGATTGAAGGGACAATGAGTGTGAGGTCACAACTGGTGTGAGAGCCTAATGTATGTGAGGTCAAAATGGATATGTGGTGATCAATGTCATAAGATTTTCATGGATGAGAGGTCCTAATGAGGAATGTGAGGTTATAGTGCGTAAAAGTTCATTGGACATGAGAGCCTGATGGAAGTTTCACGATCACAATGGTCACGAGGTCACAATTTTGTGAACTTCTAATGGGAGTAGTAAATTAAAATGAATGTGAAGTCCAAAGAAATTTTTTAAGGTCAAACTATCAATGGGCATGAGATAGTAATGATGATGAGGTTCCAATAAATGAGTGATCACAAATGATCACAATCTTTATTGAGGTGAGATCACAGTGGGCATGAGATAAGAATGGTCATAGATCCTAATGGTATAGGATTCATACAGGGAAGGATTAATAATGGTTGTGATATTACAATGGGAATTAACTTTTAGTGGGGTAAGTTCACCACTGGTGTGAAGTACTAGTTGGCTTGAGGTCAAAATGGTGTGTAGCTGTAATGAATGAGAGATCATATTGTTTGAAGTCACAATGTATATGAGATGTAATGTATGTGAGGTCATAAAGTAGTGATTTCACAATGAGAATGTTGTCATATTGGGTGTAATGTCATAGTGAATGTGGAGTCACAATGAGTATGAGATTACAATGGGTATGAGATCCTAAACGCTGTGATATCACAAAAGAATTTTAAGGTGAGAAAATAGAGAAGCCACATTTTGTGAGATAAAATCTTGGAGTCTTTATTAATAGGCTGGCAACTGCAAGGTGGGCTCCTTTCTCCAAGACCAGCAGTCAGAAAAAACACTTAATATGATCAGGAAACTGAGCCATTAAGACCAGAAAGGAGATAAACACTAATTTCAGCTCCTGTGTAGAACTGACCTGGGAGAAGATCCAGGAGATAAGACAGGAGAATGGAGACATGTAGCATGGTGTAATGGTCCCTGAGCTGGTGGGAGCTTAAATAGGGTCTGGTCAGGGGGCAAGATCACAGGAAACTCTCAGTCTCAGGCTCTGGACTGACAGGTTTAGTTACCTATCAAGTACGCCCATCATCTCAGGGGAAGGACTTTACCTTCTCCCATCACTAAAACTTGATGCCAGACCTTAAATGGACATGCTCAAGTACCAGCAGAACTTTTCCACCTAAGGAATATAGGCCCGAACCTTCCATATAGGGTATACTTAGAGGCCACTCAGAGGTGGGTGATTCAAGCCATTTAGGAGTTAAGGCAGAATCAGAGCATTCTCTACATGCAAACTTTTCCTAAGGCTATAACATAAGCCCTTCTCTGAAACAGGCGTTCACCTTGATTGGGCACCTGCATTCAATGAATTGCCTCTCTCACCCCTTGGCTTTTCATCACCCAGCAGAGGCACTAGGATGGCTTCAAGAATTGACTTAGACTCAGCCTCCCTACCTCATTAGCAAGTGCTGACAGATGTGAGTTAACAGTGGGTGTGAGTTCACAATGCATTGAGGTCCTAATCATTGTTTTATGATTATGTGTCTAATGGGTGTGAGGGGAAAGTGAATATGAGGACATATTGAGTTTGCGTGCACAGTAAGCCAAGGTCCTAACTGATATGAGGTGTCACAATTGATGTGAAGCCAAATGGGCATGAAATTAGAAGTAGTGTGAGGATACAATGGGTGTGAGTACATAATAGCACTATTAAATCAGAGTTGGTGTTAGGTTATAATGAACATGTCACAATGAGAAACTGTTCCCAGTTGTGATGGTCTAATAGGAGTATACGTGAGATGTCACAATAGGTACTAGGGCCTAATGGTTTATGGTGCAATGACTATGGGGTGTAATTTCTGTGAATTTTCAAGGCTATTTGAAGTCACAATGGGAGGTTACATTGGTCATGCGTCACAGAGGTATACATGCATAATGGGCATTGAATCACATTGAGTGAGGTTCTAATGAGTATGAGATCCCAATGAGTTTTGAGGCCTTAAGTGAGTGGTGAATGTCATAGTGGGTCAGGTCCTAATGGTGTCAGAACATTTTTGGCAAAAGGATATAATGGCCATGAAAATAGGTATGAGATTTGAATACGCAGAGATCCTGACAGTTGTGAGGTCAAAAAAGGTATGAGGATACAATAAGTGTGAATTTCTAATTGGTGTGGGGTCCAAAGAGTATGAAGACTGAATGATTGTTGTCACAATGGATGTGAGTTTGCAAAGAGAATAAATTCCTAGTTTTTATGTGAGGTACAATAAACATGAGGTCCTAATAAGTTTTACAAGGTGTGATGTTATAGTGGGAGTGAGGTCCTAATGGACATGAAGTCACAGTGAGTATAGAGTCATAATGGGGCATGATTTCCTAATAGGGTGTTTGTGGTGGCAGTATTTGGGAGGTCCTAATGAGTGTGAGATGTTAATGGTCATGAGTTCGCAAATAAATGTGGCATCATAATCAGTGTGGAGTTCTAATTAGTGTGAGAATACAGTGTGTAGTCCTAATTGGTGTGACAGTGCAGCGTGGTTGAGAATATAATGGGCTTAAGGTTGTAGTGGATGTGAATTCACAATGGGTATGAGGTTTGAGGTCTTAAAAAGTCTGGTATTACAATGGGTAAAAGTTCATACCAACCCTGAGATCCTAATGAGTGGGTACTCAAAATGGGCATTTGGTCATGATTGGCATGTGGTGCTTGTGAGGTGTGAGGCTTTAATGGGTTTGAGGTACCAATGAATTTGAGTTCCTACTAAGGAGTGTGACACCACAATTAGTGTAACTCAAGGTGTTCATAAGATCCCAAATGAGTGTGGTGATAGTGGGTCTAAGGTCCTAAAGTGTTACAAGGTATGAGATCATGGTTGAGGGTAAAGTCACAAAGGGCTGTGCATGGTCCCAATATGCTTAAGGTCACTGTACATATGATGTCCAAATGGGTAATATGCATAAAGTCACAGTGCATATGACAATGAGTGTGAGTGCCTGCTTTATTTTAGTCCACAAATGGCCTGTGTTATTAAATGACAGTGTGGATGAGGTGTGACATCACATTTTCATGAAGGTACATTGTATGTGTGGTCCTATACAGAGTAAGGAAAAAATGCTAATGTGGGTGTGATGTCATAATGAGTGTGAGATTACAAGGAGTTTGAGGTTCTAAGCAGTGTGAGGTAACATTGCCCTGAGCTATTAATAGGGGGTGTAAGGTCCTAATGTGTGTTAAGCTACCATGAGAGTTAGGTCATAATATGTGTGAGGTCACAATATTTATAAGATCCTCATTGGCAAAGGTACTAGGAAGTTTAGTTCTCAATCGGCATGAGGTGCTAACTGATATGAAGTCCTAATAGGTGTGTGGTCACTATGGGTGTGAGTTTCTAGTTTGTGTGATGTCATAATGAGAGTGAGATCACAAATTGCATAGAGTACAATGTGCATGAACTTAATGGAATCACAATAGATGTGAGGTCACAATGGGCATGAAATCCTAGTAAATGTAAAGCATGATGTAAGAGTAGATATTAGGTCCTAACAGACGTGTGAGATCACTATAAAAATATCAAATGTGAGTTCACAGTGAGATTGAATGCACAATGACTGTGAGGTACAACTGGTGTGAGAGCCTTGTGTATTTGAGGTCAAAATGGATATGAGGTCATGAATGTCATAAGATTTTCATGGATGAGTGTTCCTAATGAGGAATGTGAGATTACAGAGTGTAGGAGGTCATTGGACATGAGAGCCTAATGGAAGTGTCATGATCAAAATGAGCATGAGGTCTAAATGGTGTGAGCTTCTAATGGGGTTACTAGATCAAAATGAATGTGAGGTCCAAGGAAATGTTCAAGGTGAAACTATCAATGGGCATGAGTTATTAATGATGATGAGGTCCCAATAAATGAGAGATCACAACTCAGAAAAATCCTTATTGAGGTAAGATCACAGGGGCATGAGATCAAAATTGGCATAGGTCCTAATGGAGTTGGGTTCATACTTGGAATGGAATAATAACTGGTCTGAGACTACAATATGGGTTAAGTTTTAGTGGGGTAAGTTTACCACTTGTGTGAAGTACTAATTGGATTGAGGTCAAACAGTGTATGGCCATAATGGATGAGAGAAGTTATGAAGTCACAATGTATATGAGGAGTAATGTTTCTGAGATCATAATGGGTGTGAATTCACAATGAGAATGTGGTCATATTGGGTGTAATGTCATAGTGAATGTGTAGTCGCAATGATGTAAGGCTGCAGGTGAATGTGGTCGTAATAGATGTGAATTCATAATGCAGGTGAGGTCCTAATAGAAACCGAGGTTACAGAGCATTTACATCTTATATGATGTGATGTTTAGTCACAGAGGGTATATAGTGGTTGTGAGGATATAGTGTGTGTGAGGTCACTATGGCTATGAGATCCAAATCTGCATGATGACACAATGGAAATGAGGTTACATAGGGCATGGGCTCCTACTGGGTGTGTAAGACCCTAATATTGGTAAGGACTTATGAGTATGAGATCATAATGAATATGAGGTCAAAAGTTGTATAAGGTTCTTATTGCTGTGTGTCTTCACACACAGGGGTGTGAGGATCTAATAAGTGTACAGTGAATATGCTGTCACAATAGTTTTTAGGTCACAATGGCTGTAAGGTCCCAATGGTGTGTGTAAATGCACAGTCAGAATATGATCCTAATAAGCCTGAGGTCAGTGGTTTTTCAATCCTAATGGATATGAGATCACAAGAGTGAGATCAAATAGACTTAGTTGCTACTGTGTGTGAAGTCACATGGGTATGAAGTCACAATGAGTGTTACATCGTGATGAGCATGTGATCCTAATGGTTATGAAGTAAAAAAAATGTGTATGTTCCTGTAGAGAAGTATGAAGCCATGTGGATGTCAGGTCCTAATGGGTTTGATATCACAGTGGGCATTAGTGCTAATGAGTGTGATTTCCTACAGGGTGTGAAGTCACAATAAGTAGGTACCTTAGGTCATAATGGGCATAAGGTTGCACTGGGTGTGAGGTCCCTACAGGCTTGTCGTCATAACTGGTTTGAAGTGCAATGTGTGTGACAGTGTAACAGTGGGGGTAATCTCATACATGCTGTCATAATGGCCAATAGGCCCTGGTAGGTGTAGGTGAATAGGCATGATGTCCTGTCAGGTATTTGAGGTCCCAATGGGTATGAGGTCAAAATTGGTGTGGAATTTCTAATGGGCATGAGGTCACAAAAGAGTGTGAGTTTCTAATGTGTATGTGGTCCTAATGGGTTTGTGGGTGTCAGGTCCAACGAGAGTATAGGTATGATATCCTAATGAGTGAGTCTCTTATGTGTGTGAACTCACAATGTGTATGATGTCACAATGCGTGTTAGGTATAAGTTGATGTGAAGACACAATGGGCACAAGGTCACTATGGGTATGATATCCTAATGTGTGGGAGGTCCTAATATGCATGATATCACAGTGAATGTGGGGTCAACATGAGAGTGAAGTATGAATGTGAAATGTGGTCAAAATGGGCATGAAACCACATGTAGACACATGGGCATGTAGACACAATGGATGTGAAATCCTATGAGTGTGAGGTCACAGTGAGTGTGATGTCACAAAGTGTGTTTCATAAAAGTTGTGGGCCTAATGGATATGTAGTTCACAATGGGAAAGATGACAAAATAGGTGTGACATTCTGCTAGTGTAAGACCCAATCATAGTAAAGTACTCTTGGTTGTAGTGTCACAATGGGTTTGTGGTCACAATGACCATGAGGTCCAAATGGATGTGAGACCCTACTGGCATATGAGGTAATATGAGTGAGGTTACAATGATCAGAACAAAGTCCTAATTGGAGCTATGTTTTCACAATGTGCATGAGGACACAATACATCCGAGGTCTTACTGGTACATGGTGATATTTTGTCTGTGATCACAATGGGTATGGTTGTCTAATAGGAAGGAGGTCAAAATGTGAATTTCCCAGAGGGTATGAGGTCCTATAGGTGTGAGGTCAGAGTGGACATGAGATCTTAATAGAGGTATGAAGTTCTAATGGCTGTTAAATACAAATGAGTCTGAGGTCACAATGAATATGAGCCCCCCTACCCCACCATGGCCATGAGGTAAAATGGGTTTGAGCCCTTAATGAATAGAGTGAAGTGACAATGGGCATGATGTCAAAATGGCCATGAAGTACTAATAGGCATAGAAGGGATGTCAGAGTGGGTGTCAAATCCAAAGGAAAGGGGTGAGCTCAGAATACATGTGATGTTGTTATAGGCTTTAGGTCCTTATATTTATGCACAATGAGTATGAGATTACAATGGGTGTTACATCCTAAATGCTGTGATGAAACAATAGTATTCTAAGGTGAAAAATAGAGAAGCCACATTTTGAGAGATAAAATCTTGGAGTCTTTATTAAAATGCTGGCAACTGCGTGGTGGACTCCTATCTCAAAGACCCACAGTCAGAAAATTTACTTAACATGTTCAGGAAACTGAGCCATGAAGGACAGAGAGGAGAGAAAGACTAATTCAGCTCCAGTAGAGAACTGAACTGGGAGAAGGGCCAGGAGACAGGACACGAGCATGGAGAAATGTAGCATGGTCTAATGGTCTCTTAGCTGGTGGGGGTTTAATAGTGTCTGGTCAGGGGGCAGGGCCCAGGAATCTCCCAGTCTCAAGCTCTGGACTGACAATTTTATTAACCTATCAAGTATTCCCATCATATAAGGGGAGGGACTTCACCTTCCCACACCATGAAAACATGATGCCAGATCTTAAATGGACATGATCAAGTACCAACAAAACTTTTCCCTCTATGGATGTTAGGCCCCAACCTTCCATATACTGTATACACAGAGGCCACTTAGACGTGGGTGATTCAAGCCATTTAGGAAGATAAGGCAGAATCAGAGCATTCTCTACATGCAAAGCTTTCCTAAGGCTATGACATCTGCACTTCTCTGATGCAGAGGACTCCTAGCTCAAATTGAGCTGGGGACCTGCATTCAATGAATTGCCTCTCTCACCTTTAGGCTTTTCATCACTGAGAGGTGAATTCCCTCCCCCCAGCAAGAGGCACTATGATGGCTGCAAGAATTGACTTATACTCAGCCTCCCTACCTCATAAGGAAGTCCTGACAGAGATGTGAGGTCACAGTGGGTGGGAGTTCACAATGCATTGAAGTCCTAATCATTGTGATGTAACAGTGAATATGTGTCTAGTGGATGTGAGGGGACAGTGAATATGAGGACATAGTGAGGTTGAGGTCACAGTAGGTCATTGTTCTAACTGATATGAGGTCACAATTGATGTGAAGCCTAATGGGCATGAATTTATAAAGAATGCGACGTCACACAGGTATGAAATCAGAGTTGGTGTTAGTTTATAGTGGACATGTCACGATGAGAAACTATTCCCAGTCCTGATGAGGTCACATTAGGTATAGTAATTGTGAAGTTCTAATGAGAGTGTGCAGTCACAATGTCTGTGAGGTACACACTTTGAGTTCTCAATGGGTGTGAGCCACAATATGTGCAGTGCTCAAGTTTATGAGGTCCTCATGGCTGTGAGGTGTGAGTTCACAATGAGCATGAGCTTCTAATAGGGGTATAAAGCAACTGTATTTACGGGTGTGAGATCACTGTGCTTGTAAATCCCTAATACATATGAATTGATAATGCATATGAGGGTCTAGTAAATGTTAAGACAGAGATTATAGTTGGTGTTAGATCAACATGAGCATGTGTACAAAATGAGTATGAAGTTTGAATAGGGGTATAGCTCAGAGGGTAACAATAAGTGAGAGGTTACAGTCTGTACTAGGGCCTAATGGTGTAAGGTGCAATGACTATGGGGTCTAATGTCTGTGAATTCTCAAGAGGTGTGTGAAGTTACAATGGGGGAGGTTACATTGATCATGAGTCACAGAGGTATGAACCCATAATGGGCATAAAGTCACAATGAGTGAGGTTCTAATGAGTGTGAGATCCCAATGAACTCTGAGGCCTTAATGGGGTGGTGAATGTCATAGTGGGCAAGGTCCTAATGGTGTCAGAACATGTTTGGCAAGAGGTTATAATGGTAGTGAAAGTAGGTGTGAGATTTGAATAGGCAGAGATCCTGACCGTTGTGAGATCACAAAAGGTATCAGGATACAGTAAGTGTGAATTTCTAATTGGTGTGGAGTCAAAAAAGTATGAAGACCTAATGAGTGTTCTCATAATGGATATAATTTCTCAAAGAGTAAGAACTCCTCTTTTGTAAGTGAGGTACAATAAACATGAGGTCCTAATGAGTTTGGTGTGATGTTATTGTGGGCATGAGGTCCTAATTAAAATGAAATCACAGTGAGAGTAGAGTCATAATGGGGACATGACTTACTAATAGCTTGTTTGTGCTGACAGTATTTGGGAGGTCTTAACGTGTGTGGGATGTTAATGCTCATGAGTTCACAAATGAATGTGACATCATAATCAGTGTGAAGTTCTAATTAGTGTGAGATTATAGTATACTCCTAATTGCTGTGACAGCGCAGTGTGGTTGAGAATATAATGGGATTAAAGTTGTAGTGGATGTGAGTTCACAATGAGTATGAGGTTTGAGGTCTTCAAAAGTGTGATATCACAATGGGTGGAAGTTCACACCAACCATGAAATCCTAATGAGTGGGTGCTCATAATAGGATTGTGGTCATGATTGGCTGTTGTACCTGGGTATCTGCAACCCTAATCAGGGTACGGGGCATGCAGAGGCATGTGGACCAATGCACACTTTATTTCAGGAGAGCCGGGATTTATATATGGTTAGAAATCAACTCACAACTTTCAGGGTAAAAGTTGATGCAGCATGATATTCATCTCAAATAAAAAAATTGAGAATGGTACTACTGGGAGGAAGGAAACTAATACAAAAGTTTACCTACTACAAAAGACGGCTACTTCAAAGAGTGTTTAATATTAAGGGCTGAGCTACTTCAAAACTGAGCGACTAGAAAGATTGTGAACAGAGGAATAAACCAGTCAAGGCAAAACTTTATCACCTAGCTACTATTTCCTCAAGACTTTGACCAAGACGTCTCTATTAACTGTGAAGAGACTTCCCTATTTACTGTGAAGGGTCTTTCCTATTTACAGGGAAGAGCTTTCGCTAAAGGCAGCTGGTCAAGCAAGTCATCGAAGGAAAGCTTTGTACAGGGAAAGGGGAGATTCTCATGACTAAGAGTGGTCTCCTTTGGCCAGCAAACACAAAGGATCTCTTTACTGGGGATGTTTCCCCAAGGGGCTATTAGTTTGCTAATGAGGCATCAGAGTAAGTGTGCCTAGGCTAAGTCTTTCACTGATCAGAGAAGTTATTCTCCAACAATTGGCAAGTGGTACTAAGGTGTGAGGTGTTAATGGGTTTGAGGTACCAATGAATGATTGTGAGACTACAATGAGTGTAAATCAAGATGTTCATAAGATCCAAAATGAGTGTTGTGACATGGGTCAATGGTCCTAAAGTGTTACAGAGTGTGAGACCATGGTTGGGGGTAAGGTCACAAAGGGCTGGTATGCTCCCGATATGCTTAACGTCACTGTACATATGAGGAACAAATGGGTAATATGAATGAAGTCACAGTGGATATGAGATCACAACGAGTATAAGTCCCTAATTTGTTTTAGTACAATATGGGCCTGTGTTATTAATTGAGGGTGTATAAGAGGTGTGACATCACATTGTCTTGAAGGCACATTGGATGCGAGGTCCTGTACAGAGTAAGAAAAACGTGCTAATCAAGGTGTGATATCACAATGGTGTGAGATTACAAGGGGTATGAGGTTCTAACTAGTTTGAGGTAACATGGGTCTGAGGTATTAATAGGGATGTAAGGTCCTAATGTGTGTTAGGCTACAATGAGTGTTAGGTCATAATAGTGTGAGGTCACAGTATTTATGAGGTCTTAATTGGCAAAGGTACTAGCAGGTGTTACTTCTCAATGGGCAAGAGGTCCTAACAGATATGTAGTCACAATTGTTGTGTGGTCACAATGGGTGTGAGGTTCAAATTTGTGTGAAGTCATAATGAGAGTGAGTTCACAAATTGCATAAGATTCCAATGTGCATGAACTTAATAGAGTCACAATAGATGTGCGTCACAGTTGGCACAAAATCCTAACCAATGTAAAACCATAATTGGTTTGAAGTTACTATGGAAAGGAGGACCTAATTCTTGTGAGGTCACAATGGTATGAGTCCTAATGAGCATGAAATTTTAGTAGATGTCAGGTCTCAGTGGACTGAGGTAATAGTGAGTATGAGATTCTAATGAGCATGATGTGACAGTAGATATGAGGTCCTAACAGAGCTGTGAGATCACTATATAAATATTGAATGTGAGTTCACAGTGAGATTGAAGGCACAATGAGTGTGAGGTCAAAATTGGTATGGAGTCATAATGACCATGAGTGAAAATGGGTGTAGGGCTCAAATGGGGTATGAGGCTACAATTAATATGAATATTGAATGTGAGGTCACAGTGAGATTGACGGGACAACGAGTATGAGGTCACAACTGGTGTGAGAGCCTAATGTATGTGAGGTCAAAATGTTTGAGGTCATAAATGTCATAATGTTTTCATGGATGAGAGGTTCTAATGGGAATGTGAGGTGACAGTGGGTAGGAGGTCATTGGACATGAGTGCCTAATGGTAGTTTCATGATCAAAGTGGGCATGAGGTCACAATGGTGTGAGTATCTAATGGGATTACTAGATCAAAATGAACGTGAGGTCCAAAGAAATGTTTAAAGTCAAACTATTAATGGGCATGAGTTATTAATGATGATGAAGTCCAAATAAATGAGAGATCACAACTGATCATAATCGTTATTGAGGTGAGATCACAGTGGCCATGATATCAGAATAGTCATAGGTCCTAATGGAGTTGGGTTCATACTGGGAGTGGAATAATAATGGGTGTGAGCTTACAGTGGGGGTGAAATTGTAGTGGGCTAAATTCACCACTGGTGTGAAGTACTAGTTGGCTTGAGGTTAAATGATGTGTAGCCCTAATGGATGAGAGATCATAATGTTCTGAAGTCACAATGTATATTAGGCGTAACGAATGTGAGATCATAATGGATTTGAATTCACAATGAGACTGTGGTCAAATTTAGAGTAAAATCATAGTGAATGTGGAGTCACAATGATGTGCGGCCACAGGTGAATGGGGGCATAATAGATGTGAATTCATGATGCAAGTGATGTCCTAATAGGACCCGAGGTTACATAGGGTTTACATCTTAGATGATGTGATGTTAAGTCACAGTGGGTATATAGTGGGTGTAAGGATTTAGTGTGTGTGAGGTCACTATGGCTATGAGGTCCAAATCTATATGATGACACACTTGGTATGAGGCCATGATGGCCATGAGATCTTACTGGGTGTGTAAGAGCCTAATATTGGTAAGGTCTAATGAGTATGAGATCACAATGAATATTAGGTCAAAAGTTGCATGTGGTTCTTATTGGTGTATTTCTTCACACACAGAGTTGCAAGGATCTAATAAGTGTACAGTGAATATGGTGTCACAATACTTGTGAGTTCACAATGGCTGCCATTTCCTAATGGTGTGTGTGAATCCACAGTGAGAATAAGATCCTACTAAGCCTGAGGTCAGTAGGTTTGTAGTCCTAATGGATATCAGATAACAATGAGTGAGATCAAATATGCTTAGCTTCTACTGGCTATGAGGTCACATGAGTATGAAGTAACAATGAGTGTTAGATTCTAATGAGCACATTATTGTAATGGGTATGAAGTAAAAAAAAAATGTGTATGTTCCTGAGGAGAAGTATGAAGCCAAAATTGATAACCGCTCCTAATGCATTTGAGATCACAGTTGGCATTAGTCCTAATGAATGTGAGGTCCTAAATGGTGTGAGGTCACAATAATTAGGTATCTTAGGGCATAATGGGCATAAGGTTGCAGTGGGTGTGTGGTCCCAACAGGCTTGTCGTCATAACTGGTTTGAAGTGACAATGTGTGTGACAGTATAACAGTGGATTCATGAAGGAGCCTGCCAGCAGCGAAAGGGAATCATGGTTGAGGGGGCGAGGATTAAAGAAAAAGAAAAATACAAGAAAAAGGGTTCAAAGACAAAAGACAAAGATGCGGTTCACGAGGTCTGCAGCTCAAGACTGTAAGTCAAGACTGCAGCCCCTTTTTATTATTAACTTCCAGCTTATATGCAGTTTCTGAACCACGGAATGGTATAGGGTTACTAAAGTTAAAGAAAACAAAATGGCTTTGAAGTCGACAATACCAGGTGGCGGTAAAGACAAGACAAGTTTGGTTAACATAAAACAGACACTTGTGGATATAGTAAATCATCTCTGATTAGTGCTGTCTTTTAAGTAAGCCATGTCCTTGCACGTTCCTTGAGATATCAACATACCCAGATGTCAGGATGAACTTTGCTCTCTGCTCCCTACAACTCCCCCATCTTCATTTCAAGAAGCACACCCACCTGTCTTAGGTTGGGTGGGTTGCCTTGTCTGCCTTACCTTTCATCGGTAACTTCTTCAGAGCAAAGCTGAAGGCCCTGTCTTAGGTTGGTCAGACCGGCACCTCCTCTTACCCGTCTCTGGCTGCAGTTCCTCTTGGGGGAAATTCATTTACTTGGAGCTTGATCTTATGGATCTGGCTGGCTAAATTCATAAAAGAGTTTTGCAATATACGCACAATGCAAGGAAGGCATAGAAAAAAATCATTAAAGTATCCCCGGGTTGAGCAATGTCATTAGTAGCCCCTTAACATTAGTCAAACAAGGTTTGTAGTGTTGAAATTGTTCAAACCGTTCTTTTGCAGTCTTTGCCACTTCAGTGTCCAGAATTGGAGCTTGTTCTTGTCCGGCATTTGCCTGTGAAGTTGAAAAAGATCTAAAGACAAATTATGATGGTGCCAAATAGCATCAAGATGTGCTACAACTTGTTCCCAAAGATAGCTTGACCCATTTTATTTATGGAGGGTTACACAAATAACGTCAAAACCAGCATGGCAGCTAACCCGTTGCAAAGTTTGTAACCATGAATTTGTTCTCCCAGAGTCAACACAGACTCAGTCAATACTTCTAATTTTTCTTCTACATTATCATCAATCCTGCCTCGAGAGTGTAGGGCTTGCGTAGGTTTATGAGCAAGCTGTCTGCACACTTTGTGTTAAAGCCACAGTAGCTGCTTCAGCAGAGACAGCTAAGGAAATAAAGGCTAAAATGCCTGCTACCAATAGTCCTATAAATCGTCGAGGGCACATGAGATCTTTCAAATGTTTTAACATTTGAATACTTGTTTCTTCATACCAAGCTTCAGATATGTTCACAGGAAGCATGACAAATGGAGGCTGCTTAATAACAATTACAGAATCAGTAAGACCACTATACAAGCAATTTGTAAAAGAATAGTACAAGTAACATTGAAATACATGGTTCCTATAGAAATATTAAAAGGTCCATACATAATGGCATAAGGAGGTGCTACACAACTCATAATATTTTTTTAAAAAGGAAGAAGTGGGCCTGGAGATATTATTTAGGGCAGCCACTAACATCCAGACATGACGTTGAGGATGTCCATTCATGCACCACAGACCTGGGTTGTTCTTGTTGGTGAGATTGGCTCCCAACCAGTCCATCAATTGAGAAGTAGTTCCTGAAATATTGGTTATAAAAAGATGTTCATGTCTACACTTTATGGGGGTTCTCCCATGGATTCTACAATTTGGGAAAAATTGATGCAATGATGTATCATGAAGGATGATGTAGAACTAGCATGTACAGGGAACCCAGTAGGCAATGAAATAATTCGTATATTGTACACTTGACTGTTATCAGGACTCCAAATTCGATGATATATGGATTGCATTGTAGCACAGCCAGGAATATAGCTGTTGGAGTCAGTTGTAAAACATAAAGGGGTTCCAATGCCAGAAGCTGCAAAGTCTCCCATTTTAATGTCTTGAACAAAAGGATCTGGAGCCGTACTGTATGCTGATCTGTTGACATGAATGAACACCTCAGTTTCTTCTCAAATCGCAGGGTGTACAATCGGTGAATCTGGCATGTAAGCCCAGTGAGTCAGAACTTGCGCCATTCTGATAAGCTTCCAAAATCCCAACTCAACCCTCAGGTAGGCAGCGGGAGTTATTTTCATCCTGTGAAAAAACACAGACATGTCCTCGACCCCATGTCAATATTGGATCGGGTCCGTTCCAGCCACCTGTTAAAAGGTCTTTGCACTTAACTTGGGCAAAAGCACTTTTTGCTCTTTTTCCAGAACCGCTGTGCTGCAGAAAGGATATTACAGTCCAAATTTTAAAAATTTAGTACAAATAAAGTGTGAGAAAGTATTAACAGGAGAGAAGGGGTATAATTCTCCACTCGTAATTTAGTAATATAGTGTTTTAACAAACCATTGGCCATGTAAGTTTTCCTGTAATTCCATTGGAAAATGGTATTATTTTGCCCATATTTTAGAACTACATGGTCAGTTAGAAAGCAAAAAACTTTTCAGCAAACAAAAATTTTCACATATTATATGGCAAGGAAATGGAGAAGCCACATTTTAAGAAACCAGATTAGCTCCAATGGGGAGCTGAAGTGAGATGTTATGACCAGGGAAGGTCCAGGATATGGGAGACAGGACAAGAACAGAACACAGACAGCAGGCTCTTAGCAAGACACATTCACTTTCCAGCATTTGAGTTGCAAGGCACATTTGAATTGCAAGGTCACAGGTACAGATTTCAGGGTGGGGGGTCAGGGTTACCACAAGCTGGAGTCTCCAAGTCCCTGCTCAGCCTTGAGGAATTTGGCATGCCCATCACCTGGGGGATGGGTGGGCTTCCACCTCCAACCAATTCTATTGTCCACCATGTGCTCAATGCTAGAGAAAACTGAGGATTTAGCCAGCAACAAGAAGAATTAAACTAAATCTCCAAGCTGAACAAACATCAATAACAAGAATAGAAAGCCTTTCTTTGTGTCTTTTAAAGCAGATGCTAAACCAATATTGGTGCCTTTGGAAGCTAGTACCAGCCCATCCTAAATCAATGGCAGGCAGAGTTTAAAAAGAGGGAAGCAGAAAAAGAGAGAGAGACAGAGTGAACTTTGTCTGCCTAAGCGATCATAGAAGTCATGTAAGTCCTACATCAACCGGAGCAAGGTAAAGAACCACATGGTTTTATCTCTAGATGTGGAAAAAGCGTTCGATAAAATCCAGCACCCATTTATGCTAAAAGCCCTGGAAAAACTGGGATTCCAGGGAATATTCCTGAATATAATCAAGGCAGTTTATGACAAACCAACAGCAAGCATAACTCTAAATGGTGAAAAACTAAAGCCATTCCCTTTAAAATCAGGAACAAGGCAGGGATGTCCACTCTCTCCTCTGCTCTTCAACATAGTACTAGAATTCCTAGCCAGAGCAATTAGGGAATAAGAAAATAGAAAGGGGATCCAAATAGAAAAAGATGAAGTTAAACTTTCTCTCTTCGCAGATGACATGATCCTATACCTAAGGAATCCCATAGACTCTACCCCCAAGCTACTAGAGCTGATCCAAAACTTTGGCCAAGTGGCAGGATATAAAATAAACCTTCAAAAATCAATGGCCTTTCTGTATGCTAACGACCCGAAGACTGAGGCTGAAATCAGGAAAGCAACTCCTTTTGCAATATCCCCCCAAAACATAAAATACCTAGGAATAACCTTAACCAAAGGAGTGAAAGACCTCTTTGATGAGAACTTTTCAAGCTTGAAAAACGAAATTAAGTCAGAACTAAGGACATGGAAAAATCTCCCATGCTCCTGGATTGGGAGGATTAATATAATCAAAATGGCAATATTGCCAAAGGTTCTCTACAAATTCAATGCAATACCCATTAATATCCCAACACCATTTTTTAATGAAATAGAGGAAGCAATCCAGAAATTCATATGGAACAAAAAAAGTCCTAGAATAGCAAAAACAATCCTAAGCAGAAAGAACAGTGGTGGAGGAATTACAAAACCCAACTTAAAGCAGTATTATAAAGCTATAGTAAGAAAAACAGCTTGGTTTTGGCACCAGAACAGGCCTGAAGACCACGGGAACAGAATTGAAGACCCTGGAATGAACCCACAGAACTACGCCTACTAATAAAGGAGCTAAAACAATAGTTTGGAAGAAAGATAGCCTCTTTAACAGTGGTGCTGGCAAAACTGGCTCAACACATGCAACAAACTAAAACTAGATCCTCATATATCACCCTGCAGTGAAATCAATTCCAAATGGATTAAAGACCTAGAAATCAAAACAGACACCCTGAAAACACTAAAGAAAGGAGTAGGAGAAACACTTGGGCTCCTTGGCGCAGGACGGAACTTCCTTATCAAAGACCCAGAAAGGCTACAAATCAAAGAAAGGTTGGACAAATGGGACTGCATCAAACTGCAGAGCTTCTGCATGGAAAAGGACATAGCTCGCAAGATAAACAGAACGCCCACAGACTGGGAGAAGAACTTTACCAGACAGTCAACAGACATAGACCTCATATCTACAAATATATGCAGAAGTAAAAAAATTACCTTCTTCCAAAACAAAACCGCAAAGAACCAATAGCCCCCTCATCAAGTGGGCTAAAGACTTCAAAGAGACTTCTCTGATGAGGAGATGAGAATGGCCAAGAGACATATGAAAAAATGCTCTACATCACTGGCCAAAAAGGAATGCAAATCAAAACATCCTTGAGATTCCATCTCACCCCAGTAAGAATGTCATATATCAAGAAAACTAACAATAACAACTGTTGGAGGGGACGTGGCCAAAAGGGAACCCTACTTCATTGTTGGTGGGATTGTAAACTGGTTCAGCCACTCTGGAAAGCAATATGGAGATTCCTCAGAAGGCTAAATATAGAACTCCCCTATGACCCAGCAGCCCCATTTTTGGGTATCTATCCAAAAGACCACAAACAACATTACAGTAATGCCACCAGCACAACAATGTTCATTGCAGCACAATTTGTGATGGCAAGAATCTGGAACCAACCCAGTTGCCCCTCAGTAGACAAATGGATCAGAAAAATGTGGTACATATACACAATGGAATTTTATGCCTCTATCAGAATGAATGACATTGTCCCATTTGTAAGGAAATGGAAGGACTTGGAAAAAATTATAGTAAGTGAAGTGAGCCAGACCCAAAGAAACATGGACTCTATGGTCTCCCTTATTGGGAATAATTAGTACAGGTTTAGGCAAGTCATAGCAGAACATCACAAAGGCCCAATAGCTATACCCTTACAAGCACATAAGATGATGCTAAGTGAAATGAACTCCATGTTATGGAAACAATTGTTATATCACAGTTGTAACTACTTTCAACTTCCCATGTGTATCTGTTTCTTCTATTATTGATGATGTTTTTGTATCACCTTCCTGTGTTTGTACCTACACTATCTCTGTAATCTTATCTGAGTATATTGGAAACCGTGTATACTGGTATTGGAAGTAGGAAATTGAAAGGGAATACCAAATTTGAGAGACACAGTGTAAAAAAAGACAAACAACTACAAAAGCAATACTTGCAAAACAGTTTGGTGTAAGTGAACTGAACACCTCCGGGGGGGGGGAAGGGAAAGGGAGGAGGCAGGGGGGTATGAGGGACAAGGTAACAAACAGTACAAGAAATGTATGCAGGGCCTAACGTATGAAACTGTATCCTCTCTGTACATCAGTTTGATAATAAAAATTTGAAAAAAAAGAAGTCATGTAATTCCTGTAAAACATTACAAATTTGTAATATTGGGCTCAAACTTTAGCAGCTTTGAGGTTGTGCCCCTCCCATGGTAAGTGATTAGCAGAGCTGAGGAGTTAAATACCAAGTGTCCTTGGTATTACTCTGGTCAGCTGAAATGTAGGAAACAAGCAGCAATGAGGTCATCACCCCAGTTGCTGTGTCCTGGACTGAGCGGTGATCACTTACCCTGGGTGTTAGAGCAAATTTGTAGATTGTAGTGGTGGATGGAAGCAGAGCGCTGGGTCAGGAAAAATTACCTCGGTGGTGTTAGCATTTCTCTAGACTCAAGTCCCTCCCCTATGTGAGCAGCCTTCACCAAGGAGAGCTGATTGAATTTAATCTGTTCTCGTCTAGGATCCAAAGAATCTCGGACCAGATTCCAAAGTATAAGCACACCCACAGGATTTTTTTCAGGGCCACTTGTGTTATAGTGTCCCTGACTCCTTTTTCCTATTCTTTTTGGTCACTCTTGGGGCTTAGACTCAGGGCCTGAACACTGACCCTGGCTTCTTTTTGCTCAAGGGTAGCACACTACAACTTGAAACACAGCGCCACTTCTAGCCATTTTCTGTATATGTGGTGCTGAGCTATTGAAGCCAAGGCTTCATATAGAGGAGGTAAGCACTCCTGTCACTAGGCCATATCCACAGGCCCCTTTTTCTTATTTTCTTTTGCCAAACTTCTAAGTTAATAGTTCCTTCCTATGGGAACCAGGGGCATGCTTCCTCAATGCCAACTTTCACTTCCTGGTCATGAAGCATCCCTTTGAGGGCCTGCACGTATAGCGTGCGGGTGCTACCTTGTCCCATAAAATTTTACTCCCGAGGATACTTTTTGTACTCTCTCCCATTCCCTTTCCCAAGTGATCGGACGTCCTCTTACCTCAGCTGTGTCCTCTGCCTTATTCCCAGTCAGGCCACACAGAGGTGGGTGATTCAAGCCATTTAGGAAGTTAAGGCAGAATCAGAGCATGCTCTACATACAAAGCTTTCCTAACACTATGACATCTGCACTTCTCTGAAGCAGAGGCCTACTAGCTCACCTTGAGCTGGGGACCTGCATTCAATGAATTGCCTGTCTCACCTCTAGACTTTTCATCACTTAGGGGAGAATTCCCTCCACTCAGTAAGAAGCACTAGGATGGCTGCAAGAAGTGATTTAGACTCCGCCTCCCTACCACATTAGGAGGTCCTGACAGATGTGTGGCCAAAGTGGGTGTGAGTTCACAATGCATTGAGGTCCTAATCATTCTGATGTGACAGTAAATACATGCCTAAAGGGTGTGGATGGACAGTGAATGTGAGTACATAGTGAGTTTCAGTTCACAGTAGGCCAAGGTCCTAACTGATTTGAGGTCACAATTGATTTAAAGCCAATGGGCATGAAGTTATAATGAGTGCGAGATCACAATGGGAGTGAGTACATAAAAGAGCTATAAATCATAGAAATTGATAGGTGATAATGAACATGTCACAATGAGAAACGGTTCCCATTTGTCATGAGGTAACATTAGGTATATTAATTGTGAAGTTCTAATGAGAGTGTGCAATTGCAATGCCTGTGAGGGACACACTTTGAAATCTCAAAGGTTGTGAGCCACAGTGTTTGCAGTGCTCAAGTTTCTGAGGTCCTAATGGCTGTGAGGTAGTAATGTGTGTGAGTTCACAATGGGCATGTGTTAGGGACTCATCTTGGCCTTAAGGGGGAAAGGGCGATGAGAGCACTCCCGAAACGCCACTCTTCCCCCAGTCCTGGGTCAGTATGGAAGTGAGCCACACCTATCTTCTTCTGGGTCCGGAACCAGAAAGGATAGCTTTGAGACCATCCCCCACCTTGCACCTTGTGCTCCCTTTTCGTGCGCTTTGCCCAGAGGGTGGTACTATGGGAAGTGACATTAGCCCATGAGGGAGGTCTTTGGGAACTGCTCTTGAATGGACAAGTTCGCCAGCATATCGCCAGCTCATGCTCAATCCTCGTCATCACTACTATATTACTTTGAGCCTCTCCCGATTAAATTGGATTGCTCTCCAAAGCGTCTCTGAGATCCATCTGCACCTGGCTTCCTTGGTGGGTAAGGAGGGAGGAAAAGGGGATCTCGTTCGGCCATGTGCACCTTAGGCTAGCCCGTGTCCCTTCGCTCCACCTTGGCCAATGGTGGGTCGGGCACCCAGGGGAGAGGGTGGAAAGGGGAGTACTGATAAGGGAATAAGCTTACATCCCCGCACCAGGGGAGGTAAATCTAGCCTGGCAATTGGCGCCCAAGGTGGGGATCGAGCCCAAGGGAGGGAGTCCAGCAGCTATTGGCAAGCCCTAAGGGAATTGGAGTAGAGTCTCCTGGACACGTGGTTCTCTCATCAGGTCAGCAAAGAAGATGGGATAGAATCAGAGTAGGTGGAATAATTCGTCTCTTAAAATCCTGAGGTTCACCCTCCAAAACGCTGGGATGAGTATTTTGGAACCCTGTGCTATACTAATTTGGGAGGAGCTGACCCACAGGGTCCCGTGGCTCGCTGGAGCCAATCCACTTTCGTGGGAAACTTGGAACCAGCTAGGACGGGAGTTGGAGGGCAAGGAAGCGGAGTTGGGAGAGGAACTCCCCCTTGTGACTTTCCAAGCTATCAAGACCCTTAAGGCCTGCTTTTCCTTGGACCCAAGAGAGGGCTGTATGGGGGAATTTTGATCTCAAGAGGGCGATACCCTGCTCTGAGGGGCCCAGGGACGAGCATGAGCCTGATCTCCAGGACCCTGGACTAGCTGTCATGGCCCCGAGTCATGTGGCGGGAGAACAATGTGCGCAGCGGTTTCTGCCGGCTCGCTACCCCTCCCCCACCGAACGCATGGCTCGGCTCTATACATATGCAGATCTAAGGAGCCCCACTGAGCAGCAACTGCAGCCCAGTGGCTGCAGCAGCATGCATTCACCGAGCGCAGATGACTCAGCAAATCTCAACCTGGTAGCCATCTCAGCCTCGTGGCAGCCCCAGGAGATACAAGATTTCAGAGAATTCAGGAGAATAGTCCTCGAAGGAGAGGGACCGAGCACCCGCTGGGGGGAGAGTCTACTCGAGGGTGTGGCCCACTGGTTTTCTACCTCTCAGGAGAGGAGAAGCCTGGCCAGTCACTGCTTGATAGAACAATATATGAAGAGTGGTGTTCCCTTTTCAGATATGAGTGCTATGCTCAGGCAGAGAGAAATCAGGTCACCGATCTGCCAATCCCCATAAACTTTGGCATGCTGTTTGGATACACCCGCCCCCAACGGGCTGCCTTCCCTGCCCCCTTCTAGGAGCAGTTACAGGCTGTGGGACTGGCCGCATGTCATGGCTTGGGAGAGGGGTCCCTAGAGACCCAGGCAGTAAAAGCTACCCAAGGGACCAATGAGAGTCTTGCTGCCTTCGTTGGCCAAGTGAGGGACAATCTCCACCGATAGTTTCCTGGGTCCCAGGTAAATGAATTTCTAAGGACCCTGGTGTGGGAAGGGATGACATCAGAATGCAGATTGGCTTGTGCAGGAGTAAAGGAGAGATTTGTGGACAGCTGGATTTACGTTTGTTGGGGCATCAGCGCACGAGCCCGCCAAGCGCAGCCACTGACCACTTTGCTTACTAAGGAGCCTGCCCCTGCCCCCACCACTGAGGTAAGCAGGGAGCACTGTTACCAATGTAGTGGCCGAGGCCACTTCAAGAGTGAGTGTCCTTCTGGTCTTGTAAGATCTGGTGCCTTGAGAGGACAGCCTTCAGGCTGGACCAAGGAGCTACCCACAAAACCTTGCCCCTGCTGCAAAAAGGGATTTCATTGGAGAAAGGATTGTAAGTTCAGATTTGATGCTAAGGGGAGGCCTTTAAACTAGTAGTGGGGCACCCTCCAGCCCTGTCACCCAAAGGAGGCAATCAGTCCAGTGATCAGCCCAGTGACGGACCTAATGACCAGCCTGAGGCCCTCTGGGCAGTCCCAGTAGTCCAAGAAATGAGGCCAAAGACAGAAATTATTATATCTGGAAAGAGGTCCCGAGTCTTATTCAATATGGGAGCAGATCGGACTATATTAAAAAAAGAGGGGGTGCCTCCATGGTGGGACTTAATCCCCAGACCCCAGACCTCGGGGGTGGGAGGCATAGCTGAGAGTGAGACAACCAGGGACTGGCTTCCCTGGATGACATGAATGGTGGTAAGGGAATAGTGCATCCCCTGATAATGACAGGCTTACCAGATAACCTGCTAGGATGGGATGTCTTAGGAAAAGTGGAGGCCGCGATCATCACAGGCCAGGGCGTGTCAGGTGGCCCTAGTTGTTACTGGAGAGCGCCTCCCTCCGAGGCCTCGGGGCAGGAGTCTCCTATTTCTTCTATAGGGCCTCACCCCCAATTCTAAGGGCCACTGTTCCTACCGTCCCTGCCATTTGATGGCTTCTGGGTCCCCCGGTGTGGGTAGAACAGTGGCCACTTCCCTCAAACAAATTAGAAAGATTAAAGGAAATAATATCAGAACAACTGTCTCTCAGGCATATTAGACCTTCGCTGAGCCCTTGGAACATCCCTGTATTTGTTGTACAAAAGGCCTCAGGTAAATGGAGGATGGTACAGGATGTAATAAAGATTAATGAGCGGATAATCCCCTCTGGCTCTCCTTTACAGGGGCTGCCATGGATCCCATCTATTCCTCGGGATCTTAATTTCATTATAATTGACATCAAGGACTGTTTCTTTTCCATTCCCCTTGACCCCCAGGACTGTGAAAAGTTTGCTTTCTCCGTGCCCTCGGTTAACTACCAGGGTCCAGACCAGAGGTATGAGTGGGTAGTCTTACCTCAGGGCATGGTTAATAGTTCTGCCTTCTGAAACATTATGTGTCACAAGTTCTTCAACCTCTTAGAAGTCAGTCAGATATTATTTTATATGTCTATATGGATGACATCATTATTGGAGCAGCAGATGTTCAAGTGCTACATGCTGCCTATAGAAGCTACAAACACTCCTACAAAGAGAAGGACTGCATATAGCCAGTGATAAGGTTCAGAATGTATACCCCTTTAAGATCTTGGGGGCAAAACTTAAACGAGACTCTGTGTGCCCCCTTAAGCCCAAGTTATCCTTCCAGTCATCTTATACTCTGGTGGAAATGCAAAGACTGTTGGGAGAGATTAACTGGTTAAGACCCTGGCTTCACCTGCCTACAGAGGACCTGCTTCCGCTCCATGACTCTTTGAAGAGCAAAGCGCCCACTGATGTTATTACAATAACTCCATCACTTCAAACGGCCTTCCAGAAAATCCAAATGGCCCTAAATATGGCACAGCTGGCACACTACAAGCCTGAATGTCCTCTTTGCCTTTGGATCCTGCCCGGGTATGAGCTTTCCTCAGCCGCTATTACCCAGTCAGGCGAGCCTCTTCAATGGGTGCACGCTTCAGTGGGAGGAGCTCCCAGAGTTTATTCCCAGCTAGACCAGCTAGCTGACTTGATAATCAAGGGCAGGGATACTTCCCTGTGACATTATGGGTGAGATCCCGAGATGCTAACCATTCCCTACCGGCTGTCAGATTTTGAATGTGTTAGAAGAAATAATGAATGGATGTCCAGTGCCCTGGATGGTTTTATGGGAAAGGTAGATTGCCATTATGGCACCTCGAGGTGGGTGACCTCATTTTCCAGGCTACAATGGACCCCTCCTGTACTTTTCTCTACCAGGCCTCTTGTCAAGGCTGCCAATGTTTTTACAGATGGGGGAAGAGTGGGGTCTGCCGTGATGGTACACTCTGCCTCCCCTCCTTCCAATGGGAAAGGAAACACCTATTACTTTGAGGCAGTCACTGGATCTGCACAGTTTAAGGAACTGTACGCAGTCGCCCTGGCACTGACCCATGTCAAACAGCCGATGAACCTGTTTTCTGACAGTTTGTTTGTGGTTAATTTGCTGCCAAACCTGGCGTCCTCATACATTAAATTAAATGAAAACCCAATCACCCGTCTGATGATCCAAGTCAGGTCTCTGTTAAAGGAGTTGGATGAGCCTATATTTTTATAGCATCTTCGTGGACAACAAGGATTGCCTGGGGACCTGGCACAAGGTAATCGTATGGCAGACCAGCTGGCCACTAATGGGACCATTATAGCTATGGCCATTGTGCAACCTCAAAACCTTCAAATGGCCCAAGTACTCCATGATCGTACTCACTTAAATTGCAGAGGGTTACATCAGAGATTTCCTTCAATTCCTATAAAAGACTTAAAAAAATTATTAGGACTTACAAGTCATGTATGCCCTTTCTGCAAGTCCCTCCTCTGCAATCTCTGGGGCCCAGCGGCCTAAAGCCTAATGTTATCTGGCAGGCTGATGTAACCCACTACGCTCCTTTTGGAAGGCTAAAATATATATTTATGTCCATAGATACCCATTCTCATGCCGGCTGGGCCACGGCCCATTCAGGGGAAAGAGCTCGGCATGCTGAGAGCCACTTTCTACAATGTTTTGCTATCCTAGGGCTCCCATTACAGGTAAAGACAGATAATGGACCTTATTTCATCAGCAAGCCTTTACAGGCCTTTTTCCAAAAGTGGAATATTAAACATACCACTGGAATACCATACAACCCAAAGGGTCAGGCCATAATTGAGAGGCATAATAAGACCCTGAAGGATCAATTATTAAAACAAAAAGGGTGGGGAGCCCCCATGACCAGCTGAGGACAGTGATGTTTACACTGAATATTTTAAACTTCTCTAAGGACTAACATCTGTCGGCTTTCCAGAAACATTTGTCAAGCCAAACACCCTACTTAAAGGTGGAAGTCCGTTGGAAGGACCCCCTTACAGGAGCATGGCAAGGCCCGGACCCACTTATCATCAGTGCGGGAAGAGGCTTTGCATGTGTTTGGGGAACTGAATCCAATCTGGATACCAGCTAGAGACTTAAAATATTGTTCATCTGAATGCCCACCCAAGGGCACTTGCCCTTGAGGGATATCTCTCCTTGTTTTCTCTTCACGAAAACAAAGACTGTGGTGGATTTTTCCATGGAGAAACGGGAAAGCCTGCCTGTACCAGCAATGGACCCAGTGTTAGCCCTGTTTCTTCCCTGGACCTTGCCTGGCACCTTTTGGTGTAATGTTTGCTGTGGCAGCGTGGCCCACAGCGTTGCACAAGAACTAAAGGGAAATTTTGCACACTGTTGTTCCTTCCTTTGCCTTCCCTTTGCTGCTTATCTTAGGTGCCCCCATTGGGGGGAAATAGGAGCTAAAGGATTTGGACACCTTAATGTTTTATGATAAATGTTTACAATAAGCAAGGAATTGGTACTTTGCTGCAATGTTTTCTATAAAGTGTTTACTAACTTCAATTGTTTAGTTACCAGCACCCTGACTGCTAAATCACCAGGACCTGAACCTGCCTCTATCTCACCATCGAGGGAAGGGAGCGCCATCTGCACTACCTTGAGTGACACCGAAATGGACCAAGACTCCTCTATCTCCTACGAACTGAGCCAGATAAGAGACCCTCCATTGCATTGTGCCTGTGTTATATTTGCTCATGTGTTACAGTTGCTCATGTTGCATTTGCCTTGAGTTACAATTGCTTATGCTCATGTCTGCTTGATGCTTCCATTTGCATTATGTTTGCATTGCCCTGTACTAGACAAATTGGTCTCTCATATTGTGAGTGAAAAGCCAGAGCTGTGCAGACAACAAGTGGCCTTTGGCCTTTAGCCATTTAGGAACCGCATGAGGTTGGTCACACGCCCATTAGGACCTGCTGCTCACTGAGGTCTGCTGGCATGAAAAAAAAATTAACAGGGCTTTCTTTCAAGTGCCAATCCCACTCTCCCATGACCCCTCATTGGGCTGGCCGGCCCAGCAGGCAGGTTGGCCTGAAGTGCTAGTACGTTAGCAGAAGAAGGGTAAGATCCCCCATGGGGGGGGGCAACCTAAGACATGGCACGCCCTCAAGTAAGGTGTCTCCTACTGTTCAAAAGGAAAAAAAAATAAAAGGGGCAGATGTTGGGGATTCATCTTGGCCTTAAGTGGGGAAGGGTGAGGAGAACGCTCCGGAGATGTCACCCTTCCCCCAGCCCTGGGGCAGTGTGGAAGTGAGCCACACCTATCTCCTTCTGGGTCCCGAACCAGAAGGGGTAGCTTTGAGACCATCCCCCACCTTGCGCCAGTGAGCACGTGTGCTCCCCTTTCGCGTGCTTTGCCCAGAGGGCGGTACTATGGGAAGTGACATTAGCCCATGAGGGAGGTCCTTGGGAGCTGCTCTTGGAAGGACAAGCTCCCCAGCCTATCACCAGCTCATGCTCAATCCTCGTCATCACTACTATATTACTGTGAGTCCCTCCTGATTAAATTGGATTGCTCTCTGAAGTGTCTCCGAGATCTGTCTGTGCCTGGCTTCCTTGGTGGGTAAGGAGTGAGGAAAAGGGGATCTTGTTCGGCCATGTGCACCTTAGGCTAGCCTGTGTCCCTCACTCCACCTTGGCCACCTGCTGGTCAGGTGCCCAGGGGAGAGGGTGAAAAGGGGAGCACTGATAAGGGAGTAAGCTTAGCATCCCTGCACCAGGGGAGGTAAATCTAGCCCAGCATGTGTTGGCTTGGGATGGAAAAGACTGATACTTTACTATCTGTAAGTAGCCAAGAACCTTATAGTGAAATCAGACTATATTTCCAAAGTTGGTATTAGTGGTGACAATATAGTACTACTTTTTTTTTGCCAGTCCTGGGGCTTGAACCCATGGCCTGAGCACTGTCGCTGGCTTCTTTTTGCTCATGGCTAGCACTATACCACTTGAGCCACAGTGCAACTTCTGGACTTTTCTATGTATGTGGTGTTCAGGGATTGAAGCCAGGGCTTCATGTATACAAGGCAAGCACTCTTTCCACTAGGCCATATTCCCAGCCCTAGTATTAAGTGTTTCTTAAGAGTAGAAACCTTCTTCCAATGTTTTCACTATAGATGAATTCTATTTTATATACTCTGGGAAGAGAAGACAATGCATCCTTGAGATGACAATTTTTAAATAACACATCTATGTTTTGTGCCCAGACAACAAGTTCCATCCAAGGGGTTTTCATTAGGCTTTTTTGTTCATCATGAGTTCTATTTATTTGCTTATTTATTTGAGGTTAATTGATAGAACTAAATGTTGTACTTTGGACTTGCATGGTTAATTTTCAAGCAATTTCTTAGCAATGATTTGTTAATTAATTGAATTAGTGATTTACGTATAATACTGTGATTACATTTGTCTTTCTACCTCAGTAGGTAATGCTTTCTGTATCTATTTATTAATTCATTCAATCATTGTTCTATTTGTTACTAGTACAAAGGTTTTTGTTGATATAGCACATTAGGTTTGCAAGTGCCACCTCAGGTTAACATCATCAAATTGTTTTATAGCCACACCCTTGCTCATGTGGTATTCACATTGGCTATATTCATAGTTTCTCATCTGTGTGACTCCTCTTATGCTGTTGAGTGCTGTTTCCATGTGTTAAGTTTATCAAGTTTTTTACCTGTGAATTATCTTATGACTTCTTATAGATGAGCAGTGTGTGAAGGCCTTTCCACATTGGTTACATTTATACGTTTTCTCTCCTGTGTGTGTTCTTTGAGCACTAACATGTGACTTCCAGGTAAAAGACTTTCCACATTGGTTACATTCATATGGTTTCTTTCCACCTCTGTTATACTTATCAGACTTTTCTGGATATTGGTTCCAATGGTTAATAAGATCTATTTCCTTATAGAAGGATTTCTAAGATTCACTCCATGGAGAGGGTTGTCTACTGATGTAGGTCTGAAACAGAATGTTTTCCCCAAAAAGTGCATTCAGGTGTTTTCCTCACTTCCTGAAATATTTCTTGGCCAATGAGAGCAGATTTACCATTACTTTCTCTGCATTCATTATGGTTCTGGGAGTGTTCTCCCACAAAACACCATTATTTCTAAAGAATATGGTCTCTGAGTTTAATACCATACATTCTTTACCACCCTGGAAATACTGCTGCTTATTTGGACTCTCAGAATGTTGAGTAAAATGTTTCATATGGCTGAGAGATTTTTCCACTACATGATAGACACCGGGCCTGGATCCAGCATGCATCTCTTCAGGCTCACTACAGGGAAGCATGTTCTGACATGCAATGGAGTCCTCGGTCCTCATTTGTAAGGAGTGCCCATTATTCCCAGTCAGCACTGGAATGTGTTTTGAGCTCAAATTAAAAGCTCTAACTAATCTCACTGTTTACTCCACAGCATTGCTATTGGTGACTGCTACTTCAGCCATTCAACAGGAATTTCCTGGCAAGTTTTAAGTATGTCATTCATTACTTGGACATCTAAAATGATACATACAAAAGTAAGGGGAAAAAAAAACATGAATGAGATCCAAACAGCTTTTTTTTTTTTTTTTTTTTTTTTTTTTGCCAGTCCTGGGCCTTGGACTCAGGGCCTGAGCACTGTCCCTGGCTTTCTTTTTTCTGAAAGCTAGCACTCTGCCACTTGAGCCACAGCGCCACTTCTGGCCATTTTCTGTATATATGGTGCTGGGGAATCGAACCCAGGGCCTCATGTATACGAGGCAAGCTCTCTCGCCACTAGGCCATATCCCCAGCCCCACCAAACAGCTTTTAATGTAATACTTACAAAATTTCCAATCACAATAATTATTATAGACTTTAAAATATAAATACTTGGAATTAAAGAGAAATACATGCTTAATCCCTAAAGAATTACGGAAGAAATTCATACTAATATTTTGCAATGCAAAATAATGTTTTCCACTTTTACTTGTTTTCTTTTTACAGCAAAAGAAATAATTACTCAAATTACACAGTTAAGAGTTTTATAGCAATAATTTTATCGTGAGGATTTACAATCTCCCATTAGCATTCCTTCAGTTACTCTTACAAATAAGTTTTGATATCAAAGAATACTTGTTGTGTTTTCTTGCTGGGTTTTGTGCTGCTTTTCTTCTAAACTATTAGGATAGGAATAGCAATTTTCTAGGTTCATGGATCACAAAAGTGTTTTATACAATCCTAGCCTTTCACCTAAGCAGGAATAGTTCCTGTGAGAAAGGATTTATCCCCACTTTCTTCAAGTCTCTAACTTCTTACCAAGAATTACTATAGGCATATGTGGGAATTTTTAATTCTGATTTTCCCCATCCTTCCGGGTGTCATCAAAATTAATTTACTGACACTCCTGACCCTCAGAACCATTGATGAGAAAGGATATTCCAAATCTCCACTCAGGTAACCCTTCTTGGTACACTAAAGCTTTGGTTGTGAATACCACACTCACTGAGAAGTTATTTTCCTTCTTGGAGGACAGCAGCACTCGTGTCCTCTTTATTTTCTCATACCTGCATAATGCTACATGGCAGAAGTGACACAACATGTACATTTTTTATGATCTTTTCTTGTTTCAGAAACAGTATCACAAGGAGAAAGTCATTTGCTAAATTTAACTCTATTCCTAAACAGAACTTAGTATGTCTCCACATGAATTCTTCACTTCCCACTCTTTAAGACAAAGAATCACCTAGTTCTCTGCCAAATACAGGACTCAGGGGAACGAGGAACATTATTGCTCAGTACAGCTCAACATGAACCTAACAACAGGGCTCTGTCTGCAACATTACTATATAGGATGCATTTACTCACCCGTGGAATTCTTGTCTGGGGCTTTTCCCATCCAAGGTTCCGTACCTTCCTCCAGCTTGACAATCGATTTGGGTTTCAAAACACAGTGCCCTGTTTAGAGGAAACGGTACAGAACCATTCCTCGTTCTGGATCATCACTGCTGTAATGACCTGAGACTTTATGGTATATAACATTGCTCCTTGAGCAAAAAACAAAGAAGCCAGGACAGTGCTCAGGCCCTGAGTCCAAGTTCCAGGACTGGCAAAAATAAAAATAAAATAAACTGCGATAGATGGAGGAGTAGAAAGAATAGGAGGAGGAGGAGAAACAAGAACAAGTAGAACATGAAGAAAAAGAAGAAGAGGAACAACAAGAACAGCAAGAAGCAGAAGAACAAGAACAACAACAACAACAAAAAAACCAGAACAACAAGAACCATCGCTGTATCTTCTCTGAGTACATTTGAAACTGTGTATACTGGTATTAGAATTAGGAAAGGGAAAGGGAATAACAAAATTGAGAGACACAGGGTAAAAAAAGACAAGCAACTACAAAAGTAATACTTGCAAAAGTGTTTGGTGTAAATGAATTGATCAACTCATGGGGGGAAGGGAAAGGTCGAGGGGGGAATGAGGGAGGAGGGAACAAACAGTGCAAGAAATGTATCCAGTGCCTAATGTACGAAACTGTAACCTCTCTGTACATCAGTTTGACAATAAAAATTTAAAAAAATTATTAAAAAAGAAAGTAAAAATAAACCTCTAGACAAACTTCAGAGTAATTGACATGAGAAATAAATCTATAGGATATTAATATATTAAATAATATTATATATTTCCAATAACCTATGAATGAAATAAAAATAGGGAATTTAGAATGGATCTGGAACAAAATATAACCTAGCACTGGAATTTTTCCTATATTAAAAATGACTACCCTTCAAAGGTGAGAGAAAAGCAAATGTTGTCATTATGCATGCTGAATTCACATGTAGTATCTCCTGGAGGGTGTAGGTTGTTATGGCACAGAACTTAAGGAAAATAGGGTGAAACTGTGGGAGTCACTGTATACAGATGAAAGTCAACTCTACAACTTGTGGGTCAAGACAGGAGAAAGTAAGTATGAGAGTGACAAAACAACACAAGTAACAGTATAAAAAGAAATGCAGGGGCTGAGAAAATGGCCACTAGGCCATATATGAAGCCCTGGGTTCAATTCCTCAGCACCACAGGTGCGCCAGAGGTGGCGCTGTTGTTCAGTGGCAGAGTGCTAGCCTTGAGCAGAAAGAAGCCAGGGACAGTGCACAGGCCCTGAGATCAAGGCCCAAGACTGGCAAAACAAACAAAAACAAAGAAAAACATCACATAGTCAAACCTGTCACACGCAGGTGGCCAATGAGATTACAAAAAAAAGAAAGAAAAGAAACGCACTAATTACCTGACTCATGGAATTGTAATCTCTATACATAGCCTCTATAATCACAATAAATTAATTATATACAAATTCATCCATCAAATTGTGCTACCCAAGGCTATGTGATTACTGAAGAAAATAAGAAAATGTACCAGAGTTAACAGAACAGTTATAATTATTAGAAATAAAATGCAACACTTAATTTGTTTTTTGTTTGTTTGTTTTTATTACCAGTCCTGGGGCTTGAAATCAGGGCGTGAACATTGTTCCTGGCTTCTGTTTTGCTCAAGGATAGCACTCTACCACTCAAGTTAACTTGCTAATAAACAGGTTGGAGGCATGGTTCATGTGAGAGGTCCAAGTAAAAGAAACACCACAAAGCAGTCATGGGATTAAACTAATGAGCTTTTGAATCAACACAACTGTAAAGTCTACTGGTTTTCCTTTGGGAAGTGGGCACTAACAAGAAATATGTACCAAGAGTACTCTAAGAACCTATGGCTTACTCAGTCCTGTACAACATTTGAAGGTATTTGTGACCACACTATTTCAGTCACTCCAGTAATGCTTCATTAAAACAGTTTATAATTATTAAGGAGGATGTGGTTTCTGATTAGGTGCCAGCAAACCCTCACTTTCCCTGAGAATTGACTTTCTGGGAGTGATTGAATCACATATCAAGTGTGACCACGTTTTCATTCCATAAAGAAAAAAGCCAAGTCAACCAGCAGGGCTGGAAATGTAGCTCATCTGTATAGTGCTTGCTTAGCATGCATGAATCCCTGGGTTCCATCCCACAGCACCACATAAACAGGTAAAAGCAGAGCTGGTATGGTGCCTCAAGTGATAGTCTTGAGGCCAGAAAGGCTCAGGGACAGAACCCAGGCATTTGAGTTCAAGGTTGAAAAATCGAACAAAGGAAAAAAACCAAAAACCTAGAGACCAATCGAAGCAAATCTAGATAGAATGTAAGATTTTATTAGGTACATAAAATACAATCCAACTTTGTCTTATTTAAGTATTTTTCTTGAAGCAGAATTTACTTTTCCATTTTAAATCTCAGACCCAATTAATTTCATTAAATGGAAAGTAAAACTAAGTGAGAAACCAAAAGCAACTCACCTGGGATCCATCCATTCTGTGTTGCTGTTGACAATGAACATAAGATTCTAGAAGCAAGGCTGGAAAAAAAGGCAAATGAGGTAGTCAGGAAAGGAAGTATTGAGAATTTTCACCAAGAATTTCCTACTGAAATATTATACATGGACTGGAAAAGAATAAAGACTTTTTAAGGGAGAAGAGTCTTTTAGGTTTCAATTAGAGCATTAAACTGTTCAATAAACAAAAACACAAATCTATTAGTTAGTAGATAGATATTTTAAAAGCAATTCATATATATATTTACTACATTCTGAATTGGTGAAAACTACAGTGTCAGAATACTTTTGAAAAAGGCTTAGTACTCATCTTCCTAAATACAGTCATATGAAGAACCTTAGCTTTTCTGCTGGGCATACATGGCCTAATAAAGAGGTGGCACAATATAATAGTCATAGGAGGGACACAAATCTGAACCAACCATCTTCACTCAAGCAACCAATCCCCTGCACTCAAACCTCCTACTTCACAAATTAGTTGAGATTCTCTCTTCATGGCCTCCTTGTATTGGCCAGCCCATTGGCACTTGTGTCTCCCCCTGCTCTGTTCATCATTCTCACATTCCCTGTCCCGTGCAGCTTAAGCAACCTGGGTAGCAAACAACTCTGGGCAGAAAGCAAACAAGGGATACATGTGAATGCAACAGGACCACGGGATTATGCTCCAGTAGTGCCCCATCCCGGAAAGGCATTCGTTACCTCTCTGGTCTACACCCTGATGCAAGGCACTTGGGGCAGAGAGTGGTGCAGGCCTATACCCTAGAATCCCTTGTGTCTTCTTCCTTCTCTTTGGTACATGGGTGGGGGGGCGCCCGTCCCAAGGAGAGCAACCCAGCCTTCCTAGCCACCACCCTCCATCATTTGGCCTGCGCCAAATGATAGGTTTCCTGGGAATTTCAAGCAAGCAAGTATATGAGCACACAATTTCAACTCCATCTGTCCAACCTCGCATCTGACACTCAAGCAACCGCTCATGAACAGAGAATTCCTCACATGCAAGCCCACTCTCCATCTCTGTCTTTCTCTCTCACTCGCCGCAGCATCCACATGCTCACTCAGAACACACTGTGACGAGACATCCTGGATCCACATCCACATGGCTATTTACACATAAGCAGACTTCCACTTAGGAAGCACACAATGGACAGTGTCAGGAACACTCATGCACTCATACAGGTGAGCATGGACACACACACACACACACACACACACACACGAGCACACCCAGTACACAGTGGCTTGGAAGGTGCTAATGGTGATCCTGGGACTGGGTCCTACTTGCTCAAGTGAAATCTGATGTTCTTGTGGTGGACGTGGATAGGGAGCACAGCCCTGCCTATTGGCCAGCCCATTGGCACTTGTGTCTCCCCCTGCTCTGTTCACCATTCTCACATTCCCTGTCGCGTGCAGCTTAAGCAACCTGGGTAGCAAACAACTCTGGGCGGAAAGCAAACAAGGGAGACATGTGAATGCAACAGGACCACGGGATTATGCTCCAGTAGTGCCCCATCCCGGAAAGGCATTCGTTACCTCTCTGGTCTACACTCTGATGCAAGGCACTTGGGGCAGAGAGTGGTGCAGGCCTGTACCCTAGAATCCCTTGTGTCTTCTTCCTTCTCTTTGGTACATGGGTGGGGGGATGCCCGTCCCGAGGTGAGCAACCCGGCCTTCCTAGCCACCACCCTCCATCGGCATCCGAGTTCCTGAGGTTTGTCCCCTGCACTCATACCTCCTACTTCACTAATTCCTTGAGATTCTCTCTTCATGGCCTCCTTGTTCCTGCTTTGCTGCTGCTTCCACTCTAGCACTAGCCTTCCTGCCTCTGGACTCCTTTCAACTCACGCATGCTGCTGGACCTCTGCCTCTTTGCCTCTGCCTCTGCTTCCCAATTTCCCCCTCCTCATCTTGAGTTTCACTGGCTGCACAGCTCCCCATGCACCTCTTCACTTCCTCTGGGGAAATCAGAACTCCCTCATCCTGGCCTAGCCCTTCTTATCTTCACCAAATCGTCCTCTGCTCTCACCCTCTGCACTCCGGGGCTCTCTCAGTCCTCTCTTGCACACCAATCCCCATTCATCTAAGCTCTTGTCTCCCTGCTCTGTTCCCAAGTCCCCTCTTTCTTTTCTCTGCACAGGAGGTGTGTGTCTGAGGTGGGAGGGTAGTGGCCTTCCAGTTTTGCCTTATAGCTGCTGCTCCTGCGACTGACATCCGATTGGTCTGGAAACAGCCTCTGCTCACTTGACTGAGACCACCTGAAGTCCTTCCCTGGCTAGCTAGGGAGCAGCCCGGTGTGCTTCTGAGCTTGCAGGACTGCGCTTGCCGGGCCTGCCGTGGAGCAAGGCTCCAGGAGGTAGATGGAGGTTTTGGTTTTCCATGCCTTGCCCAGTGTGCTGAGGTGTGTTTGCATTTGCATCTCAACAGGATTGGCCTTTGCGGGAGGGGAGTGACGCCCCTTCTCAGTAGTCAGTTGGTGCTCACAGGCCATCAGGCCCTCCTTTTGCCTCCCTGACTGTGCATGCTCCCCAGGCGTGCTGGGAAGCATCTGGGCGTTGCCCGGATGTTTTGGCGCTGTGTGACCTGGCCAGATTCTAGGCGCCACCTGCTGACGTCTGCCAGGGTTCCAGGTGGAGTTCCCATAGCAAAAGTGTCGCGAAGCCCCTCAAGGCTTGGCTCTCAGGGATCTCCTGTTCTCACAGGCAAACAGGGAACACAGGAGCTCTGGAGCCTCAAATCGAGCCCCTGGAAATCCCTCTGGGACCGGCAGGGTCCAAGGTCCTAGGCAAATACACTTTTCACCTCCCTTCCTGCTCCATCCTACATCCTGGCTGAACCCGTGTTGGACAGCTCCCCCACCGACTCTGCCCTTGCCAGTCCTGGAAGTGGCCGTTGTCTGCATCTGCCACCTCTCTCACCATCAACGTCATCTGTCTTGATGACAGGAGAATGGAAATACAAGGTCAGCAGGTCAGGGGATATGGGGATCTCCTCCCTTTCACAGGTGTCCGCTCGCCCTTGTCTGCCCTCTTGCCTGGCCTCTCTGGCCCACATCTCTGACAGCTCCTTCCTGCTACCGAGCAGCCGAGGATTATAGTGGCTATAGGCAGGAGCTGGCAAGGCGGGGGCCGTTGGATCACAGCCATATGTTTAAGGCTCCTGCAGGATGCTATGCTCAGACACCAGAGAAAGGGACATCTGACCCTTCCCTGCCTCAGCCAAGGTACCTTGGCACCCAGCAATGGTATTCGTAGGCATCATCATCACTGTCATGCAGATCACCAACAGCAGTGGCTGCTTAGCATCCCTGGACTCAAGTGTGGAGACCTTGGTGCAGCGGACAGCACTAAAGGGCAGCCTGCACCAAATGACTGGTTTCCTGGGAATTTCAAGCAAGCAAGTATAGGAGCACACAATTTCAACTCCATCTGTCCAACCTCGCATCTTACACACTCATGCAACCGCACATCCAATAATTAATTAACATAATAGCAGTAAAAAACAAAGGATAATAATATACCATAGCCATAAATAATTACTAAAAAGAAGCAATGAGGGGCTTGGAATATGGCCTAGTGGCAAGAGCACTTGCCTTGTATACATGAGGCCCTAGGTTCAATTCCCCAGCAACACATATACAGAAAACGGCCAGAAATGGCGCTGTGGCTCAAGTGGCAGAGTGCTAGCCTTGAGCAAAAAGAAGCCACGTACAGTGCTCAGGCCCTGAGTCCAAGGCCCAGGACTGGCAAAAAAAAAAAAAGAAGCAATGATAGGAATAACAATAAATAATAATTAATGATGAAATAAATAAATCTAGTTGATGAAAATAATAAAAATCATAGCAATAAACAATAGTAAGTGATTATAATAAACCACACTTAGTACATCCTAATTAAATAAATAATAATAAAATACGATAGCAACAAATACAAATAAGCAGAACTACATAACAGCAATAGAGAATAATAGAAATAATAGACAATAATAAAATTAATTATAAATATAATAAAATAATAACAACCTCTGTGATTGCATAATAAATTATAGTCAAATAAATAATAGCAATACATAACAAAAATGGAAATAATTGGGTAATCGACTGAGTCAACGATAATTATAAGATAATTGACTGAGTATTTGACGGTATCTATAATGATATGGTAATGGAGTGACTCTATATAATTATATGATAATTAACCAACGATGTGATAATTATATAATTGACTATGACAATTGACATATTCTATTATAATTATATGATAATTTACTATTTGATGGTATATGTGATATTTGACTGTGATGGCATAGATGACTGACTCTGATAACTATATGATAATTGACTATTTGATGGTATCTATGATAATTATATGATAATTGATCCTTTCATGGTATATATGAAAATTATATGATAATTGACGGTATATGTGATAATTGACTATGACAGTATCTATTATAAATGACTATTTGATAATGATATGATAATTAACTGATGATTTTTATAATTGACTAATATTGACGACATCTGGGATAATTATATGATAATTGACTCTATGACGGTGTAATGAGAATTGACTTTCTGATGGTATAGATGGTAATTATATGATAATTGACTCTATGATGATATCTATGATAATTATACCGTAACTGACTGACTCTATGATGCTATGTATAATGATTGACTGACTCTGTTCAAGGCAACTGACTATTTTACGGTTTATGATAAAGATATGGTAGACTGACTCTATGATAATTATATGATAATTGATGGACTCTATGATAATTATGTGTTAATTGTCTCTGTGATGGTATAATGATAATTATATAATTGACTGTGATGTATCTATGCTAATTATATGGTAATTGTGTGACTATTTGACGGTATATATAATTGACTGATGCTATGATAATTATATGATAATTGACTGACTCTATGATGGCATCTGTGATAATTATATGATAATTGACTGATTATGATGGCATCTGTGATAATTATATAATAAGTGACTGACTATGATAATTATGTGATAATTCATCAACTCTGATTGTATATAAGATAATTATATGGTAATTGTCTGGCTATTTGATGGTATCTATATTTGACTGGCTTTATGATAATTATATGATATTTGACTGGCTGTGATGGTATCTATAGTAATTATATGATAATTGACTGACCCTATGATAATTATATGATTGTCAAGTGACTAGTGTATGGCATACATGACCACTGACTGACTCTAGGACCTCAGACTCTTCCTGAACTTTGCCCCCCTTGACCCTTTCCCTCCCCCAACCCCTCCTCACACCCACCCCAGGCTCCTTTGTTCCCTTCAAGGCCTCACTTTCCTCCTTAGGCCTTGGCTACTTCTTCTTCTTCCTCTTTACTGGTTTTGTTCTCTTTCCCCCCCACGGAGGAGGGTGTCCATGAGCTTTATCCCATAGCCTCAGGCTTCTGGGAGGAAGCAGGGGAAGGAAGTGGGAGGAAGTCCAGGAAGTGGGAAGCAGGGATCCCTTGATATTCACAGCTTGAGGCTTTTGGAGGGGCACAGGCCTTGGGCCAATGGCAGGCTGGATAGGAGTTTGAGAAGTTCCTTCCTTCAGGATTAGGGGTTGGGGGAGGAAGCCCAGGAAGAGTTATGGGAAGTTGGGGACCCCTGGGAAGCAGGGCATCTTTTAATATGCAGAGCTGAAAACTTCAGGAGGGGCTTCATGTGGGGAGAGGTTCCTTAGTGACCATAGCACATGCATGCAGGGGTAGAGGGAGGAGGGGAGGGAGGAGGGGAGGGAAGTTGGGAAGGAGGGAAGTATGGAGGGAAGGAGGGAAGGATGGAGGGAAGGATGGAAGGGAGGGAGGGAAGTCTTATTGCATTTATTTACCTAATTTATAATTTCAGCTCGGTTGATGTCATTTCCTTTATTTCGGTGTATTTTGTGTCATTTATCTAATTTCACTAAAATAAAATAAAATGAAATGAAATGAACTAAACCAATTGAAATGAAAAAAATGAAATAATGTGACACAAAATGAAATAAAATAAGATGAAATGAAATAAGGTAAAATGACATAAAACAAAATGTGAAATGAAATGAAATAAAAAGAAATAAAGTGAAATAATGTGAAATTGAAAGAAATTAAATGAAATGAATGAAATAAAATGAAATAAAAAATGAAACAATGAAACAAATGAAATGAAATAAAGTGAAATGACATAAAATGAAATAAAGTGAAATAAACTGAAATGAAATAGAAGGAAATAATGTGAGATAAAATAAAATAAAATAAAATAAAATGAACTAAATAAAATGAAATGAAAAAAATGAAATAAAGTGAAATAAAATGAAATGAAATGAAGTAAATAAAATGAAATGAAAAAATGAAATAATGTGAAGTAAAATGAAATAAAATAAGATGAAATAAAACAAAATGAAGTGAAATGACATAAGATGAAATAAAGTGAAAAAATGAACTAAATAAAATGAAATGAAATGAGGTAAAGTGATATGAAAAAATAAAATAATGTGAAATAAATTAAGATTAAATGAAATAAAGTGAAATGACACAAAAGGAAACAAAATGAAGTAATGTGAAATAAATGAAATTAAATGAACTAAATAAAATGAAATAAAATAATGTGAAATAAAATAAAATGAAATGAACTAAATAAAATGAAATGAAAAATCAAACACTGTAAAATAAAATAAGATGAAATGAAATAAAGTGAAATAAGCCTCAAGCCTTCCCTACAGGCTTTAGGCTTCTCTGCCATCATCAGGCTCTGGACTCCTCCCTCAGGCCTCAGGCCTAAGATTTCTCTTCAGGCCTAAGGCTTGGGACTCTTCCTCAGATCTCAGGTCTAAGTCTCCTCCTCAGGCTTAAGGCTCCAGTTCGGATTCGCCCCCCTCCTCCAGCTGGCCTGGTTTGGCGCTCCCCATTCCTATGGCATGCCGGGTATGGCTCACTGCTTCACTCTTCTCCTCAGACCTGCTCTGTTCTCCTCTCTGCCCTGCTCTCTGGCTGGTCTCATTCCTCTCGGCTCAGCTTCACTCCCCTCTTCTCTCCTCCTGCTCTTCTCCTCTCCTCCAATAATACTCCCCTCTTTTATTTCCCCACACCAGAAGTACAGGGGTGGAGTTTCTGGTCCTCCCAGAGTGGGGCGTGATTTCCTTTTTCTTATGCAGTGGGGCGTGGCAATCACACCAACATGGGGAGGGGCTTCTGCCCCTCAGGTTATTACAAAATTGTTGCAAAGTCTCCATCTCTCGGGCTCCTTTGTAATTAGATATAGATAATGCTATGGGTCAAGAACAGTGTTGCAATTTCTGTAAAAGGATTGAGTACACTGGGTGATGTTTTGCCCAGGAGCAAACTTAAGGTACCCTGCCCTCCTTATCCCCAACTGACAAATATTAGGGGCCACTGGCCAGTGTCCTCTACTTATGGTTCCCACATGGCTGCCATGGAAGCAGTAGCATCATCCCATGTACCTGGCTTCCTTGGCAATAGTACTCCAGGCTCAAGAGCATACCTATCAGTAGGTGCATGCTGGGCCCTGATTGGTCCATTCCTCACTGATGTCACTGGTCCTACTTATGATTGGTCCATTTGTTCCCTGATGTCATCAGGCATTGTGAGGCATCCCCAGTAGGGTATAAAAGAAGCTTCTCTCCACTTTTGTCAGTTACAGCACTGGGAGCTTTTCTTGGTGATCTGCTGGACTAACTTTGAAAGACTCTAAGGCTTTATTTGTGTGGACGTTTGGGAGGGAGATGTGTTGGTGTGGTTTGGGTTTGGGTATTTATTTTCATTATTCTGGGGTTTGTATTTACTGGTTTGTTTTTTAGTTTAGCTCATTTTGATTAAAATTTCTTGTGTCATCTTCATTTAGAACATTTGAGATAATTATAAGATTGACTACTTGCCATCCCGATGGAAAGATGTCAAGATACAACAAAGTTTCCTTTAATTCTTTCTCGGAAGGGGAGGAGGAGATAACCATCATCGGACAGTATCAATTGAAGGAAACCATTGGCCATGGTAGCTATGGATATCTGAAAGTGGCCAATCACTGACTCACAGACACAACGCTCACTGTGAAAGTTCTCCTGAAGAGAGACCTGGATAGCCATGGCATAGAAAATGAGGTGGACATTGTCAGGAGCATACATCACCCACACATCATCTGGTTTTTCAAAGTCATGGAGGATAAAGACAATATCTCATCCTGGAGTTGTCCATGTGGGGCCCTCCACTATACCTAACTGCAAAGGGAAATGACCTACTTTCCCACTTCTAACTGTGGACTGCAGTCAAAGGCCTAATGTTGAACAAATACTGGAGCACCCCTGGCTGATAGGTATGTGGCCTGGGTCCTGAGTTGCCACTATCCAGCAAGCTGGACATCATTACTGTGGCAGTCATGTGTGACATGGGGTAGAATGCAGCTGAGACTGAACAGGCAATACAGCACAGAGCATTCAATGAAGCCATGGGCACCCAAATGGTCATTAGAGAAAACTTAAACAGAATGACGGCCATGTGGAGTTGAGAACAATGCCTTGGATGGTACCACCATACCCAACTACTGAAGAACATCGCCGCCCTAGCCCTCTCCCTCCATGAAGGAAACCTAGCTTATCCACACAACTTAAATAGTTTCAGCTTGTCCTCAGAATTACAGTGGGATGATGATGGCACCCAAACATATGTGAAGAGAGTCTAAATTGCTAGTCTGCCTGTCGTTCCCTTGTGCTTCCTGCCTTGCTACAGTTCTAGCAGAATCTGGGACCAGTTTTCCTTTGACTGGTTGAGCAGGCTACAGAGTTGTGAGTCAGAGGAGAATGTCCTTCCCTCTGGGCAGCCACAAGTGTAGGCCACAGCCTCCAGCTGGAGTACTAGGCAGGGCTGGAGGAGTGGCTATCAGGGTAGTCACCATTCTTCCCAGACTCTGCTGCTGTGTGTAGGTCCCAAATAATGCCCACAGTGTAAGAGCACAGCTATTCCAGGAAGGGGGGCAGAACTCAGAAAATTTCTCTCACTGGGGTGTGGGAAATCAGAGAGGTGTGCACATAAAAGCTGGGGGAGCAGGTCATGCTGGAAGTATATGTGGCCAGCACACCCATCAGCGGCCTCAGCAAAGGCCAGCCCAGCCAGGTCCTGTGGCAAGTGCTAGGGGATCCTGCAGCAGAGATTAGGGGGAAAGGACAGCTGAAATGGAGTTGACTTTCTTAGCTAAAAGTTAAGTTAAATGGTAACTCCAGCTGCCTCTACCTTCTGAGCAAAATCAGTAGGCAACCATTTTTAATAATGTATACAACATGCCACCAAATCCTTTATATATTGTGCTTAAGGGCAGATAGATTGACTGAGCAAATAATGTAAATTATGACATAATAATAGATATGATTTGTTGTAAATTATTTTTTATTGTAGCTTGCGATTTCTGAAAGAAAGGTGATCATGACAGGCAGACAGGCAGGCAGGGAGACATTATGAGGTACAGTCAACATCCTGTAATGATCACCTTTCTCTCAGAAATTCCAGTCTACAATAAACAGATCTTCATGCACTGCCAAAACACATCTGGGAAGGTAATGTTTTTTTTTTTAAACAATTTTTAGAACATGTCCCCAAATCATTCATGTATTGTGCTGAAGTGCAGCCAGATTGGTTGAGAAATAATGTACATAATGACATAATAGTGTTATGTTTTGTTGTTCATTTTTTCCGTTTATTGTAGCCTATGATTCCTGAGAGAATGTTGATCATTACAGGCACATAGGCTGGCAGGCATTATGGGGTACAGTCAATATCCTGTGATGATCACCTTTCTCTCAGAAATCCCAGGCTACAATAAACAAAACTTTGAGCATTGTCTCAATACATCTGGGAATGCAAGAATTTTTAATAATGTATACAACATGCCCCCAAATCCTTTGTATTTTGTGTTTAAAGGAAGCTAGATTGTTTCGGCAATTAATGTCCACAATGACATAATAGTAGGTGTGCTTTGTTGTAAATATATTCTGTTTATTGTTGCCATGGAATTTTCAGAGAACGGTGTTCATGACTGGCAGGCAGGCAGGCAGGCTGGCAGGCAGGCAGACATTAGGAGGTACAGTCAACATTCTGTCATGATCACCTTTTTCTCAGAAATCGAAGGCTACAATAAACAGGACATCATGCACTCTCTCAACACATCAGGGAAGGCAAGCATTTTTAATAATGGATATAGCATGCCCCCAAATCTTGTATAGATTATGCTAAATCTGTGAAGTCAGATTGGTTGATCAAATGAGGCCAATTATGGCATAATAGTAGCTATGATTTGTTGAAATCATTTCTGTTTACGGTAGCCTGGGAGTTCTAGGAGATTGATCATGACAGACAGGCAGGCAGGCAGGCAGGCAGGCAGGCATCCGGAGGTGCAGTCAGCATCCTGTCATGATCACCCTTCTCTCAGAAATCCAAGCTCTAATAAACAGAACTTTGTCCACACATCTGGGAAGCCAATCATTTTTAATAATGTATACAACATACCCCCACATTCTTTATGCATTGTGCTTAAGTGCAGCCAGATTGTTTGAACAAATAATGTTGATAATGTTATAATAGTAGCTATATTTTGTTGTAATTTTATCTGTTTACTGTTGCCTGGTATTTCTGAGAGAAGGGTGAATATGACAGGAATGCATGCAGGAAGGCAAGCAGGCAGGCAGGCAGGCAGGCATTTTGAGGTACAGTAAACATCCTGTCATTATCTCCCTGCTATTAGAAATCCAAGTCTACAATAACCAATACATTGTGCACTGTCTCAACACCTCTGGGAATGGAAACATTTTTAATAATGTAAACACCAGAGCCCCAAATCTTTTATAAATTTGCTTAAGGGCAGCCAGATTGGTGGAGCAAATTATGTCCATAATGACATAATACTAGCTATGTTTTGTTGTAAATTTTTTCATGTCTAAGTTTTAAAAATTCCATGAAAGTATTGCAATTTGCCTGTTCAATGGACAACATCGTAGAAAGTCAGGTCAATATTCAGGCATTGGGGGTTAAGAAGACAGGCAGGCAGGAAGTCAGGCATACAGGCCAGCGGCAGGCATTTTAAATAATGTATACAACATGCCCCCAAATCCTTTATATATTGTGCTTATGGGCAGCCACATTTGTTCAGCAAATAATGTCCATAATGACATAATAGTAGCTATGTTTTGTGGTAAATTTTATCATTTCTAAGTTATAAAAATTCTCTTGAAGTTTTGCTATTTGCAAGCTCAACAGAAAACATCATGGAAATTCAAGTCTATATTCAGGCACCAATGGTTACGCATCCAGGCAGGAAATAGAACAGGCAGGCCAGCAGGCAGGCATTTTTAATAATATATATATGATGCTCCCAAATCCTTTATATATTGTGCTTAATGGTAGCCAGATTGGTTGAGCAAAGTGTCCATCATGACATATTAGCTATGTTTGTTGTAATTGTTTTTTCATTTATAAGTTAGAAAAAATTCCATGAAAGTTTTGCTATTTGCATGCTCAATAGACAGCATCTTGAAGAAAGTCAAGTCAGTATTCAGGCACTGGGGGTTAGGAAGGCAGGTAGGCCAGCAAGCAGGATGCAGCAGAAAGGCACACATTTTTAATAAAGTGCACAAAATGCCTCCAAATCCTTTATACATTATTCTTATGGGCAGCCATAAAGGTTGAGTGAATAATGTGCGTAGTGACATAATAGTAGCTATGTTTTGTTATAAATTTATTCAAGTCTTGTTATAAAAATTCTATGAAAGCTTTGCTATTTCCCTCCTCAGTAGGCAACATAGAAACTCTAGTCAATATTAAGGCACTAGATGTTAAGCAGGCTGGCATGTCAGCAGGGCAGCAAGCTGTCAGGCAGTCATTTTTAATAATGTATTCATTATGCTCCCCATTATACATTGTGTTTAAGGGCAGCCAGATTATTTGAGCAAATATTGTCCATAATGTCATAATAGTAGCTATGTTTTGTTGTAAATTTTTTCAGGTCTAAGTTATAAAAATTCCATGAATGTTTTGGTATTTACTTCTCAACAGACAATATCATAGATACTCAAGTCAATATTCAGGCACTAGTGTGGCTAAAGAGAAGCTCAGGAGGTGTCGCTAAAGTCTCTCCTTTGACATGCACAGATAGCATGATAGAGCAAGGTCATACCATTGCCCCCGATGAAGCTGGGTGATGGGTGCTGGGTGCTGGTGGCTCAAGCCTGTCATCTACACAGGAGGCTGAGATCTGAGAATCACAGTTCAGTCCTCCCAGAAAGGAAAGTCCATGAGACTCTTGTCTCCAATGAACCACCAGAAAAGTGGAAATGTGGCTCCTAGTGGTAGAGGGCTACCCTTAAGGAAAAGAGCTCAGGGACAGTGCCCAGGCATCAAGTTCAAGCCCCAGGACTGACAGAAAGAAAAATGAAGCTAGTCTACCCAACCAACACCCCTGAGATGGATTTCTGAGACCCAAAACCCATTCAATAAGAAATGCATTTTCCCCCACTTTCTCTCTTCACTAGTCTACCCCTCTTCCCTTAGCCACACCTCATCTCCTGAAGGTACTCATTTCCTGGTACTTATTTTGTTGTGCTTTGACTTCATCTTTCTAATGAGTTATATTTTTTGGGCTTTCCATAGATTCTATTGTAATTCATTTGTAACTACTTGCTTACCATCCCGTGTGTTTACGTGTAGATTTATAGGCACACACTTAGCTACCACAAACCAAGGAAACCATGCAAACTTTGTGTAGTCAAGAATTCATTGCATATACTACAACATGAATGGGAAAAAAGGGGGGTAGTTTGAAGCAGGGGGAGGTTTGCAAATATTCTGGAGACGACACAGATCAAGATGCACTGTGTACACAAAATTACTTGTTAGATAGCCAAAGAAGAAAAATCTAATATGTATCCTACAAAATTAAGAAAAGGGAGGGAAGGGGGTGGTGTGGGAAGGTTGAAAAGGGTGACGTGGATTGAAGTTCATGGTATTCATAAACTGCTTTATTGAATGGCAAAGCCTTTGGGCAACTATTTAAAGATAATATAAGTATTAAAAAGAAGGAAAGAAGGAAGAAAGGAAGAAGAAAAGGGTTTTAAGTGTAACAACCTTGTTGTAAGCATCCTGAACCTGTTTGTGGCGCCCCACTGCTCCCTAGTGACCGCTGGCTCCAAATGAATGGAGCTTTGGTTTCTTCAGGGTTGTTTAATAGGCTTTCAGCCCTGTCAATGTATTTAGCAATATTAAGTCCCCCTACACCCACCCCTCAAAAAAAAAAAGAAAATATTGACAGAGTCTACAACTCTGACCAAGTAGACACTAATTCGTATATTACAGGGTTAGGCTGTCACGAAGCCTATGAGATTTGTGAAATAAATATGGGTGAGTTGCTAGCCCAGCTCCATTCCAAGGCCCCCCATGGATTCTCCCAAACTATTTCTGCTCTCCCCAAGATATGTGCCTCTGAGAATACCTCAAAGAACTTTAAACATCCATTCCAAAATGCGTACAGAAACTTCTTTTCATCCAGAACTTGCATTGCCTGTACGTATTTCACTTCAGGAAATCCCTGGAGAAAGATGGTGATATCTCAAGAACATCCATTGTGGTGTTTTGTGTTTTGTTTTAAAATAAAATAACAGACATGGTGGACAGAGAGGTTACAATGACATGAGTCTGGTAATGAGTAAATTTCCTTTTGTAGCGTGTCTTCTGTTCGCTCATTCTCTCCCAGCCCCTACTTCATCTCTAACTATAAGTTGCATAGTTGATTTTCATCAGTGTTCAATGAACACCATTTCTTTTTCCATAAATTGGAATTGTTTCCATATGTACAGTATTTTATCTAAATATGAAGGGGCACTTAGGCATTGTACATTTGAGTTGTTCTCCTAAGAGTAGCCTCTTTTGGTCTTACTGTGAGTCTCTGGAATACTGTAAAATGTTATCAGATCCCAGTGCATTTTAGATCTAACTTCTGCATTTCATAGAAAATACGTCTCTCAGAACTTGGCTTACCTTACTTGATGATTTGTTCTAGTTCCAAAAGAAACCCACACACCCATGTTCATGGCCACACTATTCACAATAGCCAAGATACAGAAACAGCCTATAGAGGACCGACAATAGATGAGTGGATTAAAAAACAATGTGGTACCTAAACAGAATGGAATTTTCCACAGCCATTTGGAAGGTAGAGATTGTTTTCTGTTTGTCCCAATCCTGGGAAAGAACCATCTGGATGTCCTAATAAAACTTGTCTTCCATCTGTGGTAGCTTTAGGCTAGAAAAGGACCAATGTTTACCATTTAAGGGACTCATATCTCCAATTACCTACCAGAAAACCAAGAGGGAAGCTGTGGTTCAAAGTGGTCGAGTACTGTCCTTGAGTGAAAGAGCTCAGAGACAGTGCCCGTAGGGTAATAGAGTAACATGTTTAAAATTCACATCTGTAGCATTATAGTGCTCATGTTCTTCATTTTACAGACATGGAATCTGGGCCTCAGAGAGATGTGGGAACCTGCCCGAGGGCACATAATGAACCAGTGTCCCAGCCAGGATTTGAACCAAGGCATCTGGGCCTAAGTCTCCGTCTGCTGCCGGATCTGCTCATGGAGGAATTCATCAGGCATGTTCATCAGATCAGCTCCCAGGTGGGCATTGTGTAGAAAAAGTCTGCCTGGGGCTTAGTAGGGCAGTCTCAGTCAGTGCAGAGTGTTCCAGAATCATTCTTCCACGCTGGGTCTCCTGGACTTCCAGCTTAGTCACAGTGTAGCCAGTTCAGGGCATCGTGATTTCTGATTGGCTCTGCCCACCCAGTCATAAGTCCTGCCTCTATTTGTTTCTGTTGTCCATGGTGAGGAGGCGGTTGCATTTCCAACTCTGCCCTTTAACTTGGGATTTGCCATGGCACTTGCCTATCATATAGCTCAGGTGGCCTCTTCCTCTTCAAGCAGCAATAGTCGTCCTCCTCCTCCTCCTCCTCCTCCTCCTCCTCCTCCTCCTCCTCCTCCTTCTTCTTTTCTTCTTCCTTCTTCCTTCCTCCTCCTCCTTCTTCTTCCTCCTTCTCTTGCTCCTCCTCCTCTTGCTCCTCCTCCTTCTCCTCCTTCTGTATCTCTCTCTTCCTCTCTGTCTCTCTCCATCTCTGTCTGTCTGTCTTTGCCTCTGTCTCTCTCCCCTCCGTCCCTCCATCTCTCTCTTGCTAAGCTGAGAATTTCAGCTCAATTATTAAAGGACAGATAGAACACCAGGCTGTATGCTAGATCTGCATTTAACAAAGGAAGGAAGAAAAAAAAAAGAAGTGGAATTACACTAAAACAGTCTGGCTGTTGAGAAAATATAGAGCTAAGGATTTATCTGAGCTCCATGGAGATGGTACATGTAAAAATATTTACTTAAAAGTCATTCTTGTCTATTCATGGCATGGGTTTTTAGCCTGTGGTTATCTCTTGCTCTTGAAAAAAGATGAAATGCTTTATTTTTTTCTCAAATAGTTCTATTTATTTTACTGTTTTGGTCTTCCATTCAAACTCCAGGACACACACACACACACACACACACACACACACACACACACACTCACACACACAAACACAACAATGAATTAATTTCGATGTCAGCGATATGATATAGGCATAAACAATGATTGCTACCCTATCAGAAGGTTAAAGTTCCCAAGCTTTCACATTATTTAGAAAATCTGTTTTCAAAGTATGTCACCTATATGTCTGTTTGTAGAGTAGAATCTGGGGCAAATATAGGCATGATCATGTTACATATGTGAAAATGGAGCCAGGTCACTTGGGGGAAGGGGTGGGGTGGGAGAGATGGGGGAAGGTGATGGAGGGGTGACACAGATCAAGATGCATTGCACTCATACAATATGTTGAATTAACATCCCTTTGCACAACTACTTCATTATAATAACAATTTAACTATAAATTAAAAAGAAAAAGTGTGTGTGCCATAAAGTGATCTAAAAGGGGGAAAACTGGATGACTTTTGATGTTTGCTTGGCATAGTTTTGATCATCTTTCCTTATTTGGCCATACCCGGATTTGAACTCAGGGATTTGCATCTGCTCAGCTGAAGTTCTCCCATTTGAGTCATGACTCTATCTTTGCTTTTTGTTGATTAATTGGAGATGGAGTCTCTCAAACCTTTTTACCTGGGCTGACCTCAAACCTAGAGCCTCAGGTAGCTGGGATTATAGGTGTGAGCCACCAGTGCCTAGCTAGGTTCTGTCGACTTAAACATTCCCACAATGTTTTAATAACACTTTTGCATATAGTAAAAAATAAAGAAGTCTCCAGCCAACCGAAGATGAAGAAAATGAGCATTTTTTTTTAAACCAGGATCCTATAGGATATGTAAAAACAGCTGTATAGAAAAGATAAGTAGATCTGCAGGTTTGCTCCTGATATTAATGAATAACATCCAAGTATCATTCTTACACTTTGTTATAAAATGTTGATGAGGCTTTCAGGACATAATTAGCATGCTTCAGACTATTTTATCTAATAACTCTAGGTCAAAAAGAGGGCTTGTCGACTATTTTATAGTTTTCATGCATTGCCCACAACTTCAAAAGCAAACTCTAATTAAGAAAGTGCTACTGAGAATTGATTCTCAAAGCATTACAGGATGGCAAGATGCCAGCTTATGACTAGCTAGTGTGTTGATAAATGGATTCGAGGGCCTACAAAATCCCTGAGTTAGTGTTTGCTAATTTCCTTGGTACAAATATTTCTAGTGAGACTGATTGCAAACTATCCTTCACTAAGCTTGCCAAGTTCCTGAATATTTTAATAGTAAGGTTTTTGCAAACTAATCTGAGACCACTAGCAAATGTAATGCCAAATAGCTCCTAGATATACATCCTGGCTTCATGACTGTTTCGTCATTTTGAGATGCCTTCATTTGATTATACATCAGCCATTAAGAGACAACCTTTATACCAAGCTCTGGTAGGCTCACGGTGTCATCCTAGCTACTCAGGAGGCTGAGATTTGATGAATGCAGTTCAAAGTCAGCACCAGCAGGAAAGACACTTATCTCTAATCAACTACGAAAAAAATGCTGATAATGGAGCTGTGGTTCAAGTGGCAGAACATTAGCCTTGAGCCAAAGAAGCTCAGGGACAGGGCCCTGAGGTCAAGCCCCAGGACCAGCACACAAAGGAAAGAGGAGTAGGAGGAGTAAGAAGAAGAAGGAGGACGAGGAGGAGGAAGGAGGCAGAGAATGAGAAAGAGGAGAAGAGAAATAAGAGGCAGGAGTAAAAGAAAGGAAGGGGAAGAGGGGGAGGTGGGAGAGGAGTCATCAACGATTGAATGGTACTTGGTGATTATTTTTTGTTTTTGTTTTTGTTTTCAGGAAGGAGCTCATGTTTTTGCCCAGGGCTGGCCTCAGATCCCCATTCTCCTATGTCCAGCCTGTGGTGTGACTGGGATCACAGGCATTACTCCACCGCATCTGACTAATTTGCAGTGAGTCTCTTTAATATTTCAGCCCAGGCTGACCTAGTTGTATGATCTTTTGGATTACCTCTCTAATAGCTGGGAATACAGGCAGAAGCCACTGTGCTCCACCTCTGAAATACATTATAAGAGACCACGATAAGTGAATGAAGCCAACAAACCCAAGTTTTAGCGACACGTTTTCCCTGCACTTGCTGACGCTGGTGGTTACTTTATTCCTGGCACTGATAAGGAACCTGGCAGATTCTCCATTCAGTGTGCTTTCAAAACCACAGCAAATTTACAAAGGAAACTCATTCCTGAGATTTCTCTTGTGTATTGCGGCTTTTCAGTTTCCTTTGGAGATAAACCACAGAACTGGGTTCATCTACATCAACAACCATATCACAGGAGAATTCCGGTTCATGAAAGGTGGATTGTCATTAGCCATGGAATACCATGACTATGAAAAACCACAGTAAGTTCATAAATGATGATGTTGGAACCCCAGACTGCAATTTATCACTGGGATGCCTTATTCAATTCAGGGGGGAATAATCCGAGACCAATGCCACACTCCACGTTTCAGCCCCAGTAAACGCCACTCTGGAACCTCAGACACAGCAGGCATAACTCAGACAATTCAAAAGAGCTGAAGGTCAGAAACCCCTAACAGAATAATAATACTACTCTCTTTAGTTCTTAGCACGATTCCATTTGGAACCATTATTTGGCTCTGTGCAACAGAATCAAAAGCCAGGTCACTCTCCGTTTATTTACTGAACATTCCTATCGAGGCAGATACATTTGCAGAGTTCCAGTCATGGGCAATAAAAGTAAACACAGAACTGCATTCCTTGGACAAATGTACATTCTGGAAAAGCAAGAATCGAAGCCACAGGCAGAAAACAAAGTAAAATAAGAACATAAGAGAGATGGACAAATGGAGAAGTCAGATATGGCAGTGGTTTGAGTAAGCCAGGCAGGCTCTCTGGGGACAATCCCATATTAATTTGAACATCAAGGTACATATACATATATATATATATATATATATATATATATAACATATATTTAGTTATATATAACTATATAAAGACGTAGAAATTAGAAGATATGTGTATGCCAAGATCTGAAGATGGTAAAGGCCATGGGTCATATTTTCACATGAAAAGCCAGCCACTAGCTGGGTGTGGTGGTGTATACTAGTAATCCCAGAACTTGGGAGGCTGAAGCACAAGTGTTTGGGGTTCATCTCCCATCTGGGTTATAGGCAAGCCCCTATCTAAATGAAAGAAATGAAGATCAAAGCAAAGAAATAAAGAAGAGAGATGAATAAAGAGAGGGAGTGAGGGAGGAAGAAAAGGAAAGAAAGAAACAAGTAGCCCAGTTTAAATACAGCACAGACTACTTGTGATTATTTCATAGAAGCTAAGTCTGAAGGTCAATTTTACTCATATTTCACGTGTACAGGACTTTATATAAGCGATGAAAGACAGCCCATCAAAGTCATGGGTTTGAAGCCAGTAGCTGACACTTCCCTTTCTTCCAAGACAGATGACCACATTTCTGTCCTACTGTATGAGAGACGCCATTTAGAAATTCAAGTTGGAATGCAGTTCAGGAAGTGACCCACACTGTGTGTGTGTGTGTGTGTGTGTGTGTGAGCGTGCACACATGCGTGCATGTGTGTGATCTTGACCCAGATCCTGTCCCTGGTGAGAAATGACTGACTGATCTGGAGGCTGGAGAAGAAAGAATTAAGAGCACTAAGATGCATTCCCAATTTAGCCATGTTACTGTAATAAATAACATCCTCACCACCATTCCTGGTCCTTGATTGGCAGCAGGGGCTTTCTACTGAGCTCTGAAAAGCCAAGAGGTGAGATGGCCCATTTGTTAAAATGAGGATGCATTATGCTGTTTAGCCCCAGGAAAGTTTTGCTACAGAGAATACTCCCTGCTTATAATTTCCTGTTATGGTTGGCTTTGCTAACATCTGATTGTTCCCCTAGAGGACTGGCTTTTGTTGAGCTTGGGCCCTCACTCCAAACATGTGGTGTTTGCCCTTCAAAGCTCTGTGCAAGCAACTTCCTGGGGTGCAGGGTCTTTGGAACAGAAGTCTACTAGCTTTCTAATAAAGAATTGCAATTGGACCTCTCAGAATGTGGCTTCTCTGCATCTCGTGAATGAATTCCCTTATAACATTAGAATAGCAGTTGATGGAAGAGATAGGAGATATGGATTGAGGCATTTTAAAATCATAAGGCCTAGAGCAGCACTCCAGCACCTTCGTCCCGTGGCTCGCTGTGGTTTCTAATTGTAACAGCACCATGGTTTGGACACCTCAACACAACCAATTCCTAGGAGTGGAAATTGCTCCGTCTTCAAGTATACTGTTTTGCCAGCCAGTGAGGTGGCCTTTTAGAACTTGTGATGGGACCTAACGTGTTAGAATAGTGGAAAGATAGCTTCAGACCCAGATCTGATTTTGCCTCTCCATAGTTGTTTAAAATAACATCAACAACAACTAGCTGAGCATTGGTGGCGCACACCTGTAATCCTAGATACTCAGGAGCCTGAGCTCTGAGGATTGTGGTTCAAAGTCAGCCAAAGCAGGAAAGCCCGTGACATCCTTTATCTCCAGTGAAACACCAAAATTCTGGAAGTGGAGCTGTGGCTCAAGTGGTATAGCACTAGCCTTGAGAAAAAAAGCCCAGGGATAGCCTCTAGGCACTGAGTTCAAAGCACTAGGATAAGCACCAAAATAATAATGATAATCATAACAATAATAATAATTAGAAATATATACATGAGTTCTAAAAGCACTGCATCTCCCCAACATTGCGCAAGGAGGTGAAGATTCCAGGCTGACCCTTCCTCTAGTGTTGAGTCCTGGAGATATTTTTCACCTCCAAGAATCAATTAGGCCTCTTCAAGGTGGTACCACTGGAACTTTCCTTCATGGGGTGGGATCAGCATCAGTACAGTGGGGTCTGGGTGCCAGTGAGTGGCAGATGAATGATTCACAGGGGAAACGGGACACTGCCTTTTTGGTCAGCTCCACAGGTGGCACTGTCAGGATGAAGTCCCTGTAGGCACGTGGCACTGGGGGATGATTCCAGATGCACCCCAGTTTGCAGGAGGTGACATTCGGAAATGCTGCCAGGAAGCTATGAGACAGGAGTTTATAGATGATGGGGTTGACAGCTGAGCTGAGGTAGAAGAACAAACCTGACACACAAAGAATCAACCAGATCCAATGCAGAGAAATGGGGAAGCAGACATAGTATGGAGAGGCCTGTGTGTCGCATACAGGCCTGGACTTCCTGCCATGGAGGCTTTTCAGAGAGGCATGTCTCCAAGTCTAAATGGAAGCTACAAAGTGCTCTGCAAAGATCTAACACCTGTGCACTCTGGGATAAAAGAAAGGAAGATTAAAGAGTCTTGGGGAAAAAATAAAATAAAATAAAATAAAAGTAGGCTGGCCTGGGACCTGAGATGAGAGGTTCTGTAACTTCCTTCGATCTCTGCTTGTTTAAATTAAAAACCATGTTCTTGCAGCTTGAACAAGATATGTTTAAGTATCAGAGGAAAGAAGTGTTATTTTGTTTTACATTCTCCTTATGATTGAATGCCTACTTATGTTTACTTAAACACATTTATAAACCCTTCTCTGTGGAGTACAAATTTCGCCCCCCAAAGAGATTCCCCAACTACTTTTCCTTGCTGACCTTTTCCTCCTTGATGATGCTTCCACTTTATTTGACTAATTGCATTTTATTTACTTTACCCATCAGATGCCTGGAGCCCTGTCAAAGCCCCATTTGTTACACACTCTCCTGTTTTCACCATACCTTATTCCTTCCTTCCTTCCTTCCTTCCTTCCTTCCTTCCTTCCTTCCTTCTTTCCTTCCTTCCTTCCTTCCTTCCTTCCTTCCTTCCTTCCTTCCTTCTTTCCTTCCTTCCTTACTTCTTTCCTTTTTCCTTCCTTCCTTCCTTCCTTCCTTCCTTCCTTCCTTCCTTCCTTCCTTCCTTCCTTCCTTCCTTCCCTCTCTGCCTCCCTCCTGACCTCCCCTCACTCCCTCCCTTCTTTTCTCCCTTCCTACTTTTTCTTTCTTTCTTTCCTTTATTTTTGCCTAGCCTGGGCCTGAATTCAGAGCCTGGCACTGCCCCTGAGCCTCTTTGTGCTTAAGGCTAGTGCTCTACCATTTGACCAACAGCACTACTCCTGGCTTTTTCTGAGTAGTTTATTGGAGATGGATGTTCCTGTCTGGGATGGGCTTTGAACTCTCTTCCTCAGATCTCAGCCTCCTGAGGAGCTAGGATTACAGGTGAGAGCCACCAGTGGCCAGCTAGCAATTGCACTTTGACTGTGGTTCAGGATCATCAAGCCATTTAGCTAGGGCTAAACTCAATAACAAACACCACAATGATACAAGACAGTTTCAGTTAAAAGCAAAATAGGTCTCACTAAGAGATGCTCCATGGCAATTCCCATGATGACAGTGTCCTAGTGTTTACAAGGACTGTGATGTCACAGAGGACTCTGTAGGTGGGCATGACATCTGGCTACATATACTAATGGGCTGGAGATCATTGAGGAAGGGAGCGGGAGCACTGCAGGTGTGATGTGCAGAGGCCATAGGTACAAGAAAAGTATGCAGTACCCTCTATTGATAACATGGCCAGGTAAAGAGCCTCCTAATGAAAATGATAATTTGTTTTGCTTTGGTCTTTTGGAGTCAGTCCTGGATCTTGAACTCAGGGCCGGGGCACTCTCTGTTAGCTTTTTCTTTTCCACTCAAAGCTATCACTCTACCACTTGAGCCCCAGCCCCACTTTCAGCTCTTTTCAGTGGCTAGTTGGAGATAACAGTCTGCTGGGGCTGGCTTTAAATCACTGATCCTCAAATCTTGGCCTCCTGAGTCACTAGGCCTGCAGGTATGAGCCACCAAGTGCCTCACTAGGGCATTTATCTGGTGGTTTAAGAGGATTAGAGTTCATCTATTTGCAATGTGGGGCAGGGGAAGGAGGAGTGGTGTCTTCATAGGAAAATGCCATTTTTTGAAGCCTTAGTTGTCAACTTTTCTCTCGCCTTGATACAATTATGTTGAAGTAGTTGAACAAAGGTGTTTCAAGTCAATGTGTCATTTTGTGTACAAGGCATCTCAATTGCCATCACCTCCTTCATGATTCCAACATTTCTCCCAATCCACCCCCTCCCCTCGACTTCCCTGGTTCTATTTGTACTTAGAAGCACACTGAATATTATGACTGTGTTAGCCCACCCTCCCTCTCTCCACTCATCTGCCCACCCCAAAACTAAATTAAGGTGACCCTTTGCTACATCTGGAGAGGTAATCGGCTAGTCAAAGTGTCTCCGGCATCATTCACTTATAAAAATATTCTAGTTTTGTCCTATGAACCGTAGGATAAGAGCTGCAAATGGTTTTGAGATTTAGCTCTGTAAAAGAAATGGGTCCATCATGACATTATTTACATGTGGTGTGATCTATGCACGTGTGGATTGAGTATAAAGGCAGGTGTGGTGGTTCTTAGATCTCAATGGGCATTTGTGTATTATTGTCTTTTGATCAATGTTTATCTAAAGTCATTTTTTCTGGAACTGTTTCTATGATTATAAAATATATAATGATAGTATTCTTTTATGGTTATTATTAATGGTACCATCACTTTATTGTGGTGATGCTAGAATGTCATGGTAGTGACAACTTACTATCTCTTCCATGCTTATTATTTCATCTGCTTCTGTGTGTGTGTGTGTGTGTGTGTGTGTGTGTGTGTGTGTTCATACTGGTTCTTGAACTCAAGGACTCCCAACTCCTGCTTAGCGTTTTTTTCTGTACCACTTGAGTTATACTTGCTTGGTTAACTGGAGCTGAGAGCCTCATGCACTTTATCATCTTCAGACCATGATCCTTAGAGCTTAGCCTCCTGAATAGCTAGAACTCCAGAAGTGAGCTACCAGCACCTATCTTGTTTGATTAGCTATTCGCCATCAGGCCATGGCTATCTAGTGCAAACTTGACTGCCAGATGTGGCTGAGTTATTTTGGACATGGAGGAAGTCAGTTTTTCCTTTGACTCATACCTGTCATCCTAGCTACTCAGGAAGCTCAGATCTGAGTAAGTATCACAGTTCAAGGCCAGCCTGAGCTGGCCACACACACAGAAAAGCTGTAAGTGGTGCTGTGGCTCAAGTAGTAGAGCATTAGCCTTGAGAAAAAGGCGCTTAGGGACAGTGCACAGGCTCAGAGTCCAAGACTCAGAACAAGAAAAAGGATAAAAAATATGAATGGGGTCCAAATCCAGGTCCCTTGACTTAATGTTCCCACTCCTGGTTTCTACCATATTCCATGGCCCCTTGAACAAAATCATCATCCAAATAGAAGAAATACAGGCCTCAATCAGCCCTAAGTTCCCTTCACAACAGAGTATGAGATTTCAGGGACATTCTATGTGTTAAATCAACACCATGCAGCTATTGGAAGAGAAACAAAAGGATTCTCGATGCCTTCACCATATTTTTGCTGTGGTTCTCTCATGACAGTGGGGGACTTTTTGTAGAAAATGGCCTCTTGAGTAGTGATCTGGTCGATTTCTTTTGGCAAAATAACATACCTCTCTTTAGTCTTGGAGTGAAATAGGACCTCAAATTCCTTCACCCCAGGGGAACATATCTGTGTGAGGTTTTGGGATAGGGAGACATCCATGCAGAATGAAGAAAGAGCTGCTGTGGCCCACTTACCTTACAACACATGGGTGAGATTGAAGGTCACAGCCAGAGACTCAGTCCACTCCTCCACAAAGCTTTAGAACAGCCCATCAATGTTGAAGGTGGTCCAGCACACCGCGAACACTAGGACCAGAATGACTGGAAGAGAGCGCGAAATGAGAGTGCAGAAGGCAGGTGAGACAGGCTTGATGAAGCACTCCCTGTGTCTGTAGTTCCTTCTAGATGTTTCTTCCACTGCCTCAGTGAAGCTAGAACCATTGTAGGCACACTAAATTCCAGAGAGACTCAATGTATTATCTTCTAACAGAGACATTCAGTATATAGCATCTAGGTCCATTTCTGTAGAGGTGTGTGTGTGTGTGTGTGTGTGTGTGTGTGTGTGTGTGTGTGTGTGTGTCTGACTGTCTGTCTGTCCTGTGGCTTGAACTCAGAGCCTTAGCTTTTGTGCTCAAGGCTAGCCCTCTACCCCTTGAGCCGCAGCTCCACTCCCAGTTTTTTGCTGGTTAGAGAGTAGTCTTATAGACTCTCCTGCCCTGGCTGTCTTCGAACTGAAATCCTCATATCTCAGCTTCCTGAGTCACTAGGATTACAGGTGTGAGTCACCAAAACATAGCTTAGGCTTTCTGCATGATAATTTATCTAATAGATTTCCTTAGAATATTAAAAAATAATAAGGAATCAGCACTATGGCTCAAGTGGTAGAGCAACCACCCTGAACAGTGACAGTGCCCAGGCCTGGAGTTCAAGCCTCAGGACCAACAAAAGAAAAATAAAATAATAATAATTTGACTTTCTCTCAAAGTTCTAAGGACATAATAATAATAAAAGACAATTATTATTATTATTATTGGAAGTGAAATAGGCTACAAGTTAGACTATAGAAGCCACACAAACTGATTGCATTAATAAAGGGCTATGTTGGAGCAGTTGTTATTGATTAAAGTCACAGAGGAATAAGGAACTTTTAAATACTCATGATTCTCTCATTATTATTGGGACTGGAACTTACAGGTCCCATCAGCTCAGGATATGATGAGGAGGTAGGGAAATCTTTAGAAGATAGTTGGAAGAAGTAGGTTATGGGTGCTCTTGCTCTTGGGTAGAGATTGCTCCAAGATCATCTCCTCTCTCTCTCTCTCTCTCTCTCTCTCTCTCTCTCTCTCTCTCTGTACTCCTCTGTTTCTCTCTGTCTCTGTCTTTTTCTCTGTGTCTCTTTATCTCTCTATCTCGGTTTCTGTCACTGTTTCTGTCTTTGTCTCTCCTCTCTGTCTCTACCTCTTTTTCTCTCCCTTTCTTTTGTCGGTCATGGGGCAAGGCTACTGCTCTACCACTTGGAGCCAGAATCCCACTATTGGCTTTTTGGGTGGTTCACTGGAGATAGAAGTATCATGGACTTTCCTACCTGGGTTGGTTTTGAACCATGATCCTCAGTTCAGATTTCAAACTTCTGAATAGCTAGGATTACAAGTGTGAGCCACCAGGCTTCGCCTCCATATTCTATTTTGAAGTAACCGAATAACCTAAATATGTTAACTTTTTCAGAGGGGAATGGTGATGATGAGATTGTGGATGGAATTTATCCCAGATAGATAAGGACAGTGCATTGCCACAACTGTCTGTATAGGAAATAGACTTTAAAATCCTGAGCAAGCTTGAGGAAGAAAGATGGATCATGGGATTAGGTCACCTATCAGATCAGCTGAAGTACTTTGCCAGGAAGGACCACAACTCCTTTGTTCTCACAAGCAAGAAAAGAAGACTTCAAAAAAGCAAAAGGCAGAGCCTTACACAACATCTTGGTGACTGGTTTGTGGGAGGGTCTATGAATATTTACGTTCATTTCTTCAACCTCCAGGGATTTGTCTTTCTTCATCTGAAAGAGAAGTAGGAAGATCTGGTAACTGTAAGGTATGTCACTGCGATGCCATCTCAGGATGTGGGACTCAGACTGCCCAGGCTGGCTTTGAGCTGGGATCGACAAATCTCAGCCTCCCCAGTAGCTAGGATTACAGGAGTGAGCTACTAGTGCCCATATCTTTTTCGTCTTCTCCTCCTCCTCTTCTTCTTCCTCCTCCTTCTCCTCCTACTCCTCATTTTTGGAATGAAGAGGTGTGCAGCCAGATAAAGGAAGCTTTAATAATTAATAAATGATGATGAAATATCCAGAAATGAGTGTCAAATATAGTTCATCCTCTGGTATACATATATTTTTTCCTAATATCTCTTGCCAGATAGGACCCTAATTCTCTCCTAGGAAATGTTTACTCCTTCCTCTCTTACTTAGTCATTATTTTGCCTGGAAATTGAGGTGCCAGACTTTGATCACGTGAACCCCATTTTAGAGCCAATCAGATTTGCACCTGTGTCCTAATCTTGCTTGCTTGAACACCTGATTGTTGTAACCTTGTTCTTTGTCTTTATAAACCCTGTGTAATCACAGCTCGAGGCTCCCTCCTAACCTCCGCTGTATCGGTGGGTAGGACGAGGCCCGAGTTGGCAGCTCGCTAAATAAAGCCTTGCCTTGCTTTTTCATTTTGGAGTGTCTGAATCTCGGTGGTCTTCGTGGGGGTGGTCTTGCTACTTAGCACAACATTTGGGGGCTCGTCCGGGATAGCCCCAGAGACCCTGAAACCCCAGACTCCAAAGGTAAGAAAATAGGGCCGTTCATTCTGTGTGTCTGTGTCTGTGTGATTTGTAGTTTTGTTTTCTGTTTAGGCCAGCCGCTTGAATCTGAACCTGTAGGTAGTGAAGGACGAGCCGGAGTGGACATGCTCTATGGGCAGTCCTGGGGGACTTGGGGGACACCTCAAGCCCTCCACAGGGGGCTCAGGCTTCCCACTACCACCCTGAACCTGAAGGACTGGACCGAGAGGCCCTTCTAATGTGTGTCCGTGTAGTCCACTCTATATTTGAGGTTATCTGGTCCGCTCCTACACAGGAATGGGAGAGAGAGAGCCTCAAGACTGTGTGGTCTGCCCCCTCACAGGAGCAGGAGAGACACAGTGAGACTGTGTGGTCTGCCCCCTCACAGGGGCAGGAGAGGCAGAGTGAGATTGTGTGGTCTGCCTCCTCACAGGGGCAGGAGAGACACAGTCAAACCTGTAAGCTGCGGCTCCCTAAGTCTGTAAGTGTTGTCTGGTCTTTGTGCCTGTGATTATTTTTGTGTGTTTCTTTCTTACACTGTGCCTGACTGACAAACGGATGATGGGGAACGTTCCTTCCACTCCCCTAGACTTGATCCTAGCTCACTGGAGAGAGGTTAAGGAGATAGCTCAGAACCAGGTGTGGCCCTTAAGAAAGAAAAGTGGATCACCCTGTGCAAGTCAGAATGGCCCAACTTTGAGGGAGCTAATTGAGGGAGCTTTGACATAGGTAAGATCAGGACTTTGCAACGCCTAATCTACACCCCTCATTCGGGCCATCCAGACAAGACAGAAACCAAGAAGAAAGAGAAGAAATTGTACTCACCTGTCCTCCAGGGAGGAAGCACGGAGGAGGAAATGTTTCCTGCTCCATACTCCCCACTCCAGTTAACTCTACAAGAGGAGGACTCTGAGGAAAATATTTCAGCTGTGCCCTCTGCTCCGGAGGGGCCTGCCCAGTCAACTCGCCGGCGCCAACAGCCCAGGACACAGACGCATCAGTCCCAAGTCCTGACCCGCAGCCGCCAACAGGGGTGGACGTAGGGCCAGCCCAAGCCACCCACAGGTGGCAGGGAGTGACCTCACCATGCCGCGCTGTCATCTCTGTTTTGTTTGTAAGTCTAACAGTCTCTTTTGTGTCAAACCTGCATAGCTCACTGGAAATATGTACAGGCGATGGTTTACAATCAGAGTGTGAGTGTGAACATGTTCAAGACTGTTAGTATGATGTAAAATTGAGTGAGTTTAAGTTTAAATTCAAATGGTCATCAAGTTCGGACATTACCAAATGCTTTAAAGGATTATTGCATTGCATTAAAGAGGAACTATAGTTAAAAAATGTTTAATTAAAAAAAATTCAGAACTAAGTGTCAGAAATTTGGATTTAAAAGGATATATACTAAACTAATGGGGATAGAAGTAAACTCTCATTAACTCTGTATGTAGGAAGAAATGGGCCAATGTTTCTCACTAATATATTGGAAAGCTGAATGGATAAGTATTTCTAATTGTAATTCTTGCATTAAGGAAAAATTCAAAGGTCTTCATGCCATGCAGTAACTGGGACTGAAGAAAAAAAGAAGAGGCTCTTTTGAAACAAGCAGTCTGTAGGCAAGGGCGGCACCTGGTTTCAGAATGCCTGTGAGCTTCAGTTTTTCCAATGCAGATAAAAGCTAAAGTGTTGGGTTAGTAAAAAGGCTTTGGAAATCAAGAATACATTTCTAGGTAAGAAATTTGGAAGTAAAATTGTCCTAAATAATTATTTCAAAGTGAGAAAAGGAGAATTATGGCTACCAAAATGTTAATTGCCATTCTAGGTTCTTTGTAGATTTTTTTGTAACAGTTTCCAGCAGGCCCACAGAGAAGCACAGGTGATTCCTACAAGTTTGTTGAGATCTAATACTGGCCCTTAATAAGTTCCAGGTAAGAGAGCATGCTTAAAAACTACTTCTGTGTGGACCACCTTGTTGCTTCTAATTGGAATAAAGTGGCCTTTTGTAAGACTCACTGATCTGAAATCTGCGATTCAAAGCCAGCCCGGGCAAAGAAAGGTCTCTGTGAGAGACTTGTCTCTAATCAGCCAGCAGGGTACTGGGAACGGAGTTGTGTGGTGCTCAAAGTGGTAGGGTGCTAGCCTTGAGCTGGAGAGCTGAGGGACAGCGCTCAGGCCCGAGTCCAAGTCCAGTGGGAAGTCACTCCTCCTGGGACAAAAGTGATGGAGCATCCAGAGGCAGTAAGCCACTGCTTGGATGCAGAGATGGTGTCAGATCCTAGAGTCACTCCTATTTGGCCTTTCAAAAGTTAATCAAAGCCGGGAAGTCCTAGAAGAATAGTTCATAAGCATGCCTTTCCAATGCCCATGTCTGTCCACTGGGCAGGAACTTGCCAGTCATCTGTGATAGTGGTTAGTAAGGGGAAGTTTGTCAAATGAGAGCATAGATTAAAATCTCAACCCCCCACATTTACTCAAAGCTCTGACTGGCAGTAAGAATTTTCAGCTGATACATCTGTTTAGGAAAGAAAGCTTGTAGACCTGAGATTGTGTCCTTATTGAGATCTGTTAAAGACCTGCAAAGGTAATGTAGGCATTTTTTTAGGTCATCAGAGATCAGTTCCCCAGCAGTTGTTTTTGGGAAGCTGAGGGCAGGCTTTGGTTACTACTTTGGGCCCTATTGGCCCATGCCTCATCTCTGTATCATTCCCTGGACATGCAAGCCATTGAAATGGACAGAATGGAGCCATGATTGGCTCCCAAGGTACCAAAAAGAAAAAGGGGGAAATGAGGTGCCAGACTTTGATCACGTGAACCCCATTTTAGAACAAATCAGATTTGCACCTATGTCCTAATCTTGCTTGCTTGAACACCTGATTGTTTTAACCTTGTTCTTTGCCTTTATAAGCCCTGTGTAATCGCAGCTCGAGGCTCCCTCCTAACCTCCACTGTGTCAGTGGGTAGGACGAGGCCCGAGTTGGCAGCTCGTTAAATAAAGCCTTGCCTTGCTTTTTCATTTTGGAGTGTCTGAATCTCGGTGGTCTTCTTTGGGGTGGTCGTGTGACTTGGCACAACAGAAATGACCCCAGTTTCAGCTCTCATGATTGTTCTTAAGTAAGCTGGCAAACCAGATCCTCCGATTAGCAGGCAAAGTGGTCGGATAACGAGATTTCCAATATTGGACCAAAGAGATTTCTGATTTTTGCTTCTAGGTCTTGGCAAAGGAAATATTGTTTTCTGTTAATTGGGACTGACAAAGGGAGCCCTCCTTCCCCCTAATGTGAGTTCTACATTTACAAGAGCAACTTTTTTTCCATGGTGAGAAAAGAGCTTGGAGCCTGAGTGGGCTGCTAACTAGAATTTAAGGTTCAAAACAGCACCATTACATGCATGAGCGGCAATGACACGGAAAACCATCCAGGCCTTGGATGGCATTTTGAGTATTGCTGGAAATATCCTCACCAAGAGCCAACTGTACATGTGGATTTACAATGGATACCCATGTTCTACTAGATTGTATTGTTTCACCACTGGCCAAAGTGCTGATCAATTAAGATGACACACATAGTGTCATACCTAGACACAGTCTACAGTGCTATAAAAAAAAAGATACATTCAAGCTGGGTGCCAGTGTTGGCTCACTCCTGTCATCCTAGCAATGTAGGAGGTAGAGATTTGAGGATCACAGTTTGAATTCAGCCCTGGCAGGAAAGTCCATGAGACTCCTGTCTCCAAGGAAGCACCAAGAGGACACAAGTGAAGCTTTTGGCTCAAGTGGTATACCACTGGCTTGCATGCAAAAGCTAAGGGACAGTGCCCAGGCCCTGAGTTTAAGAAAAAGAAGAAAGAAGATGAAGAAGAGGGGAAAAAAGAGGTGGAGAAGGAGGAGGAGGAAGAAGAGGAGGAGGAGGAGGAAGCACACCAGAATGTGATGGCCACAGAAAAGATTAATTTTAGCCAGATACTGGTGGCACACACATGTAATCATAGCAACTCAGGAGGCTGATATCTGAGGACCAAGGTTCTAAGCTAGCCTGGACAGTAAAGTCTGTGAGACTCATCACTAAAAATGTCGGGAGTCGAGCTAGCAGCTAAGCTCATCCTGACCTCTAGCTGTGCTGATGTCGCCAAGATGTCGGGAGCCAAACCTGCACCTAGGTTCATTATCACCTCTGGCTGTGCTGTTACCGCCAGGATATGCTAAAGGCAAGCAGATTTGTCCACAGCCACTATCCGGAATTGCTTTGTAACCTTGTGTTTACTGTAATCAAATGTTGCAAACTTCTAAGCCTCTTCGTGTTCTGGAATTTTAACAACCCTATGCTATTCCCTGGTTCCAAAACTGCATATAAGCTGGGAGTTGAGAATAAACTGTTGCTGTAGTCTTGAGGTTCAACCTTACGGCTGCAGACCTCCCGTACCCCATCTTTGTCTCTTGTCTTTTTTCTCTTGCCTTATTTTTCCTTTTCCTTAATCCTCGCCGCCCCTCAGTCAGGATTCCTGTTTCCCTGCCGGCTGGCCCGGCAGGTAAAAATACCCCTGAAAAGCTAGAAGTGGAACTGTGGCTCAAGTGGTAGAGTGCCAGCCTTGAGCACAAAAGCTTAGGGACAACACACAGTCCCTAAACTCAAGCCCTAGAACTGGCACACACACACACACACACACACACACACACACACTCACACACACACAGTTGCCTCTAAGTTCAACAAACACACAACCTATCTTTACCAAATATAAATACTCCTTGAAGTCAAATACCTGTTAGGACTACAAGGGTTCGGAGGACCCCTTGGCATAATTAGTGCATCTGATCTAATTGTCAATATCATATAGTAATTGCACTAAGACACATTGCTATCACATTTACCATCATAAATAACACCTAAGTGGAATGAAGCTCATCCCTCAATTTTTTTCTTTCCTAATTTTCCTCCTATCATCGTTCTTAAAATGTTTCCTTCCATTTGGTAATTTTTAAACTCTCTTCCCCTTCTAGCCTCAGCAAGTAACTAGAAATGTCCTCTCTGCTGTAAAAATCACTTACAAGGCAACTGTTCTTGACCTCATTGGTGAAAATCTGGATTGAAATGCTTTCATCCGGGTCTTCCTCTTTTGCTAGGCTGTATACCTGAGCCATTCCATATGAACCCAAAGTAATACATTATTAGCTAGTAACTGAGTTTTCACATCAGTCTTTATACTTACTATGTTTTCAAACTATATTTTGTTGTTCACAAACACTCATGGATCAGTTATGCATTGAATAAATGAAATAACATTGGAGGAAAGTAGGATAGGATTGAGAAGCGAGCAGATAGCCCTGCACAGTGATATTTGGGAAGGAATCAGAGCCAGTGTTTCAAGCGTGAATATCTAGAGAGGAGGGCCAACATTTTCCTAGACAACCAAAAGCAAAAGGTGCTGGGAGCTAGCTCCATGCAGCCTGGGGACATAGATAGCGCCAAACCTGGGGCTTTCCCCAGAATCTGTGCATGCTTTCTAAGCTTTCGTGCTCCAGGCTATGACTCTACCACGGGAGCCCCAACTTCACTTCTGAATCTTCTGGGGGCTAACTGGAGATCAGAGTTTCTTGGACTCTCCTGCTCAGACTGCCTTCAAACTGCAAATCTCAGCCTCCTGAGGAAGAAGAATTGCAGGATGGAGCCTCCAGTGCCTTATGACCTAGTTGTATACTTTCAGAGAATGTTAATTCATCATTTAAACTGAAGGAAAATTTAGAGATTATAATCAAAGTGTTATAAAATACAGAATGTATTTTATTTATAATTGCAACCAGGATAAATAACAACCATAATGAATGAGTGAACATATATTAAGGATATTGGCTTTCAACTCTCCATTCACAAACAAAGTGAAATATTAAATATAAACACTTGCTTAATACCTTTGCAGGAAAGAGCACCATTTTTCCTTTTCTTGGGTAGAACTGCAAATTAAAACGATAGACAATATTTAGTGATATTTCATAAACATGATCTTATGAAATCATGAAAGGTGAAAATACTGTCAATTTATTGGTATCCATGTGAACACAGACAAAACTGACCCTAGTGTTAACTGGGGTCTTGATGGACTGTAGCCTGTATGGTGATTTACTGTAATGTTAAGTAGACTATTGTAGAAGAGGAGTGAATTTGAATAGAATCACTGCCACTTGTTATGAAAGCTCCCTTACCATGGGCCAGTCTCACACTTGCCTTACATTCAATTCTCTGTGATAATATCAAAAAAGCTGGATGTGCTATTCAAACATTTAAAGAAATATAGTCATCTAGACTAAGGTACACAGAAGAAACAAGTTCTTTAAATAGAATAATCTTTATCCAGAAATACATAGAAAAATTTGCAATTAACCAACAGGAAACATAAGAAAAACTAGAATATTTCACTTCCTTAAAGCATTTTCTGAAGTTTAAGATGTTGTCTCATATCCTACAAAACTTATTTTACAGTAGCATGAACAATGATCAAGATTAGTGTAAGTCATGGTAGTGTGAGCTGAATTAGCTAAGTGATGAATGCAGAATCACTTCTTTGCTATTTCACGGCAGATTCAGGGGCCAGTCTTACCTGAAGTTGGCCTTGGCGTTCTCCATGGGCAAGCTCAAAAGAAGGGACTTTCTGGAATGATCACCATCCTTCTCGTTGTCCCCACATTCAGCAATCCACAGGGCATGCAGTGGGATAACATTCTTAATCTTAAAGCATTTCTTATACCTAAAAAGAGCAACAAACACCGTACCTCTTAATTTATATCTACAATGTGTTGTGTTAAGAACTAGTCTCCCAAACTACTCCCTTGATTTTTTTTTTTTTTTTTTGCAGCGTATTTTTTTTCCACTCCTGGGACTAGAACTCTGGGCCTAAACTGTCTATAAGCTTCTTTGCTCAAGGATAGGAACTTGAGCCCCAGACCCACTTCCAACATTTTCTGTGTATGTGCTACTGAGAAAATGAACCCAGGTCTTCGTTCATGCTAGGTGAGCACTCTCCCCCTAAGTAACATTCTCAGCTCCAACCATTCTAAGTTGTTTTTTTAAATCATTTTCAACTATGGACAGGGGTTCATCAATCTGTCACATTCTCAGTCGTGATGTTCTGTCTGTGTTGGAGTCAGGGCCTCTCTGTGTAGTGCAGTCTGATTCTAACTCTGGTTCCTACATCAAAGTCTGCACGCTGTGGCTACAGGATGGACAGCATGCCTGGTGGTGATCTTCATTCTTGATTATATTCTCAACAGTAACACCACTTCAGGAACTGTGGGAAACAAACAAGGAATCCAATTCTTTGCAAACAAAATTGAAAAAGAATCTGTGGCATTAAAGTCAGGGCTGTGTAAATGCAATTTGCTAGTGAAATGCATTTTATGCTGAGCAGGAGAGTGTGCATGCACACATACTTGGTATTAGACACAAGCAGTAAATCACTGAAGAGGAAGAGATGCTGCTTCTTCCTCTTGCATCCTTCCTGTATCTGCACTGGGCCATGGATGAGCAGGGTTCTGCCAGGGTCCCCTGGGGACAGGGATCTGTCCCAATAATTGTCCTTCTTAGGAAGATGGCTTTCCTGCTGCACAGAAACCACGACACATGGTCAGTGTTCAAACATAGGAGAGAGCTTCGTGCCAGAATTTAATGGTGCACAATGCTACCATTCTCAACCTTGACTTCATAAATAACATCCAACGGACTTTGTGGTATAGGTGGAAAAGCAAGTAGAAAGCTAGGTCAGTTTGAATATGGATGCAGGAGAGATATGCAAACAGAGCCCTGGACCTTTTCCACTTTAGGAGATGAGCAAAAGAAGGAGGCCAGAAGCTGAATCTACTGTTCAAGGAGAGGAGGAGACAGGCTGGTGAGAGAGTGGTGAACGAGGGGAAATGAAAGAGCAAGGAGAAGCAATGATTATGGAAACTGACCACTCTTCTGTTTGGTATTTAACAAAGAAGTTATTGGTAAAGTTGAAAAAAATCTTTGTTATGCTATGAATATCTGTGAAAAGATCATTCCAATTTGATTTTCTTATGCCATTATAAGTGACAAATGTCCATTCTACAAATGTCCTTCACATATGATTTACATCAATATTCAAATTTTGTAGAGAAAGAGAAGAGAAAAACATCAAGTAATACTTAAAACACCAACAAAGTTCTGAAATATCAAGTTTTACAATTATTTACTGTGATTTGTAAGGTGTACTATCATCCTACAGGTAAGAATAATTTTATGGGATCTTTTAAAAATCTTGTTGGCTTAGATATTTCTGGAGACAACCCAAATTATCATGCATGAAGACAAGCTCATGTCTCTAAAGGAATCTTTCTTTAGCTCAACTGTACTGCACAGTAAAAATCACTGAAGCTAATTTTTAATGCAAAGATAACCTAACAAATTGTTTGCTTGTTTACTGGGGCTTAACTACTGGGCATGGGAGCTTGTCCCTGAGCTTTTTTTTCTTCAGCACTCTCATGGTTGAGCCACAGCACCACTACTGGTTTTTTGTGAGTAGTTATTGGAGATAAGATCCTCTTGGACCCATGGTTCTCAGATCTAGCCTCCTGTGTAGCTAGGATTATAGGTGAGTCATTGGTGCCCAGCTGACCTACTACATTCTAACTCTAAACACGGTCACCATTGAAATGAATCAGGCAGAGACAAGTCTGTGATTTCCTATGTAAGGACTATCCAGACTCCTCTCCTAACTAAGTAAGGAACTTGATAATCCCTGCTTATTCTTAAAAGCATTTACAGAGCCATCCTTCTGGAAATCATTGGCAGAGAGCTGCAATGGAATATTCTTCTGAAGTTCTTTCTCTTTTTGAATGTTGATATATCTGAAAAGTTCAACAATAATGAAAAAGAGCACAAAGAATGAGGTAGTAGTTTGAAAATATAGACCATCATTTTTAAAAAAATAAGAAATCCAGAATGCAAGATATAGCCCGAGGAAATTACATTTGGGAAATATGCCTATTGTAAAAAAATGCTTTGAGCAACACACACACACCCATGCACACACACACACACACACACACACACACACACACACACACACACACACACAGAGCCAGCCTTGGATCTTGATCCTTGGACCTGAACATTGACCCTGAGCTCTTTAGCTCAGGGCTAACACACTCTTACTTGATCCAGATTCCCACTTTCACCTTAGTGGAAAATCATTTCATGATTGGACTTGTTTGGAACCACAATCCTCAGGTCTTAACCTCCTGAATAGCCAGGATGACAGTGACTGTGATCCTATATATGCACTTAGAAAATATTCCCTTAACTCCAACCTGCTGAAGTTAACAAGAACTTATGGTTTACAACCAAAATGTCTTACAAAATAAAAAATGCATTTTATTTCTCAAAGGAGCCATGATATATAATTTCTATTACAAATAAGGAGAATTGATTGGAAACATTGCTTTGCAGCGACTTTTATTTACTCACTAGCAAATTAAAATATTAAGTATGAACAGTTGGGAATTACCTTTGAAGTAAAGAGCACCATTTGTCCTTTAGCGGTGAAGAACTGCAGTTGAAAATGAGAGACAATATTATAGTACATTTCACAGTCATGCTATGATTTTAAGTCTGTCCTTAGAGATAAAAAGATTGGCGGTCCATTAGTGTCAATGTAAGTATGGGTGGAATTAGAACCTGCTCATAACTGGGGTTTGATGGACTCTGGCTCTGACCAGTGATCTTACTCTGATGTGAATTGGACTTTAGTGTGGAAGAGAAATTGGATTGATGCAGAGAAACTTATTTTCTATTGTGTGATGCAAGCCAGCTCAGCATAGGTGAGCTCAAACCTGCACTGCCTTCAGTGTCCACAGTGATCGCACCAGACAGAGCAAGGTGTGCTGTTCAAATACAAAAATAGCATTACATACACTAAATCATATGAAGAAATCATAAGAACTTGGATGGAATACTTTCAATTCAGTAAGCAAGGATAAAAATTGGCAATAAAAATAAAAACATGGGAAAATTGCTGTATTTCAATTCTTTAAAGAAATTTCAGAACTGTAATGTATTGTGTTATTTCCTGGGAAACATTCTCTTCATTGTTATGATCAATAATCAATACCATACCAAGTCTTTAATGATGAATGCTAAGACAGCTAAGTTATTCCCAATCAGTTTCTCTACTGTATGGTTAATTCCTCCAATGTTTACATATCATACATAATGAGATTTTCTACCTTGCACGTTTTAAAAATCTGGGAATTTATACATACACAAAAATCACCATGAATAAGAGTTATTTATAATATTTGAATGTTTGCAATATTTGTGTGTGTCATTATCACCTTGTATTGTTATATTCTCCTCTAAAAAGATTGGAAATCAATGTATGTACATATTACTCCTCCCAATCTGGTATATATTTTCATTAGTCATGCATTATGCTTTTACAACTATTACATGGGTATTGTAAATAAGACGATTTAAACATTAATATTTGAATTTTTGTGTGAAGGCATTGTGTGTGTGTGTGTGTGTGTGTGTGTGTGTATGTGTGTGTGAAAACACCATGAGTGGAATCAGTGGGCACTTAGCCATCCAACATTTATCGTCTTATGAAACACCAGACTTTATTCTATGTCTGCTTGTTTTTTATTTCCATCAATAACAGCTCTTCTCCTTTCCAATGCTGTGCTGTCCTGAAAAATTTTTCACCACAATAGTGAAGCCCACCTTAGAAGGCCCCTAACCTGCCTATATATATACACACAACGCCTGTTTACTGAGGCCATGTGGTGAAAATGTAATAACAGCCATCTACTACACAACAAGGAGGCTGGACAGTGCAATAGATTTAGAACTAATGGGGCTTAAAATGATCTAATAGCCACATTTTAAGTTTTCCTGAAAAAGTAGTTTGCGGGGGAATGTCTACTCTTCTCTCTTTTGAGTTGTATCAGCTTCCTTTAATTTGCATCCTGAGTACCCAGAGCAATAAGAACCCAGAACATTCCATGAAATCTGCCACGGAAAAGACCTGCAGAGACAGACACACACATGTCCACCTTCCCAATCATTTTTGATAATTTTTTCCAAGATGTATTCATCAGAGAATTAACAAATAGACAATGTGATACTATTTGTCTTGTTTGTCTCAATTTTCTGAGGATATGTGCGGTCTCTGAAGAGAGGAAAGGTTAACTGCATGCTCAACATGTACCCAATGAACACACAGGTGGAAGTGAGGGGTGTGGTTTTGAGACCATGGATGATACACATTGCACCACTTTGTGAATCCTTGTGTTTCAACCTGTATGGGACCATTCTCCATCTTCATGCAGGCTTAGTAGGGATGTGTGCTGGAAAATTCACCTGTACGTTATCAGTAAAACCCATTTCAGAGCAATTCAAGCCATTTGCTGTTTGCTGACCTAATTATATTTATGGAATTAAAATCTATCTCCACAGGGAATTATTGGGAGTGTGAAATAAAATTGTTAAGCATACTTGCAGGGTTCACTAACACTCGCTAATTTCAATTACTTTGATGCATTACATAGGTAATACCTGGCCTCCCCAGTCTGAACATGGTGTTCCACCAAGAAGGTTCTCTAAAGCTACTGAAAACCACTGGTACAGCCAGTGCAATACTAACCCATTTTAACATGGTAGGGTGTGTGCATAGGTCATTATGAAGGTCAAAGGTGAGAGAGGAGCCAAGAAAGCAATCATATCACAACATTATTGTTTTATAGTAAATTCTAGATAAAATTGCATCATATTTTCCATCATTTCTGGAAATATTGCGTGTAGCTTTGTGGATCCACAACTACCTGATATCTGTTAGTCTTACCAGAAAGTGACTTTGAATTTCTCCTGGGGCCAGCTCAAGACAAAAACTTTCTGGAATTCCCTTTCCTGTTTCCCACTTTCTCCCCAAATTTGGACACAGACAGGATATGCAGTGGGATCATATGCTTTATCCTAAAGCATTTCTTATATCTGCAAAAAGAATTAAACTCCACCACTCTTACTTTGTTATCTTTTGTCAGAGTCATAGGGTTTGTACTGAGGGCCTGGGTGCTATCTCTGAGTTTTGTATCTTTTGGCTAGACCTCTATCACCTGGGACAAAGCTCTACTGCCAGCTCTTTGGAAAGGAATTAAAGGTAAGTTTTATGGACTTCCTGAACAGCCTGGATTTGAATGACATTCCTCAGGTCTCAGCCTCCTGAGTAGCTGGGATTACAGGGGTAAGAAGTAATACTGCCTTAGGGTTCTTAGTTTGTTACTTACCGATTCGGAAGTTTGGCTAAGGTTAACTGAACACATTACTCTCTAATTACTCTAACTATTTTGTCGTATTTAACTCAGATAAAGCCAATCACTGTTATTATTTTGCTTGTTTTATTTGCTTTTGGAGACAGGGCCTTTGCATGTAACCTAGCTGAGACTCAATCTCTGGATCATCCTGCCTCAGTCACTCTGTGCTGGGACTACAGGGATGGGCCAGCAGACCACATGGTCTTCTTCACTCCTGACAATGGTCTCTGCAGGAGCCAACACAGGAGTTGCATGTGTACTTAGAAAAAAACCAGGGGATCTAAAACCATGCGGAAACAAATGGAAGGGCATATTTTGGTGGGCAGAAGAGTGTGTGGTCCACATGTACTTGGTATTGGACACGAGCATCACATCAGTGAACAGGAAGAGGTGCCACTTCCTCCTCCTCTAGTCTATTCTCACGTGCACTGGGCTGTGGATGAGCAGAGCTATGCTGCTGACCTCTGGGCACACAGGTCTGTGAAGCTCACCATCTTGGTAAGGAAGAAGTCTCTCTTGCTGCACAAAACACTACACACAGGCTCCACCATGGTGTAGAGCTTTGTGCAAAGTGTAATGGGGACACAGTTCCACACATGGCCCTCCCAATCCCAGCCTGACTCTATCACTCACACCTTGGTTATTTGATTTTTTAAGACAAACAGAAAAGCTGAGTCACTTTTTAAGACATGAGGAGGTCAGATATAGAAACAGAGTTCTGGACTTTTCTTCTCTAAGAGATGGGGAAAGAACAAGGCTAGAAGCTAATGCACCTGTTAGGGGAAAGGAGAAGAATCTGGTAAGGGAGGTGAAATGATAGAGCAAGGCTAAGGTGATGACCACCGCAAAGTGAACAAATGTCATGGGTCAACTTGAGAAAAGCATTTTTATGGCATACCATGAATATTCTTAAAGAAGCAATTCCAAATTGTTTTTGTTTTAACCAGAATTGTGACACAACTCAACCTCCTGGAAATGTTATTCCCATGTTAATTATATCAATATTCTGTTTTGGGGAAGCGAACAGATGAGAAAGAACACTGAGCAGGACGTGATACCCTTAGAGGAAGCACTTAGGTTTGCTGGCCGCATTGTGGTCCTGTGGGCAGCACTGGGCTCTGTTGGGTATGGTGACAGCACGGAAGAGTGTGGACAGCTTTGCTCACTTCTCAGGCACTGGCAGACTCCTTCACACTCCCCGCAGAGCCTTGCTCTGTCTCCTCTGACAATATGAAGACAACAGTCTTCACCTCATCCCTGCACAGTGTGAACAGGGTTCACTTTTCTTTAACAGGGCTGAAGGTCAGAGGCAGTTCACAAAGGTCAGGATAAATGAGCCAGAACCCTGGCCAGGGAGACCCCTAGGAGGAACCTCAAAACAGGTGTTTTCCAGACTATCTGTTGCAGGGCAGCCACGCATGGAGGTTGTGGTGGTCACTGTCTATGGATAGCATACATGGCTGCAGCTCCAACAGACACAGCAGTCAGCTGCCTGGAGTGTGAGCACTGGGAGTTCCTCTCTCTGACATCATGGTTCTAAGGCTCACGCCCCAACTGCCAGGATGACACAGCCTCTGCCTTCCTGAGTGGCTCCTGGCAGATTTAATATAATCTCTTTGAGATGGTTATCTGTTTGCCTTTGTGAGAAAGAGTTCACATACTATACACATTTTCCATTTCACTTTAACAGCCTTAGACTGTGCTACAATGCATCATAAGCCAGTCTATTTGCTAAAATTTCTATGCTATTCAAATGCAGGGGCCTGGTTATTTAATAAAAAAAATGTTTAGCTCATAATAAGGAGGGCTGAAAGTCCTAACTCATGGCATTGTGAAACTGGTCCTGTGGTCAGGTCCCTGGACTGGGTCATATCTCAGTTACCCGGAGCACTGTGGGGAGAGCCTACGCTGAGGCAGGATGATGGGCACAGTGGCCAGGGCAGAGGTTCTGCTTTCAGTACAGTCCTCTCAGGAGAACTAAGGGGATCTCCAGAGATTTCCTCATTCAGAGAGCAGCTCCCCAGTCATGAGCATTCCCAGGGTTTCCTGTTCCTGCAGACCCCAACGTCTCTCCACGATGTGCGCTGGTGCATGGCTTTCGTCCGGAATCTTCTTCTGCTAAACCAAGCCAGAGCAAAGCAGCGGAACATTCATGCAGACACAGCAGCCCCCAGGGTGACTGTACTGCAGACATGTGGGGTATATGCCCCCCATAGCCATACCCACTGTCTCCCCAAGCCTCTCACCACCCCAGGCCTAGCTAGTGCTCATCTGGTCTCCACCTCTGTGGTCCTGTCTCCTGGAAACTGTTGCATGACCTGGACCATCCAAGAGAACTCATTTTTACTGTTTCCTTTCATTTTCATCAGTGCATATCCATCCTTATTATTGCAGGCATTTATAAGCTCACTTCTTTAAATCACTTTAGTAATAACCTTTAGTATATTTTTTTTCTTTCTTCCTTCCTTCCTTCGTGCCTGATTTCCTATTTTCTTAATTTTCTCTCTCTCTCTCTGTCTCTTTCTCTCTGTTTCTGTCTCTCTTGTGTGCAGGGGTGTGGGGGTGAGGTGTATTTTTCTTCTTTGCTTGCTTGCTTTCTCTATTGTTTGCAAATCATTTAATTTGAACTCATGGCAAGGATGATTTTCATGACCTTCTTTGCTCAAGGCTAGCAATCTCACCACCTGAGCAAAAACTACTTCCATCTTTTTGGTACTTTAGTGGAGTTCAGAGTGTCCTGAACTTCAAACCATGATCCTCAAAATCTTACATTTGTGTAGCTAAGATTATGTAAATAAGATACTGTTACCCAGCTAATATTTCATTAGCTTTTTCAGAAAGTGACCTCATTCTGGATTCATTCATATATTCATATAATGCACTTTGGTCACGTATTTTCTCTGTTATTCTAAATCCTCTTCCCCTCATTTGGCTGTGTTCCCTTATCCTACTTTCTTGCATGCAGACAATTTTCTTCAAGGACCCATGACAGTATGTTTGTCATTGTGCCCATTGTAGGACTTTGGTGTTGCCTCTACTTTGGCTTCTTGCAAATGAAGCTGCTCTCAATATCTTCCTCCACCCAGGTGGGCACTGTCATCCCCACGTGGCAGTCCTTAGTTGGTGTTCAGCATCCCCGGCTGTTATGCTTCTTGAAGGGTTTCAGTGCTGGAGAAGCTTTCTGGCCCACAGAGACATGCATTCAGTCACCAGGTCTCAAGACAAAAAAAAGAAGCACACAGCACAACCTAGCTGGAATGGACAAGTCAAAGCAAGCAGACAAGATGCCCAATTCCTGGAGAAGTAAGGAGAAGCCAGAAATCCAAGTAGGTTTGTGTTTTAGATTTCATTAAAGCCTTTCAAAACCAATCCAACACTGAGCCACACTGGGACTGTAATCTCCAGAAGCTTCTCTGTTTTCACCTTTGTTTCATTGTAGGCTTATTGTGCAACTGAACAGAAATGACTGGGATATTTTCACACATCCATAGAGCCTCCCAGGGACCAAATATCACCTTCCTTTGTGGACACCCACTTTTCCCCCATACCTTTCATACCAAAGCCAGTAATTTAGCTTCCACATATGGAAGAATGGCTGTGTTTGTTATTTTGTGTGGTACATGTCCCTTCACATACTGTGCTCTAGTGCTGTCTTCCTTACTGCAAATGACATGGTATCATTCTACCTAATTCCCAGGAAAGGTTTGGGTGTTTGCATGGTACTCAAAACTTAGTCTCATGAATTAAATCAAATGAATAGATGAGGTGAGTAGGGCTTGGAAGAAAAAGAAGCAAAGATTCTTAAAATTTTCCAGGTGAACTATGGAGCTACTTGCTGGCATGTGGAAGGAAGAACAGAGTTCTAGTTGACGGGAATGCAGAAAGAAGTTGGTTTCACAATGAATGCCTGCAATGCAAGTCTCTGAATACAGAAGGTGGCATGGATTTGGCCTGGATGGTCAACTGGTGAACACCTATTGTCCTACTGGCTGGAGGAGGTTTCTGGAATTGATTTCCTTCCTGTTCTCCATATTTCTCAATCCATGGGTAGTGACATGAAGAGGGGTGCATGGGAACCTTGCCTGGAGATGTGAGCATGCTTGACTTTCTTTTATGTGGGTCTGTGGGGAGACATGTACAAGACAACAGAAAGAGAGAGGGAAGAGGAAGAGAGAGCGAGAGAGTGAGAGAGAGAGAAAGAGAGTAGGGAGGGAGGGAGACTATGTATTGTCTTGTTTTTGGTATTGCTAATCCTGGGGTCTGAACTCTGGACCTGGGTATTGTCCCTGATCTTCTTTTGCTCAAGGCTATTGATTTACCCCTTGACTTAAACTGTCACTTTGGTTTTGGGATTATTTAGTGTCTCTGGCACTTTTCAGCCTGATCTGGCTTTGAACTATGATCTTCAGAACTCAGACTCCCAAGTAGCTAGGATTAAAGCATGAGAAACTTGACTTCTGGGAAGACAGCAGAGGAGCTGCAGAGCCCTAGCTAAGCTCCCTCCAACATCGCAGTTTTCTCCCCATAGAAACTTTTACTCCTAGAAAGTCAGCAGAGTAAGTTCTAACAGTACAGGGATTCTGGCCAGGAAAGAAAAGTTGACTTCGCTCGTCAGAAAACACAGATTTGAGCTTAAGGCAGTGTCCTGCCACTGCACCAGTGCCATCACCGGCACAGCGCCTGGCACAGCAACCCACACTCCGCGCAGCTAAAGCACACTGCGTAGACCAGGGAGAAATCCTCCAGATGGCGGCTGAGTACATACAACCTGAAATCGCAGAGAACCCTGAGTACCCCACAAAAGATATTCTCGCTCGTGCCCACAGAACAGCTTCTGGAAGGCAGCCCTTCTCCCATTGCCAGAGCAAAGTGCCATCTTTGCCACTGGCATAGGGTCAGACCAGATTGGAACTAAAGCAGGCCTGGTGAAAGCGACGTCAAACGAGCCATCTTTGAAAAGGGCAAGAGGGACCGACCAGTGAGAGCCAGCTCCGCCCAGGAGAACGCCCCCTGCCCTGGCAGAAGGCGAGTCCTGGGCCTCGGCTTAGCCAGAGGTGCCCCGCCCTGCCCACCGGAATTTCTAAATTTAAAGCAATAGCGGTGAGCAGCTCCCAGTGGCATGGAAACAAGAGATGGGGGAACAAACAGTTCCTGAGAGAGTTAAATGGTCCTGTCACAGAGGAAGCCCAATTCCCAGCTTGAAATGGAGCTGCATTCCATAGCCACCTTTGCCAAGGAGGCTGCCCCGCCCAGGAGGCAGGAGCCTCCCCCAGGCAACTGTCAGACTGGTAAAACAGACCAGAAGCACCCCGCCCTGCTCAGTCCACAGCCTATTCAAAGCTAGGCATCAAAGGCAGTGGCCCCACAGCAGACAGAGGAGCCACAGTTCCTGAGACTAATCAAGTCCCCATCTACAGAGGATGCCCAAGGCCTACCTGCATGTTGTGCGAACCACAGAGACCCAGGATTGCACCAAGGGAGAAGGTTCAGAACAGATTCACCCCCTGCAAAATGAAATCAAGTTAAACCCAGCCAATCAGGAAAATAGACTGCAGACCATTGCAAGAAAACCAGAGACTGGGGAATGACTACCCAAACAAGGACGACTCCATTTTTTTCTTTTCAAACATTTTTTAAACTTAAAAAAAATTTTTTTTCATTTCTGAAACGTACTTGTTGTTTTTTTCATTTTTAACTGTTTGTTTCATCAAGTTTTTTTCTTTTTTGTTAGTTTGAGTTGTTCCTTTTCTTTTTTTTCTTTTTAAAATATTTTTCTCTGTTTTGTGCATCTGTCTTCCACTATTTTTACTTTATTTCTCTCTTTGCGTTCTCTTTCTTTAAAAATTAATTTCCTATGAATAACACCTCCACTCTTTTCTGCTATTGTCTATCATTTTAACCTTGTTCTTTCTACTGATTCTACTCTTCTCCACATGTCCACGTCACTGAAACTAAACCAAAATCACCCCCCCCCAATACATTTTACTCTATTCTATTTACTACCTCCAACTTGCTATCCTGGACCTCCAGTATCCATTGACTCCTGGTTATAGGATAGAGTGTATCCCAGCTTAATCCGAGTGAATCAAAGGGGTTCATAGGGAAAGCCAGTCCTAAAAGAACTTAATATAAAAACAAGGCTTGCTTATAGGGTTGTAACAGTAAATAAGTAATTACTGAATACAAGGCCCAGGAACGGTTGTTATATTGAACTGAAATCTAATTTTATAGACAGGTATACAAGGTATCTTTATATAATTGTGAACTTGTAAGATTTACACAACAGTGCTTGGTAAGGGCTGCTTTGGGTCTTAAACAGTGCTCACAGGTGCTGGTAGACTGGCATTCCCAATCCAAAGGGGCAGAAGGAACACAAGAAAGATGGCAAACAATGAAGTCTTATCCCCCACTCAAAGCAAGCAGGAAGCAGAGCAGTCAATCAAAGACATAGAAGAGAACCCCCAAAAAGCTCTAAAAAGTCTACTGATAAACATGAAAAATGAAAAGTTTGAATCTCTTCAATCAATTATTCTAGAGCGTGAGGAGGCAAAGCAAAAATTAATGGAGAATTTCATGGCATCCACAAATAGAAAGATAAATGAACTTCAAGATTCAAATGAAAAGATAGGTAACCAACTTAAAGATTTGAGAGACAACACTCAAAACCCAAGTAATGAAGTTAATGAAGTAAAGAAGTCCATACAAGAGATAAGAAATGACATGGAAATCATCAGGAAAGAAGAGACAGAAGGAAAATAAATTTGAAATCAAGTAGCTAGCCTACAGTCCCAACTAACGGAAGCAGAGGATCGAATTTCAGGAGCTAACGATTCCTGAGATTCTATGGAGAAAGATCAAAAATCAATACAAATCCAGTCCAATCAACAAAACAGATCACTACAGGAGATTCATGACACGATCAGGAAGCCCAATTTAAGGATAATAGGTATTGAGGAAAACTTGAAGAAAGAGGTTAATGGGATAGGCAACATATTTAACAGAATATTAGCTGAGAATGTCCCAAATATCCAGAAGGAAAGGCCTATATAGATACAAGAAGCATTGAGAACCCCAAACTGACCAGACCAGAATAGGACATCCCATCGACACATTGTGATCAAAACAGGATCAGTAGAGTACAAGGAAAGAATCCTTAATGCTGTTAGGGAGAAGAAAACAATCACATATAAAGGAAAAGCAATCAGAATTACCCCAGACTTCTCAGCAGAGACCATGAAAGCAAGGAGAGCCTGGAATGAAGTATACCAAAAACTAAATAAAAGTAACTACCAACCAAGAATTCTGTACCCAGCCAAACTCTCATTCATAGCCAAAGGTCAAATAAAAGTCTTCCACAGTAAGGAAAAACTGAAACAATATATCTCCACCAAACCAGCTTTACAGAAAATCCTCAAAGATGTACTATACAGGGAAAATAATCAAGATCCCAATACAGAGAAATGAACCCTAAAGAGTAAACATCAGATCAAGAAATGGGAAGACAGAGCTTTAAACAAGATAGTGATAATGAAAGGAACAAACGATCAACTCTCAATCCTAACTCTCAACATTAATGGACTTAATTCTCCACTCAAACGACATAGGATCATAAGTTGGATCAAAAAGAAAGATCCATCTTTCTGCTGCCTCCAAGAGACTCATCTATCCAGCAAAAGTAAACATCTTCTAAAAGTGAAGGATGGAATAAATCAATCAAGCAAATGGCCCCCATAAGCAGGCTGGAGTTGCAATCCAATATCAGACAAAATTGACTTCAAATTAAGAAAGGGAAGAAGAGACAAAGAAGGCTACTACATGCTAGTAAAGGGATCTCCCCTACAGGAAGATATAACCATTCTAAATATCTACACACCAAATTCAGGAGCACCCAACTTCATCAAACAAACACTAGTGACTCTATAAACCCTCATAGACACAAACACATTGATAGTTGGGGTCTTTAACATGCCACTATCACCTCTGGAAAGATCAACACGCCAAAAACTGAACAAAGAAACCAGAGAACTAAATAATTGCATAGACCAACTAGGCTTAACCGACATCTACAGAATATTCCAGCCAGCAACAACAGAATACACATTCTCCTCCACAGCACATGGAACATTCTCCAAAATAGATCACATCTTAGGGCACAAAGAAAATCTCTACAAATTCAGAAGTATCAAAACCATTCCCTGCATTCTCTCAGACCACAATGAAATAAAATTAGAGCTCAACTCAAACAGCTACCACAGAAAATCCTACAATTCATGGAGACTAAACAACACACTGCTGAACCATCAGTGGGTCACTGAAGAAATTAAAACAGAAATTTAAATGTTTATGGACTTCAACCAAGTTGATGACACAAAGTACCAGCTGTTTGGGACACAGCAAAGGCAGTACTCAGAGGAAAATTTATATCTCTGAGTGCATACATCAACAAACTGGAGAAACAGCAACTCAACAATTTAAGGAATCACCTTAATTTCCTTGAAAGAGAACAACAAATCAAACCCCAAGTCAGTAGACGGAACCAAATAATTAAAATCAAATCAGAATTAAATCAATTAGAGACGAAAAAAGCAATCGAAGGAATCAACCAAACAAAGAGTTGGTTCATTGAAAAAATCAACAAGATAGTCAGACCCCTGGCAAACCTGACGAAAAAACGAAGGCAGCACACTCAAATAAACAAGATAAGAGATGAAACAGGTAACATCACCATAGAAATAACTGAAATTTAGAAAATAATAAGGGACTTTTTTGCAAACCTTTATGCCAACAAATTCGAGAACTTGGAAGAAATGGATGATTTCCTAGAAAAAATTCATATCCCCAAACTGAACCATGAAGATTTAAACCTTCTAAACAGACCCATATTCAGTATTGAAATAGAAATGGCAATAAATGATCTCCCATCCAAGAAAAGCACAGGTCCAGACGGATTCACTGCAGAATTCTACAAGGCCTTCAAAACAGAACTCACACCAATATTTCTCAAAATCTTCAATGAAATTTAAAGAAAATGTTCACTACCAGACTCATTCTATAAAGCCAGTATAACCCTCATCCCAAAACCAGGCAGGGACTCATCACGGAAAGAGGACTATAGACCGATTTCCCTGCTGAACATAGACGCAAAAATTCTCAACAAAATTCTGGCCAATTGACGTCAACAGGTCATCAAAAAAACATTACACCATGATCAAACTGGATTCATCCCAGGGATGCAAAGTTAGTTTAATATATGCAAGACAATTAATGTAATCCACCACATCAACTGGAGCAAGGTAAAGAACCACATGGTTTTATCTCTGGATGCGGAAAAAGTGTTCGATAAAATCCAGCACCCATTTATGCTAAAAGCCCTGGAAAAACTGGGATTCCAGGGAACATTCCTGAATATAATCAAGGCAGTTTATGACAAACCAACAGCAAGCATAACTCTAAATTGTGAAAAACTAAAGCCATTCCCTTTAAAATCAGGAACAAGGCAGGGATGTCCACTCTCTCCTGCTCTTCAACATAGTACTAGAATTCCTAGCCCGAGCAATTAGGCAAAAATATATATATATATATATATATATATATATATATATGTATATATATATATATATATATAAAGGGCATCCAAGTAGGTAAAGATGAAGTTAAACTTTCCCTCTTCGTAGATGACATGTTCCTATACCTAAAGAATCTCATAAACTCTACCGCCAAGCTACTAGATCTGATCCAAACCTTTGGCAAAGTTGCAGGATATAAAATAAACCCTCAAAAATCAACGGCCTTTCTCTATGCTAACGACCCGAAGATGGAGGCTGAAATCAGGAAAGCAACTCCTTTTTCAATAGCCCCCAATAACATAAAATACCTAGGAATAACCTTAACCAGAGAAGTAAAAGACCTCTTTGAGGAGAACTTCAAAAGCTTGAAAAATGAAATTACATCAGAACTAAGGAAATGGAAAAACCTCACATGCTCCTGGATTGGGAGGGCTAATATAATCAAAATGGCAATATTGCCAAAGGCTATCTACAAATTCAATGCAATACCCATTAATATCCCAACACCAGTTTTTGATGAAATAGAGGAAGCAATCCAGAAATTCATATGGAACAATAAAAGACCTAGAATAGCAAAAACAATCCTAAGCAGAAAGAACAGTGCTGGAGGAATTCCAATACCCAACTTCAAGCTGTATTATAAAGCTATAATAGTAAAAACAGCTTGGTATTGGCACCAGAACAGGCCTGAAGACCAATGGAACAGAATTGAAGACCCAGAAATGAACCCACAGGACTACGCCTACTTAATCTTTGATAAAGGAGCTAAACAATTGTTTGGAAGAAAGATAGCCTCTTTAACAAATAGTGCTGGCAAAACTGGCGCAACACATGCAACAAACTAAAACTAGATCCTTATATATCACCCTGCACCAAAATCAATTCCAAATGGATTAAAGATCTAGAAATCAAAACAGATACCCTGAAAACACTAAAGGAAGGAGTAGGAGAAACACTTGGGCTCCTTGGCGCTGGACGAAACTTTCTTAACAAAGACCCAGACATTCTAAAAAGAAAAGAAAAGATGGACAAGTGGAACTGCATCAAATTCCAGAGCTTCTGCAGGCCAAAGGACATAGCTCATGAGATAAACTGAAAGACTACAGACTGAGAGAAGATCTTTACCGGCTATTCAACGGACAAAGGCCTCATCTCTAAAATATATGAAGAACTAAAAAAATTACCTTCTTCCAAAACAAAACTTCAAAGAACCAATAACCCCCTTGTTAAGTGGGCTAAAGACTTACAAAGAGACTTCTCTGATGAGGAAATGAGAATGGCCAAGAGACATAGAAACAAGTGCTCGACATCACTGGCCATAAAAGAAATGCAAATCAAAACAGCATTGAGATTCCATCTCACCCCAGTAAGAATGTCATATATCAAGAAAACTAACAATAACAATTGTTGGAGGGGATGTGGCCAAAAGGGAAAACTACTTCATTGTTGGTGGGAATGTAAACTGGTTCAGCCACTCTCGTAAGCAGCATGGAGTTTCCTCAGAAGGCTAACTGTAGAAATATGACCCAGCAGCCCCACTTTTGGGTATCTATCCAAAAGACCACAAACAAATTCACAGTAAAGCCACCAGCAGAACAATGTTCTTCGCAGCACAATTTGTCATAGCGAGAATCTGGAACCAACCCAGATGCCCCTCAGTAGACGAATGGATCAGGAAAATGTGGTACATATACACAATGGACTTTTATGCCTCTATCAGAGAATGACATTGCCTCATTTGTAAGGAAATGGAAGGGCTTGGAAAAAATTATTCTAAGTGATGTGAGCCAGACCCAAAGAAACATGGACTCTATGGTCTCCCTTATTGGGAATAATTAGTACAGGTTTAGGCAATCCACCGCAGAGGATCACAGGAGCCCAATAGCTATACCCTTATGAACACATAAGATGTTGCTAAGTGAAATGAACTCCATGTTATGGAAACAATTGTTAAATCACAGTTGTAACTACTTTCAACGTCCCATGTGTATCTGTAGCTTCTATTTTTGATGATGTTCTTGTATCACCTACTTGTGGTTGTACCTACATTGTCTCTGTAATCTTATCTGAGTATATTGGAAATTGTGTATACTGGTATTGGAAGTAGGAAATTGAAAGAGAATACCAAAATTGAGAGACACAGGGTAAAAAAAGACAAACAACTACAAAAGCAATACTTTCAAAACTGTTTGGTGTAAATGAACTGAACACCTTAGGTGGGGAAAGGGAAAGGGGGAGGATGGAGGGCGGTATGAGGGACAAGGTAACATAACAAACAGTACAAGAAATGTATCCAATGCTTAACGTATGAAACTGTAACCTCTCTGTACATCGGTTTGATCATAAAAATTTGAAAAGAAATAAATAAAAGCATGAGAAACTGTCTTTTCTAAAAAAAAAAAGAAAAAGTACTTGAATAATTTAGGCTTCCTGCTGAGCTGATTACCACTAAAGTCTGACAAGTAATATTTTTGGAATAAAAATGTATATAAACATGTACAAATGTAGACATGCCCATAGGCAGATGACAGATATGGAATTATATCCCAGTATATATGAAATAGTAATTTAAAGTCATCATTGAGAGCTAACTTATATATTTATCTTTGTGTGTGTGTGTTAGTTCTGAAACTAGAATTCAGGGTGTGGTGCTGTCCTTGAACTTTGCTTGCTAAAGACTAACATTTGATTGCTTAAGCCATGCTTGCATTTCTAGCTTTTGGGGGGTGAATTGGAGATGTGTCTCCAATTCCTTCACAGGCTTGCTAAGATCTGTGATGCTCAGATCTCAACCTCCTGAATCTGTAGGTTTATAGGCAGGAGCCACCAGTTCCTGACTTGACAGCCAATTTTCTAAAAGAATTAAATTATGCATGTTTTCTTTCTTGAATGAAATGGATAACCATACCTAAGACTGTGACTTTTAATTTAGAAAAGTTTATTTTTGTTTTGTGCCAGTCCTGGCGCTTGAACTCAAGGCCTGAGCGCTGTCCCTGGCTTCTTTTTGCTCAAGGCCACTTTTTGCTCTTGAGCCACAGAGCCACTTCTGGCTTTTTCTATATATGTGGTGCTGAAGAATCAAACCCTGGGCTTCCTGTATACAAGGCAAGCACTTTACCAATAGGCCATATTCCCAGCCAGAAATGTTTATTTTTTATTACATCATTAATTGTGACTGATTGCAGTATGTGCAATGTTACTGCCAGTTTGGTAATGATTATTATCAGAGTTTTATCAGCCTTTTCTTTTTTTACAACTAGACGATTAGGCCCTGTCCCAGCTTGAGGGTCGCAAGGATTTTCCTGTAATATTTTGTAATAAGTTATATAGGAGAAATATGGATACCCATTGTCAGTGCTTCCTGCTCATAATCCTGTCTAGTCAGGGAAAAGACCTGAGGAACATGAGTGGAAGACAGGCCGGTCAGCAAGGGCCATGACACTGGCTACCTCTAGTTGAAAAAAATATGTTGAGTCGAGTTGTGTTGCATAAAATGGGTAATGCTTACATAGAAGCCAAACATACTTCATAGTGAAAATAGTAGAGTAGACCTTCGATATGTAATCCTAAGAGTTCTTCCTGCAGGAATATCTACTCCTGCACAGAATTCAGAGTTTCATTCTGTGCTGGTTATTTTTATTTATTTTTCCCATAAGGCCACCCAACATCTAAAGTCTAAGGATGCACTTATTTACCTAAAGGAAATACTTAGCTTCCTCACTTTTTGAAAGTACATTCACACTTCCTTTTGTATTTGTTTGTTGACACACTAGCTTTGGGTGACCAATTTTCCCAGAAATGAACTCGCAGAACTATGCCTACTTATCTTTGATAAAGGAGCTAAAAAAATAGGATGGAAGAAAGATAGCCTCTTTAACAATTGGTACTTGCAAAACTGGTTCAATGCCTGCAATATATTAAAACTAGATCCTTATATATCACCCTGCACCAAAATCAATTCCAAATGTATCAAAGACCTTGAAATGAAAACGATACCCTGAAAACACTAAAAGAAGGAATAGAAGAAACACTTGGTTTCCTTGGCACAAGATGAAACTTCCTTAACAAAGGCCCAGAAACACAACAAACCAAAGAAATGTTGGACAAATGGGACTGCATCAAACTGCAGAGCTTTCGCAGGGCAAAGGACATAGCTTGCAAAATAAAAAGAAAGCCCACAGATTGGCAAAAGATCTTGAACAGACATACAACAGACATAGGCCTCATACGTAAAACATATGCAGATTTAAAAAAATTAAATTCCTCCTAAAAAAAAAAACGCAAAGAACCAACAGTCCCCTCAACAAGTGGGCTAAAGACTTAAAAAGAGACTTCTCTGATGAGGAAAAGAGAATGGCCAAGAGACATAGAAAAAAGTGCTCGACATCACTGGCCACAAAAGAAATGCAAAGCAAAACAACATTGAGATTCCACCTCACCCAAGTGAGAATGTCATTATCAAGAAAACTAACAATAACAAATGTTGGAGGGGATGTGGCCAAAAGGGAACCCTACTTCATTGTTGGTGGAAATGTAAACTGGTTCAGCCACTCTGGCAAGCAGTATGGAGTTTCCTCAGAAGGCTAAAAATAGAGCTCCTCTATGACGCAGCAGCCCCACTTTTGGGCATTTATCCAAAAGACCACAAACAAGAAAACACTAAAGCCACCAGCACAACAATGTTCATTGCAGAACAATTTGTCATATGTAAAATATGGAACCAACCCAGATGCCCCTCAGTAGACGAATGGATCAGTCAAATGTGGTACATATACACAATGGAATTTTATGCCTCTATCAGAGAATGACATTGCCCCATTCATAAGGAAATGGAAGAACCTGGAAAAAATTATACTAAGTGAAGTGAGCCAGACCCAAAGAAACATGGATTCTATGGTCTCCCTTATAGGGAATAATTAGCACAGGTTTAAGCTAGTCACAGCAGAGGATAACAAGAGCCCACAGCTACACCCTTATGCAAAGATAAGATGATGCTAAGTGAAATGAACTCCATTTTATGGAAACGAGCGTTATATCACTGTTCAAATTACTTTTGACATGCCAGGTGAAACCATAGTGTCTTTTCTTGATGATCCTCTTGTATCCTCTTCCTGTGGTTGTCCACGTGTTGTCAATGTATCTTATCTGACTGCCCTTGATAGTGTATATACTGGTATTAAAACTAGAGAAGTGAAAGGGAATATCAAAATGGAGAGACAAAGGATAAAAAGACAAATGACTCCAAAAGCAATACTTGCAAAACCATTTGGTGTAAACCAACTGAACAACTCATGGGGGGAGAGGGAAAGGAGGAGGGGGCAGGGGGGAATGAGGGAGGAGGTAACAAACAGTACAAGAAATGTATCCAAAGCCTAAAGTATGAAACTGTAACCTCTCTGTACATAAGTTTGATAATAAATATGTAATCATTATTAAAAATTAAAATAAAAAAATAAAGGGAAAATATGGCCAAAGATTGCTTGTGTAAAACCCCAATGTTCTAATAGACAGACACATACATACACACACTAAATCTGTCATCACTGCTTTTCCTGTAGCATGAGTGGAAAACAGGATTTGCAGGGAATGAGAATCATCAGGAAGGGGAATCAGGAAGAAGAGGGAAATGAAGTTGAAGATAATCAAATTAATTTATGTTAGAAAATGGAAAAATGAATTCTCATAAAAACTACCTTCAAAAGGGTGGAGAGGAAACCAGTTGGTGGCTCACAACTGTAATCCCAGCTACTCAGGAGGATGAGATCTGAGAACTGAGGTTCAAAACCAGCCCAGACAAGAAAGCCCACTGAGAGTCATATTTCCAATTAACCAGAAAAAAGCTGGAGGTTGAAGCTGAATGATCCTATAGTTTGAAAATCAGGAATTCTTATATGAAATTATCTTGCCAAAGGTTATAAAAATGGATATGAAAACCAGGGGCCGGTAGTTCAAACCTATCATCCTAACTACTCAGGAGGCTGAGATCAGAGGATCACGGTTCAAAGCCAGCCTGGGCAGGAATGCCCATGAAACTCTTATCTCCAATTAGCCACCAGAAAACCAAAAGTGGTACTGTGGCTCAAAGTGGTAGATTGTTAAACTTGAGCAAAAGAAGCTCAGGGATAATGCCCAGACCCCACAGTGCACGCGCGCGCGCACACACACACACACACACACAAAAGAAGAAGAAAAATAAGTAATCTATTCTCATTTTCTCTGTTCAGTATGGGGAAAGGACAGAAACAAGGGCTGGAGAAGCTCTTTGAAAACACAAAGGACGCCGAAACCCTATCTCCAAAGCAAAGGCACCATGGCCTCTGCCATTGACGATCACCCAGTCAGGAGCACTCCTTCTTTCAGAACACAAGCTTTGTCCTCCTCTTCTCCATCCACTGGACAGCTCCAACTAAGCTCAGCATTTCCTCCACAAGCTCCTAACACCAAAACCTTCAGCCACAGCACAACAAAAATACTCTCCTGACCCCAAGTCCTTCCTTTTTCCCATAAAGCCCTTGGGATTCTTCTCCATTTTCACTTATGAGAAACTCCCAGTGCAAAGGACAAAGCATAACAACCCATGAGAGCCAATCAGTTGGAAGGATAGCACATGACAACCAATGAAGCTCAAGTGGTAGAGCACTAGACTCGAGAGAAAAGCTCAGAGGCAGGGCCCAGGCACTAAGTTCAAGCCAGAAGACCAGGACAAAAAGAGTAAAAAAGGGGGTAGGGCCAATTAAATACTGGGGCCAATAAATAATTTAAGACTGGGCATGATTCAATAATGTAATCTTCGCCACTTGGGAGGCAGAGATTTCAAGGATGACAGTTCTAACCCAGCCCAGGCAAAAAGGTCATGAGACTCCTAATGGCTAGAGGCAGCATTGTGTATCCAGCCACAGGCAAGCCCTCCAAGCTACATGTGAAGTAAAAACAGGCAGATCTTTTGGTACAGCCAAACATTCAGATTATTTTCATATTCTTGATATTTTAAAAACTGAAATAAATGTGTTCTGTGAAAAATAAAAAACAGGCAGATCACAGTCCTGAAGTTAAAAAAAAAAAGGTGGATCACAGGCTGGCTGGATAAGCCATAAATCAATCCTATCTGAAAAATGACCAACACACAAAGGACTAGAGGCATGACACAGTGGTAAAGCGCCTGCCTAGTAAGCACAAGGCCTTGAATTCAAACTTGAAGACCAGCAAAAATTGAAAAAGAAAAAGCCCTCAATGACAGGAACATTATCCTGGATCTCGGTGGGATGAGAGGCAAGCAAAGCAATCATCCAAGCTACTGTCAAGCATCTACACAAGAGAGAGCACAGAACACAGGCTTGGAAAACAGGCAGGGAAGCAGGAAGTGCCAAGGAAGGCTTTCAAAGCTAAAGATGTCCATGAGACAAAGGGTGAGAAGTCAAGGCTAGGGAACGGTGGGGGAATATAGTCATTTGCTTCAGATGCAAAGGCTACCAGAACCTTCTAATGCTTGACTTTCCTTGTGCTTTTCTACCTGGCATGCTGCACCTACAAAAAGCAATAGGAGCCAGGCAGTGGTGGCTTTCACTTGCCATCCTACATTCTTCTTAGTTACCGACAAGCAGATCACAATCCAGGACAACCCAAAGAATACACTTAACATTTCATTCACAAATCAATGAATATAAAAACAGCTCCAACTTTAGGTCATGAGTGCAAAACACAGTGCTACAAAAAAAGTGGGTGGTAAGGGAGACCAGTAGATCATAATCCCATTAAGACTGTGAATAACACCTATTCTACTGGCTCATGCCTGTCAACCTCAAGAGGCTGAGATCTGAGGACCAAGTCTCAAAGCCAGCCCCAGGGAAGACAAATCTGAGAGACCCATCTCCAAATTACCAGCAAAAAGCCAAAAGTAGAGGTGTGGCTCACATGGTCCAGTACCAGACTTGAGTGGACAAAGAGGTCCCGAGTTCAAATCCGACTTTTGGCACATAGACTGACTGATCTTTTTCACATCAAATATACAACCATTTTTGAAGTTTCTACAACTCCCCATAATCTCAGATTTGTATTTAGAACATTCAGGATAATGACTTTCTTTTAACTTTTGAAGTTTATAATCAAGCAGTTTCCTGAAATGGCCCAAGTCAGAGTTATCATTGCTCCATAGAATGTGCTCATTTAGGACTGCACTTGTGGCATCACACAAGCTGCAGTAACTTCCTAAAATGGTGAGACACACTTTACATGTACATACACAACCCAGTTTGGAGCGATCCTTAAATGCTAGTTGAGCAGGTGGAACTAGAATAAAAATTAAACATTGTACATTCAGTCCACGAACCACCACCTAAAAAGGAACAACTAAGTGAATAACTCAGACTAAGAGGTAAATGGTTGCCCACAGGAAGAAGCCAAGGATTTACAAATAGGCAAAAAGCACATGCAGTATGGGGAGAAAGATCAATGCAGAACCTAGTGGCTCATGTCTGTAATCACAGCTACTCCAGAAGCTGAGGTCAGAAGATCCTGGTTTGAAGCCAGCTCAAGCAGACACATCCAAGAGACTCTCGTCCTACATTAAGCCACAAGCTGGAAGCAGAGATAAGGCTCAAGTGGTAATGGTCCAGGATCAAGAAAGTGAAGGGAGGACATGAAGCTTTGAGGTCAAGCCCTAGTACTGGCACCAAAACAAGGCACTAGAATGTTCTGCCCAAGACCTACCAAGGGGGAATGGAGGATGCATGTGGCCACATCCTTGTGAGGTATCACCACACACAAATAGCACAGGAGGTTGAGCTTGGCATGGGAGGCCGTATGGTCTTCTTGGTGGAGTCTATCTGTGAGCAGGCTTGCTGGAGGAACTCATTCCAGTCCTGCTCTTTCAGACACAGCAACTTCTTGGCTGGGACAGGAAAGAAGCAGAGGAAAAGGTTTTAGAGAGGGTCAAAATCACAGCCCGTGACTCCTCCACTCTTTGTCATCACAACCACAATCAAGGCCACCAGTGCTCACACCTGTCATCCTAGCCACCCAGGAGGCTGACATCTAGAGTGCAGTTCGAGGCCAGCAAGTGCAGGAAAAGTCTGTGAAACTCTTTATCTCCCACGAGCCACCCAAAACAAGCCAGAAGTGGCACTGTAGTTTGAGTGGTAGAGTGATAGCTTTGAGCAAAAGAAGCTCAGGGGGCTGGGAATGTGGATTATTGGTGGAGTGCTTGCCTAGCAAGCCCTGGGTTCGATTCCTCAGCACCACATATATACAAAAAGCCAGAAGTAGCACTGTGGCTCAAGTGGTAGAGCAATAGCCTTGAGCAAAGTAACCAGGGACAGTGCTCAAGCCCTGATTCCAAGCCCCAAAACTGGCAAAAAAAAAAAATGTAAACGCTGATAGTATGGCCTACTGGTAGAGCGCTTGTCTCCTATACATGAAGGCCTGGGTTAGATTCCTCAGCACCACTTATATAGAAAAAAAGCCAGAAGTGGTGCTGTTGCTCAAGTGGCAGAGTGCTAGCCTTGAGGAAAAAACAAGAACCCAGGGACAGTGCTGAGGCCCTGAGTTCGAGCTCCACAACTGGCAAAAACAAACAAACAAACACCCAAAAGCAAACGTTTACAAATACTAAGGTGTTCCCTGTATCTCCCTATCCTTTTAGATTAAGGCATTCCTTCCCTTGGTTGATGGGAGTATTTCTGACACCAGGACATTATAGAATAGCAAGGGAATGCTTCCTTAGAGGCTAACCTTCGTCCCAGTTCCCATGTATGGAAAACTAGTTTTCTTGTGTTTTTTTTTTTTTTTTTTTTTTTGGCCAGTCGTGGGCCTTGGACTCAGGGCCTGAGCACTGTCCCTGGCTTCTTCCCGCTCAAGGCTAGCACTCTGCCACTTGAGCCACAGCGCCGCTTCTGGCCGTTTTCTGTATATGTGGTGCTGGGGAATCGAACCTAGGGCCTCGTGTATCCGAGGCAGGCACTCTTGCCACTAGGCTATATCCCCAGCCCGTTTTCTTGTGTTTTGTTCTTGGTTTTTCTAATTTACATTTTTATTAGCATCAAAAAAAACAACAACAAAATAGTGGTGAGAGAGCTTGCCTCATATACATGAGGCCCTGGGTTCAATTCCCCAGCACCACATATACAGAAAATGACCAGAAGTGGCACTGTGGCTCAAGTGGCAGACTGCTAGCCTTGAGCAAAAAGGAAGCCAGGGACAGTGCTCAGGCCCTGAGTCCAAGGCCCAGGACTGGCCAAAAACAAAACAAAACAAAACCCCCAAAAAGAAAGAAGAAAAAGCTCAGGGACATCATCCAGACTCAGTTCCAGCCCCACAGCCAATTTAAAAAAAAACAAACAAAAAAAACACTGGACAGAGATAGACATATTACATGGTAACCTCCTTTTATGACCTTTTCAAACCCAGAAAAAAATAAAAAATGTTAAATGTTACCAAAATAAAAATCAACTATGAGTACATGATAACAATTATCAATCCTAATAAAAACAATGAAGATCATAGAACAACTTTCAGTTTCATAACTATGAACATTATTTCATTCATCAGCTTGCCATTACTCTTTTCTCAGTGCATATTTCTTTTTTATGCTGGTGCTGGGGCTTGAACTTGGGCCCTGGGGGCTGTCCCTGAGCTTCTTTTTATTCAAGGCTAGTGCGCTATCACTTGAGCCACAGTGCCACTTCTGATTTCCCATTAGTTCACTGGAGATAAGAGTATCACGGGGTTTCCTGCCTCAGCTGGAATCCTGAGGTGTCAGACTTCTGAGTAGCTGGGATTACAGGCATGAGCCACAGCGCCCAGCTACCTACTTCTTATACAGACAAATACTCCTGAGTGCTCACTAACGTTGTTTAAAGGAGGGCTCTTCTGAGAGAAGTTCAGAGCAAGGTCCTCAGGATTTACAGCCATACTGCTGGTTCTTGGGGTCAGATGAGAACTTGAAAATATACAAGAGTTGTTTTAGTGGTATTCAGTTTTCCAAAGTTATAGCCTAAGCCCAATACCAGTCTTGTGCAAAAAAAATCTTAGGGACAGTGCATGGGCCCTGAGTTCAAGTCCCGGGACCAACACAAATAATAATAATTATTATTACATTCAAGAGAATGTTAGGGTACAATAAGGATCTAGATTCTCATAAAAATAAAAAAGCTTTTAGCTCATTTCTGTTTACATAACACTGATTTTGGGGTCACTTTAAGGTTATTCACTGGCTAATTTACTGTATTTTTTATTTACAAATTTCTGGTTATTTTCTATGTGTATTTTAAGTAGAAACCTTAAAATATTAGTTTTATTATTTTTTACAAGTAGGCTTGCATAGGGAGGATGAACATAATAAAATAGATCAAGTACTTTATAAGAGATGAAAAATATGTACAACTTTACTTCAGAAAACACTTTAAAGGGAACTTTCATATTTGCACTTGGAGAGAACAAGGAATAAGTTAATATATTCATGATTCCATGGGCTTCTATGCAACAGTTTTCAGTTTTCCACATCTTAGAAATACAACCAAGCTGGGCACAGTGGCTCACTCCTCTAATCCTAGCTGTCCTAGAGGTTGAAGTTATTCCAGGAAGAAAACATCAAGAGAATCCCAGTCCACGTCTAAGCAAGAAATGACACACCCTAATCTCAAAATCAGAGTCAACAGGGCTGCAGGTGTGGCTCACATGAGCAAACACCGGGACTTGAGTTCGAATCCAATTACTGACAAGAAGTAAAAAAAAACATCAAAGACAAATGACTGGGGACCTAGCTCAAGCGATAGAGCACCTGCCTAGCACACACAGGCCCCGAGTTCAAAATACCACACTGTCAAAGAAACAAAGATGAGACTTTCATCTGTCATAGGCTCCCTTATATATTTTCCATTTGACATACCTGAGAAGAAACGTGGATTCACTTAATTGGCACCCCACTGATACACTTAGGGCACAATTCAGTGAGATTTTCTATTAATAACAATTTTCATGAGCAGAATATAAAGATTTTAAAATAAAGATTGAAAGCTAGGCACCAGTGACTCATGCCTGCCATCCTAGCTTCTCAGGAGGCTGAGATCTAAAGATAATAGTTCAAAGCCAGCCCAGGCAGGAAAGTCTGTGAGACTCTTATGTCCAATGAACCACCAGAAAACCAGAAGTGGTGCTGTGACTCTAGTGAATGAGGGCTTGCCTTCAGCAAAAGAGCTCAAGACAGCACGCAGGTCCTGAGTTCAAGGCCTACAAATGACAAAAAATAAAAATTTTAAATGTTTTTTAAAAAGCTAACATAGTCTGAAAGAGCGGCACATTTGCTGCCCATTCCTTGGACCTTTTGCTTGTTAACTGACGGCTCTTCAAAAATTCCCTGGAATCTTGGATCTCAAAACATGCCATGATGGTTCTGCTACTAAAGAGGAGGAAGCCAAGCATAATACCGAAACTCTCTCTCTAGTTATAGATGCATATCACAAAGTTGAACACACACACAAAATAATTATAATAAAGTCAGGCACTGGTGGCTCATGCCTATCATCCTAGCTACTCAGGAGGCTGAGATATAGAGGATCACAGTTCAAAGCCAGACTGGGCAGAAAAGTCCATGAGATTATTCTTTCCAAAGAACTAGCAAAATGATGCAGTAGCACTGTATCTCAAGAGGTAGAGCACCAGCCTTGAGTACAATCAGGGACAGAGCCCAGATCCTGTGTTCACTCCAGAACAGGGCAGGGGAAAAAATCTGTAATCTGAGAGGTAAGAAGTTAGGAAATGAAAATTAGTGGCTTACCTTGCCTGGAGAAATGTCACAAAACACAAAGCCCAGGGAGTGGAGAAGGTGTCATCCAACAATCACATCAGCACCAAATGCTCAGACTACATCTTCCAGAAGGTTTTTGTCCTGAGCAATAACTGTCTCTCAGGAGCCACCTGCAAGGAGTTGAGTAAAAGTTACCTCCATAACCCACCACCATTTTAATGAAAAAGTGAAGCTGGGTACCACGGCTCACACCTGTAATCCCAGATACTCAAGGAAGCTGAGTTTTGAAGATCACAGTTCAAAGGCAGCCCAGGCAGAAAAAAATAAATTAACTAATTAAGAGGCAGTGCCCAGGCCCTGAGTTCAAGCCCCAAGACTGGCAGGGTGGATGGGGGGCGGGGGAGAGCCTCTCTGATTTATCTGCCTAGTCTGGCTTTGAACCTCAATTCTCAGATCTCATGCCTCCTGAGAAGTTAAACTATCTCAACATTTGATGGTCCTTGATTATTATTCAATGTATGCATAGAAGGATGCAAACTTACTGCTTTGATTATTGCTGGTCCTAGGGTTTGAACTCAGGACCTGGGTGCTGTCCCTGTGGTTCATTTTTCCCTCAAGGCTGGTCCTCTGCCACTTGAGCCACAGCTCCCAGCTTCCAGCTTTTTCTTTTCTTTTCTTTTCCTTTTTCTTTCTTTCTTTTTTTTTTTTTTTTTTTTTTTTTGGAAGTTTACTAGAGAATAGCGTCCAAAAGACTTTCCTGCCTGGGCTGGTTTTGAACCATGATCCTCAGATCTCTGCCTCCTGAGTAGCTAGAATGATGGGTGTGAGCTACTGGTGTCTAGTTCCATTCAGCCCCCTCTATTAGGCTAAAATATAAAAAATTTCAAGCTAAAAGCTGAGGTGGCAACTGACACACCCATCTTCTCCAATGGATTTCCAGCAAACTGTGCAAAGAAACTACTGTGACAAGAAATGGACACTAGGTGGTGCCATTTGCTAGCTCAAATCTCTTCAAGCTTTTCTCAAGTGCAATTCTCTTTTTGACAATAATAATAATAGTAACAAAGTACAAACACGTAAGGTATGGGCTGGGAATGTGGCTTAGTGGTAGAGTGCTTGCCTAGCATGTATGAAGCCAAGGGTTCAATTCCTCAGAACCACATATACAGAAAAAGCCAGAAGTGGCGCTGTGGCTCAAGTAGTAGAATGCTAGCCTTGAGCAAAAGCAGCCCAAGGACAGTGCCCAGGCCCTGAGTTCAAGTCCCAGGATTGGCGAAAAAAATTGGATGGTGGATGAGGCTCTGTCTTATAATTTTTTTTGGCGGGGGGTAATATGTGCCAGCACTGAGATTTGGCTCAGGACCTCACACCTTTGCTTAGCTGTTCTGCTCAAGGCTGGTGCTCTACCCTTTGAGCCATGATCAAACCAGCTCTTGGCTTGTTAAGGGCAGATAGAGTCTCACCGACTGGACTTTTCTACCCTAGGCTAGCTCTGAACTGTGATTCTCAGATGTCCTCCTGAGTAGCTAGGATTTATAGGTGTGAGCCAACCTGAATCCAACTTGAAAGGGCTTGTTTAAACTAAGAGGGTTGAAACTAAGAGGGTTGAAAATAGGAACCATCCTTTCTTGGTAGACACTGAAGGTGTGAGATGGAAATTAATGATATGTCTTCTCTGAGTCTGGCATGTGGGGTTTGAATCTTTCCCTCATTCCCGCACTAACATTAAAGCTCATAGAATCAACAGTCCTTTTTATTTTCCAGGCCTGATGCTCGAACCCAGGGCCTGGGTGCTGTCCCTGGGCCTCTTTGTGCTCAAGGCTAGCACTTTACCACTTGAGCCACAGCACCACTTTTGGCTTTTTCTGAGTCTCATGGACTTTTCTGCCCAGGCTGGCTTTAAACCACGATCCTCAGATCTCAGCCTCCTGAGATGCTGAGATTAAAGGTGTGAGCACTGGCATCTGGCTCAATAGTACTTTAATTAATCACAGTTTCAATGAATATTTAAGTATTAGCTGCCATTATGATTGTTTTCTTACAAAAAGAGTGCAGGTCTTAATCAAAGATAAGATGGATTTCTGACTGTGCATGTGCCAGTACTTGGACTTGAGCTCAGGGCCTGGGAGCTATCCCTTAGCTTTTCCTCTCAAGGCTGGAGCTCTACCATTTGTGTCACATCTCCCTTTCCAGCCTCGGTTAATTTGAAGAGTCTCTCAGATTTATCTGCCCAGGCAGGCTTCAAACCAGTATCCTCAGCTCTCAGCCTCCTGAGTAGCTGGGATTGCAGGCCTTTGCTGGGCTCCCATTCTTCTTAACCTGTTCACACATGAAGAATACCACAAGAGTCACTGATCTGCTCAAGGAATACACTAGATTGTGGGATGAATATGTTCACAGCAATTCTCGCAACACCTGGCACCCACTCTCACTTGTGCAGAGCTCTACCACGAGCCACAGGTGATTGCTTGTACCATTCATGAAAGGTCACAATATTCTTGTGCTTAATTTCATATGTGAGGCGGACCTACCGGGAAGGGAGAGAAAAAAAGTTCTTGAACTCTTGATCATAAAACCTACTTGACTGTTTAATCAGAAGATATTTTTAATGATGTAATTTACTTATGTCCAGACATTAGAAAGGAGGGCGAGGAACACTGGCCATAGGGAAACAGGCTAACAATGCATGATCTTTATAAACATCACACCTGTTAGGATGGCTACTCGGGAGGTGGAGCTCTGAGGATCCCAGTTTGAAGCCCGGGCACACAAATGGAAAGAGATTCTCCTCTCCCATTAACCAGCACAAATCTGGAAATGAAGGTGGGGTTCAAGTGATGAGCACCAGCCTTGAGTGAAAAAGTGAAAGAAAAGCAGAAAACCCTGAGTTCAAGACCCATGACCAACAACAATAACAAAATTTCCAGGGCTTGCTTGCCCTGGCTGGATTTGAACTGTGATCCTCAGATGGCAGCCTCTTGAGAAGCAAGGATTATACAGGTGAGCCACAGTGCCCAGCCCAATGGCCTCATTTATTAACTTGCTTTTTTTTTATCTCTCTCTTATTTTGTTTTGTTGGTACCAACCCATGGTCTTGCGTATGATGGCCCAAGGGCTCTACCACTGAGTTACATTCCCAGCCTTTGGTTTATTAAGACAGTGTCTAACTAGATATTCTTGAACTTGACATTCTGTCACCTCCCAGCTGCTGGGATTACAGGTGTACACTAGCAAATTCAGCATTTGGCTAGTCGCTGTTCTGATCAGAGTGCTGCCTCTCCCAAGGCAGATGGAAATACAGCAGACTTACCCAATTGGTAATTTCTGGTCTTTTGCACTTTTCCGTACAAAAGATGGCCACATCGTTGATTGTTCCCTCCTTTATAGACAATTGTCTTGTTTCCCTTGCCAATCTCCTCATAGAGAATGAAGTTTTCAATTGCTGGATTGACACCTCACAGAGGGCAAGAAAGAATCCTTAGCTCCTAAAAAGAAAACAGAAATGACGCTGAGAGATACAAGGTGGACGAATGATGTGTGGATGCATAAGCAAATATGCAAATAAATGTGTGAACAGCACAATATGCAAATAAGGCATTTATAAATCCCACTCATAATTATAGATAATAATGAACATAATTATGGATAATAAGGCCTGTATGTAATGATATAATGAACAAGACTAATGAAATGGAAAGTCATAAATAATTCAATTTTCTTTCGATAAGACCTTGGGCTGCAGATGTAGCTCAGTAGTAGAGTGCTGGCCTATAAAGATGTAAGGTTATGGGCTCAATTCAATTCCCCAAGACTAGAAGGAAGAGGGAAAAAAAGCTTCTAACCAGGCGCCAGTGTCTCACACATGTGACCCTTAGCTAATCAGGAGGCTGAGATCTAAAGCTCCTAGTTTCAAGCCACCCTGGAAAGGAAAGTCCCGGAGATTTTTTTATTTTGGTCTGGACTTGAACTTAAGGTCCGGTGCGCTGTCCCTGAGCTTTTGTGCTCAAGGCTAGCATTCTACCACTTGAGCCACAGCTCTACTTCTGGCTTTTCAGTGGTTCACTGGCTCTGAACCATGATCTTCAGATCTCAGTCTCCTGAGTAGCTAGGATTATAGGCAAGAGGCACCAGTGCCCAACTCCTCAAAGATTCTTAGGTCCAATTAACTAGCCAAATGCCAGAAGTGGAGGCGTGGCTCAACTGGCAGAGCACCAAGCCTTGAGTGCAGGAAAAAAACTGAGGGACAGCATCCATGCCCTGAGTTCAAGTCCTGTGTGCACACATACCAAAAAAACAACTGTAACTTCTTACCTGGAAAATTAACTCAAATACAGAAAACTACAGAAAATGAATCTATAGAGAGACACTCTACTGTCAGCCCCCGCCATCCAAGGAACCCTCCCATAGTCTATCTCCACAACTCTTTTTGCTCCCCCAAAACAGTCACCCATCTGGCTCTCTTTTTCTGGGTTCCCCGGATACCCCACCGTCTCACCCTACCCGCGTCACCAAGCGGGCCAAGGCTCAGGGTCCACAGCGGAGCACCCCTCATTTCTTCTCCCCACCTGCCACCCCGGTTCACCCAGGTCCGGGGACCCGTGGGCCTCGACCCCAGGCCACAAGGAGCAGAGTTTGAGGAGAAAGGCCGAGATGCAGGCCTAAACAGCGAGCCGGGTGGTGCCCGATCCCTGAGGCGGTGAGGGAGACATCAAGCCAGGAAACAAACCCTTGGAAGGCCCCCTGGTGCCTTACCCGGCCCCTGGGCGAGAAAGAAGCCAGTGAATCCACTTCAGGGCTCCCCGAGGCTCTGCCTCCTCCTGCAGGCGGGTCCACTGATCCAGGCTAGGGAGGGGGAGAAACCAGCCTGAAGTCGTGGACTTGGGCCAGCGCCGAGCCGACCTCGCACCCCTCACTCCCCTCTGTGTTTGGATTCCCCTGTCCATTTCCAAGGTAGCTCAAGAGACGCGACAAGACGTGGCGCTCATTGGCTGACCACTTTCTGTTTCTATTGGTTGGTGCCCGGAAGTGTCCAGCCAAGGCGGCCCGCCCCTACACGCCCCAGCCCTTCACACTACTGATTGGCGGGAAGAATGACGGGGAAGCTTGTAGACTCAGCCCCGCCTCCTCATCCATGGCTGCAAGCAGAAGGTCGGAAAGATGTGGCTCCACTTCCGACTTTTTGGTGATTATTTGGCGGCAAGGCTCACAGTTTCCTGCTCCGGCTGGCTGTGAACCGTGGCTTCCTGAGTAGCTGGGATAACAGCAGACACGAAGTGTTGGCGCTTCAGTAACTATTTTTTTAACAAGTCATTATTATTATTATTATTATTTATTTCGCGGTACTGGAGATCAAATCCAGTGTCACGATTGCTAGGCAGTATATTCTACCATTGAACTGCAGTTCTCAGCCCTAACGTCTTTAAGCTCATCAAGACATTAAACATTAGATACTTGCCATTTTTCTACTTTCATTACTTCTTTTAGTTTTATTTTTGTATCAGATCTGGGGCTTAAACTCATGACCTGCATGCTGTCACTTATGTTTGTCATTCAAGGTTAGTGCTCCACTGTCGGCTTTTTTTTCCAGTGCTGTGACTTGGACTCAGGGCCTGGGCTCTGTCCCTGAGCTTCTTTTGCTCGAGCATGCTACCACTTGAGCCATCTGGCTTTTCTTGTTTGTGTGGTGCTCAGCATTTGAACCCAGGGCTTCATGCCTGCTAGGCAAGCACTCTGCCACTTAGCCACATTCCCAGCCCACTGCTTTGTGTGCATGTAATGAATGGGTCGTAAGTCTCCCAGACTTTCCTGTCCTGGACTGGCTTTGAACTCGAATCCTCAGATCTCTGCCTGAGTGGCTTGGATGATAGGAATGAGCCAGGAGTGGCCCAACTGTTGTTCCAACTTTTATAATGGTTGATTCTGGTGAATACTGGGTATTATGGTAGAATTTTATTATAGCTCAAAATAATTAGGTAATTATCCTAGCATGCATGCATGCACGGACACACACACACACACACACACACACACACACACACATTACTTTTCTTCAGGAATTTATGATATCTTACACAATATAGGTCAAACTTTTAAATAATGCATTAAAGTCTATTCCTAGCTTATTGGGACTATTCCATTAAGCTATTTTTGCACTACTTGCATACAGTTCTTAATTTCAGTTTTAAATTTTTGTAATAAGAAAGGAAGGAAAATAACCTACACTTGCATGTGCTTGTACTTGTATGAAATCTTTTTCTTTTTTTCTGGTGCCAGTAATGTAACTTGAACTTACATTGAACTCACCCTCACACTTGACTTTTTTCTGCTCAAGGTTGGGACTCTACCACTTAAACCATGCCTCAACTTTTGGCTTTTTGCAGTTTAATTGGAGATAAAACGTCTCTCAGATATCTACCTGGATAACTTAAACCCTGGTTCCTCAGATCTCAGCCACCAGAGTCACTAGGGTTATAAGCATGAGCCACCAGCACTTGGCTTAAATTATTTTTAATTAGCATGTACAATGAGGTGAATGATGGTTCTATCCCATTAAACACAACTGTCTCTCAAACATTCTCTCTCTCAAACTCTCTCTCTTTCTCTCTCTCTCTCTCTCTCTCACACACACACACACACACACACACACACACACTTGGGGCCTCTTCTTTTATAAGCTAGCACTTTACCAGCTCCAGCCCTTTTTGCTTTATTTATTTCACAGAGTCACATGTTTGGACTGAAAGCAATTCCCTTACCTATAAAAACTGTGTAGCCGGGGTTACAGGTGCATACCACCGTACCCGGCCACCACATTTCTCTGTGATTAAAGCACTCAAATTCCTTTCACCTAACTTTTGAAATACACAGGATGTTATGGTTAGTGCTAGTCATCTTACTATGCAATAAAAAATGGGAAATTTTAATACTTGATCTGGTCTCTCTTCAAGGAATATCGGTGGTGTCAACTTTACAACCCATACATGGCTGAGATCATGGAGTAAATTTTGCCTTGGGTTCCAGCCCACTGCCCCAGGAGGAATTGTACTTGAACAGCATTCATTAGCAGATGGTACCCAGGAGGCAGGTGCAGGAGCAGGCATCCAATCAACGTGGCTAAAGGATACCTGGAAATCTCAGGCAGGCTGCACAGAGCCACTGGGTTGGTTCTGGAGACTGACTCATGTGCCCCCCACCCCTAGGCTGTCCAATGAGCTTGAATGTCAGTCACATGGCTGTTTCCTAGAGACATCATGTTAACACTTGCAGGACACAGGCCAGGGCAGTACCCTTCCTTGGGAGGCACCCTTCTCGTTTGGCTGCAGCTTGGCTGATCTGGTCCATCAGTCTTGGCCGGTTTAATTCTACCTCCAGGCCTCTTGACTCAATTCTTGGAGTCACATCAAACAGTACGTCCTAGGATCTGGATACAAGGACACAAAGGTTGGCTGACCCAGAGCAGGTCAGTTTCCCATTCCAGTAGCCAGACACATTCTGTCCTTAGTCCTGAGAAAGATGGATGATGTTTGATGGATTTCTTTGGGCATCTGAGCCAGCTTCAGCCACAACTCTGAATTTACTGTGAAATGGGGGAAAGGACAGATTTGAATGTGTCTGTGAACAAGAGGTAGCTTTCTGTCTGCCCAGGCTACAGAGCAAAGTAGCTGTGATTTGGCCCATGTCCTCATGGAGAGAAAAACAATCTTAAGACCTACATAAACTGGCCCCAGTGGCCAACCACACCTGTCATCCTAGGTATTCTAGAGGCTGAGGTCTGGACAAGGATGGTGGTTCAAAGACAGCCCCAGGCAGGAAACTCCATGAGACTCTAATCTCCAGTGAACCACTACTAAAGATAGAAATGGAGTTGTGGCTCAAAGCAGTACAGCACTAGCCTTGAGTGCAAAAGCTCAAGGTCAGCACCCAGGCCCCTGAGTTCAAGCTTCACGAGCAGCACAGACAGTTATAATGAAAATAAAAAATATAAAACAGTTGAATGGCTAGAGGTAATAACTCATCAGCTGAACATCTGCCCAGCATGTGTGGTTCTGAGTTCAAAACTCAGTACTGTGGGTGGGAGGTGCAGAAGTAGGCATACTAGAAATGAAAATATTCAAAGCTAAGCAGGTCCTATATCTTTAGATCCTGAGTAATGAGGTGTTCAAACTGGGCACACTCATCTTTATGACAGATGGAATTCAGCACCCACTTCCTGATAAGGGGCTCCTGTCCCAAGGACATTTTGTATCCATCTAACCACAGACTCTGACCAGGCAAAAATCTCCTACTCAAATGGGCCTCCCTGCCAGGTACTTGATGGCTCCCACTTGTCATCCAAGCTACTCAGGAGGCTGAGATCTGGAGGATCGTGTTTCAAGTCCAGCTGGAGAAAGAAAAGTTGGTAAGACTCACCTCTGGCAAACCACCTGAAAACCTGATGTGCTGTGGCTCAAGTGGTAGAGTGCAAGCCTTGTGCAAAAGAGCTCAGGGACAGTGTCCAGGCCCTAAGTTCAAGTGTCATGACTGAGAAAAAAGTGTGGGGTGGTGGTGATTTCCTAAAGAAGATAATCCCTTTCAATGCCCTGGGGCTCACTCCTGTAATGGGCATTGTCTAGGCTGGCCACAGGATTTAAGCGGGTCTCATGTAAAACTTTATTTTTGATGGGAGTCCTGGGAATTGAAATCAGGGTCTGGGTGCTATCTATGAGCTCATTTCTTCCCCCCTACAAGGCCAGCACTTTACCACATTGAGCCACAGCTCTACTTATAGTTTTTTTTATGGGTTTTTCTGTGGTTCATTGGGGATAAAGAGCCTCAAGGGCTTTCTTGTCAATACTGGCTTTGAACCATGATCCTCAGATCTCAGCCTCTTGCAAAGCTAGGATAACAGGTGTGAGCCATCAGCACCCAGCTCTGTATCCCCTTCCTTTAAGATTGTCTTTTGTGTGTGCTATTTGATCAGCACAAGGATATGATTTTTGTTTTTGTTTGCTGTTTCACAAGAACAAAATCAACTGTATTTGCCTGTCACATTCCTTTAGTTAAGTCAGATTCCTCACTGCCAAGTTCTTTTCTTCTCCAAGGGGGCTGCTTTTTGCTGGCTGATTTCCTCCTTCAATCCTATAAAAAGAAAGAAAATGGAGTCTATTCATCTTTGGTCCAAGGCTTAATTTGGCTATGTGTGATCAATGTAGGACCAGGGAGGGAATTTGCCACAGTGTGCCATGTGAGAGGCCTAAGTTTTGCTTGGTTTTCATTGTCTTCATCGTGTAAGAACAGCTTTCCCTGCCTCTCCACACCTCTTATCCTGCTTACACTTGACATTAGGGCTCAAAATTTATTCAACTTCACGATTGTGATCCTAGCCACTCAGGAGGCTGAGATCTGAAGATCACAATTCAAAGTCAGCCTGGACAAAAACGTCTGTGAGAACCTTGTCTCCAATGAGCCACCAGGAAACTAGAAGTGGAACAGTGGCTCAAAGTGGTAGAGTGCTAGCCTTGAGTGAAAGAGCTCATGGACAGCATTGAGGCCGAGTTCAAGTCCCAAAACCAACGAAAAACAAAAACACACCACAAAACTCTAGACGAGATTTTTGGTTCACTCACATTAGGGGAAAAAATAAGACAATAATAGCAACAATAACAAAGCTCTGAACTGGGTGTCAGTGGCTCAAGCCTGCCATCCAAGCTCCCCAGGAGGCTAAGGTCTGAGTGTGGTTCAAAGCAAGATGATTCAGGAAACTCTGCCCTTATCTCTTATCTCCCAGGAACCAGCTAATAGGCCAAAAAGTGGAGCTGTGGTTCAACTGGTAAAGCACCAGCCTTGAGGGAAAAAGCTAAAAGAGAATGACCAGCCTCTGGGTTCAAACCCCAGTTCTGGCACATGTGCATGCACACACACACACACACACACACACACACACACACAATTCTGGGATGTAAAAGCAATTTGTCTGATGGGCAGGTGTGGGGGAGGAGGGGACAGACCATGAGACAGAAAGGAAGAAAGGGGGCTGGGGATGTGGCTTAGTGGTAGAGTGCTTGCCTACCATGCATGAAGCCCTGGGTTTGATTTCTCAGTACCGCTTACACTGAAAATGCCAGAAGTAGCTCTGTGGCTCAAGTGGTAGAGAGCTAGCCTTGAGCAAAAGAAGCTCAGGGACAGTGCCAAGTCTGAGAGTTCAAGCCCCAGGACTGGCAAAATTTAATTAATTAATTAACTTAATTAAATTATGGTCATAAAGTCATTTTAGGAGAAATGAAGTCACTAGGTAGACTAGTGAAATTGAGATGTGGTAAGCATACAGGCAATATAGGAGATATTCATTCATGTACTTACTTCACTTAATAAAGGAACAATGTCAGTTGGGGGGAAATGAGATAAGATAACTTGGGGCTAGGAATATGGCTGCCCCACTGCCTGTCTAGGCCCTACCTGAAGCTACCATGGAAGAGTAATGTCCTTGCCTTCCAAGAAGGCCCCTTCCAAAGCTCTGTTTTTACTTTTCTCTTATTTATTGTCAAAGTGATGCACAAAGGGGTTACCATTTCATACGTTAGACACTGGATACATTTATCTTACTGTTTGTTACCTCTTCCCTCATTCCCCCCTCTCCCCACCCAATTTCCCTCTCTCCCATGAGTTGTTCAATTGGTTTACACCAAACAGCTTTGCAAGTATTGCTTTTGTAGTCGTTTGTCTTTTTATCTTGTGTCTCTCGATTTTGGTATTCCCTTTCACTTTCCTAGTTCTAATATGAGTATATACAGTTTCCAATGTACTCAGATAAGATACAATGATAGTGCAGGTACAACCACAGGAAGGGGTTACAAGAGAATCATCAACAATAGAAGCTACGGTTTCACATGGCATGTTGAAAGTAATTACAGCAGTGATAAATCACTCATTTCCATAACATGGAGTTCATTTAACTTAGCATTATTTTATGCATTCATAGGGGCATAGCTATCAGGCTCTTGTCATTCTCTGCTGTGACTAGCCTAAACCTGTGCTAATTATTCCTTAGGAGGGAGACCATAGAGTCCTTGTTCATTTGGGGCTGGCTCATTTCACTTAGCATAAATTTTTCCATTTCTTTCCATTTCCTTACAAATGGGGGAATGTCATTCTTTCTCATAGAGGTATAAAATTCCATTGTGTATATGTACCACATTTTTCTGATCCGTTTGTCTACTGAGGGGCATCTGGGTTGATTCTATATTTTAGCTATGACAAATTGTGCTGCGATGAATATTGTTGTGCTGGTGGCATTAGTGTATTCTTGTTTGTGGTCTTTGAGGTAGATGCCCAAAAGAGGGGCTACTGGGTCATAGGGGAGGTCTATGTTTAGCCTTCTGAGGAATCCCCATACGGCTTGCCAGAGTAGCTGAACCAGTTTACATTCCCTCCAATAATGAACACCAAGGCTGAAATCAGAAAAGCAACTCATTTTGTAATAGCCTCAAAAAACATAAAATAGAAATAACCTTAACCTAAGAAGTAAAAGACCTCTATGATGAGAACTTTAAAAACATGAAAAATGAAATTAAGGCAGAACTATGGAAATGGAAAAACCTCCCATGCTCCTGGATTGGGAAGATTAATATAGTCAAAATGGCAGTATTGCCAAAGGCTATCTACAAATTCAATGCAATACCCATTAATATCCCAACAACGTTTTTTAATGAAATAGAGGAAGCAATCCAGAAATTTTTATGCAACAATAAAAGACCCAGAATAGCAAAAACAATCTTAAGCAGAAAGAACAGTGCTGGAGGAATTACAATACCAAACTTCAAGCTGTATTATAAAGCTGTATTAAGAAAAACAGCTTGGTATTGGCACAGGAACAGGCCTGAAGACCAATGGAGCAGAATTGAAGACCAACAAATGAACCCACAGAACTATGCCTACTTAATCTTTGATAAAGGAGCTAAAAAAATAGGATGGAAGAAAGATAGCCTCTTTAACAAATGGTGCTGGCACAAGTGGTTCAACACCTGCAACAAACTAAAACTAGATCCTTATATATCACCCTGCACCAAAATCAATTCCAAATGGATCAAAAATCTCAAAATTAAAACAGATGCCCTAACAACACTGAAGGAAGGAATAGGTGAAACACTTGAGCTCCTTGGCACAGGACGAAACTTCCTTAACAAAGACCCAGACATTCTAAAAAGAAAAGATGGACAAGTGGAACTGCATCAAATTCCAGAGCTTCTGCAGGCCAAAGGACATAGCTCACGAGATAAACTGAAAGACCACAGATTGGGAAAAGATCTTTACCAGCCATACAACGGACAAAGGCCTCATATCTAAAATATATGCAGAATTTAAAAAATTGAATTCCTCCAAAACAAAACCGCAAAGAACCAACAGCCCCCTCAACAAGTGGGCGAAAGACTTAAAAAGAGACTTCTCTGATGAGGAAATTAGAATGGCCAAGAGACATATGAAAAAGTGCTCTACATCACTGGACATGAAAGAAATGCAAATCAAAACAGCATTGAGATTCCATCTCACCACAGTAAGAATGTCCTATATCAAGAAAACTAACAGTAATAACAGACTGACAGTCCCCTCCAGGCCTGAGGAGATGCTAGATTAATAGCATGCATGCAGCTGGAGGCCCCACTGGCAGTCACACAACAGAATCCAGACTCCTATCCTGGCCCGTTCTAACTTTGGCTTCTGAAAAGCCATAGTTTCAACCCATATGGATCCTGGGTAGCAGATTTGCTTACCCTAGCTTCAAACTACATTTGTCCTCATCAGTATCCTCTTTACTTGATGCCTGCCCATGATGGGAGTTGTGAAGCATTCCTTTAGGACAACAGTCATCCATTTCTAGCAATCTTTTTTTTTTTTGGCCAGTCCTAGGTGTTGGACTCAGGGTCTGAGCACCTTCCCTGGCTTCTTCCCGCTCAAGGCCAGCACTCTGCCACCTGAGCCACAGCGCTCCTTCTGGCCGTTTTCCATATATGTGGTGCTGGGGAATCGAACCCAGAGCTTCATGTGTAGGAGGTAAGTGCTCTGGCCACAAGGCCATATTCCCAGCCCCTTTTTCTAGCAATCTTTTGTATGCACTAATCTGGAAGGACATCTGGTGGCACCATCTATAACTGTCAGTTCCATCTTCTTGCCTGTGAGAACAGCAAGGGGCCTGCGGCACCAACTCAATTCTGCCTAAGGTCAGTAGGCTGGGTTTCCCGGCTAATCCTGGCCGAGAAAGGACACCAAGCTGCTCTCATCTACAGATCAAGCTGGATCATGGCAGCATGACTTCCTTTTGAAAGATTCACAGACCTTTCCTTCATCTGTTCAAGACACTAGTTCACATTATGTGGAACTCCAAATTCACTTGGAACATCTAATGAGAGAGCTAGAAGAAAATGTTTTCAAAGCTCTTGTTTTACTCTCATACCTAGTAGTTCCATGGCTTGTTACTGAGCATTTCTTTACACTGAAAGCCAGAAGTTCCACAGTTGGACATAAGTGTTGTTCCTTTTGAAAAAAGTCTCATATCTATACTCTGCTCCAGGTCAATCAGTGTCAAGTCAGCAGCTAAATCATCATCATCACGTTCCAAAAATCTAGATTAAACAAAAACAAGGACCAAGATGCAGGAATACAAATTGCAAAGGCTGCTACAGAAGTGTGAAGGAGGCCTGTCACATTGCACTTGCCTGTTTCCCAGGATGAAATTATCTGGCTTAACATCTCCATGAATGATCTCACAGCTGTGAATTTGCTCAATAATGTGTAGCATTTCATAGTAAAAGAGATGATTAGACACTGGAGCATTACATTCAGGGGTAGTTTTATAGAGAATAATGGCATTCTAGAAACAATGAAAATGATATCCTGAGTTGGGATAAGTGGGCAGAATAGAACTTGATAAACATGGATTCCATGGTTGGCTTTAGTCTCTCTAGCTGGGACCAAAGCTAGAATTCCCAGGGGTTGGCAGACCTCTGGACCTGCAATAAAGATCAGATAATGGCATTCATATCTCTTCTCACATTCTGGAAATAATATCAAGAAAGCAATGTCCATCCATCCCAATAAAGGACATGGTGTAGAAAATTATGATAAACTATGGACTGTTTTGCAACATGGGGCTTACTACTACAAGATCATTTTAGTGGCAAGGCAATTCTGAGTCTTCCCAGGATAGCTCTTACGTAATTGTTCACTTTATATGTCAATAAAAACACAGTTTAAAGGAAAAGCAGGGGATATCGTTGAAACACATGTGCTATTACTAAATGCCTTCACAAGCTTGCTACTTGGATTTTTTTTTTTTTGGCCAGTCCTGGGGTTTGGAAGCAGGGCCTGAGCACTGTCCCTGGCTTCTTTTTGCTCAAGGCTAGCACTGTGCCACTTCAGCCACACAGCCACTTCTGGCCATTTTCTGCATATGTGGTGCAGGGGAATTGAACCCAGGGCCTCATGTATACAAGGCAAGCACTCTTGCCACTAGGCCATATCCCCAGCCCGCTACTTGGATTTTTTAATTAAAGTTTTTCCATTCATGAAAACTAAGCAGTGAAGACTCTTTCAAAAAGTCAATATTGACTGTTCTGAGAAAATTTGCCTCTCTGGGTGTATAAGTAGATTAGCTGTCATCTAAGTATGGGAGTAATCAAGGACAATAGATCCTTAGCCATGTGCATCAGGAAGGATTTTTGTTCTTTTTTTTAAAGTTAATCTTTTTGTTGTTGTTTTTGTTTTCCTTTGGTGCCAGTCCTGGAGCTTGAACTTAGAGCCTGGGTGTCCCTGAGCTTATTTGCTTAAGACTAACACTCTATCACTTGAGCCACAGCTCCAAATCTGGCTTTTTGGTGGTTAAATGGAGATAAAAGTCCCAAAGACTCTCTTGCCCGGGCTGGCTTCCAACTGTGATCCTCCTGTCTCAGCCTCTTGAGTATCTATGATTGTACATGTAAGCAACTGGCACCTGGCTTATTTTAAATTCAACTATGGGTTAATGTGATCTTGGAATTAAAAGCTTGCCTGGACTTAGGAAAACTCCAGGTAGGAGTAGAGAACACCATGTTTTGCTATCTCTTGTTGGCACAATCCTCTCACGGAATAAACGGAGAGAAAACACATAGAAAAGGGCAATTCACTGATTAAAAAATTAATGCAAAACTGACTATGCCCTTCAGTTTAAAATCATATCGTTGTTTTTGATTGTTTCTTTTAGTAACAGGCAATAGAGGATAGCTTGATGGTGAGAACTAGGTCTCTGAAGTCAAAGAAATATGAGCTTAAATTCCAGTTCCATAAGCAATGACCCCTATGACTTTAGACCAATAATTTATTCATCTGAGAAGTTATTTGCTCATTTGTAACAGGGAATAGTTCCCATAACTCTAGTATTGTAAGGACTAACTGTGGGACACAGTATGTGAAAAGAAAAATTTTCCACTTCTACTTGAGTTCATAATGGTTTTAGAGATTCCTTATTTTTACAACAGTTCTACAAAATAATGCAAGCTGAATCACCAATAAATACCTTAATCTAGTAGCTTGGGAGTAGAGTCTATGGGGTTCTTTAGGTCTAGGATCATGTCATCTGCAAAGAGAGAAAGTTTAACTTCATCTTTTCTTATTTGGATCCCCTTTATGTTTTCTTCTTGCCTAATTGCTCTGGCTAGGATTCTAGTACTATGTTGAAGAGAAGAGGGAGAGTGGACATCTCTGTCTAGCTCCTGATTTTAAAGGGAATGCCTTTTTTTTTTTTTTTTTTTTGGCCAGTCCTGGGGCCTTGGACTCAGGGCCTGAGCACTGTCCCTGGCTTCTTCCCGCTCAAGGCTAGCACTCTGCCACTTGAGCCACAGCGCCGCTTCTGGCCATTTTCTGTATATGTGGTGCTGGGGAATCGAACCTAGGGCCTCATGTATCCGAGGCAGGCACTCTTGCCACTAGGCTATATCCCCAGCCCTAAAGGGAATGCCTTTAGTGTGTCACTGTTTAGAATAATGCTTGCTTTTTGTCATAGACTGCCTTTATTATATTCAGGAGTGTTCCCTGGAATCCCAATTCTTCTAGGGCTTTTATCATAAATGGGTGCTGGATTTTATTGAACGCCCTTTCCTCATCTAGAGATATAACCATGTGATTCTTTACCTTGCTCCAGCTGATGTGGTGGATTACATTAATTGACTTGTGTATATTGAACCAACTTTGCATCTCTGGGATGAATCCAGTTTGATCATGGTGTATGATTTTTTTAAGTTGCTCCAAAACTTTGGAAATGTAGCAGGATATAAAATAAACCCACAAAAATCCACGGCATTTCTATATGCTAATGACCCGAAGACCGAGGCTGAAATCAGGAAAGCAGCTCCTTTTGCAATCACCTAAAAAACGTAAAATACTTAGGAATAACTTAACCAAAGAAGTGAAAGACCTCTATGATGAGAACTTTAAAAACATGAAAATTGAAATTAAGGCAGAATTATGGAAATGGAAAAGCCTCCCATGCTCCTGGATTGGGAGGATTAATATAATCAAAACAGCAATATGCCAAAGGCTAGCTACAAATTAAATGCAATACCCATTAATATCCCAACACCATTTTTTAATGAAATAGAGGAAGCAATCCAGAAATTCATATGGAACAATAAAAGACCCAGAATAGCAAAAACAATCCTAAGCAGAAAGAACAGTGCTGGAGGAATTACAATACCAAACTTCAAGCTGTATTATAAAGCTGTATTAAAAAAAACAGCTTGGTATTGGCACAGGAACAGGCCTGAAGACCAATGGAACAGAATTGAAGACCCACAAATGAACCCACAGAACTATGCCTCCTTAGTCTTTGATGAAGGAGCTAAAAAAATAGGATGGAAGAAAGATAGCCTCTTTAACAAATGGTGCTGGCACAAGTGGTTCAACACCTGCAACAAACTAAAACTAGATCCTTATATATCACCCTGCACCAAAATTAATTCCAAATGGATAAAAGACCTTGAAATTAAAACAGATACCCTGAAAACACTAAAAGAAAGAATAGGAGAAATACTTGGGCTCCTTGGCACAGGATAGAACTTCCTTAACAAAAAACCAGAAATGCTACAAATCAAAGAAAGGATGAAGAAATGGGACTGCATCAAACTGCAGAGCATCTGCAGGGCAAAGGACATAGCTTGCAAGATAAACCAAAAGCCCACAGATTGGGAAAAGATCTTTACAGGCCATACAACAGACAAAGGCTTCATATCTATAATATATGCAGAACTAAAAAATTTAAATTCCTCAAAAACAGTACAAGAAATGTATCCAATGTCTAACATATGAAACTGTAACCTCTCTGTACATCACTTTGACAATAAATAAGAAAAAAAAACCCTCAAAGAACCAACAGCACCCTAAACAAGTGGGCTAAAGTCTTAAAAAGAGACTTCTGTGATGAGGAAATGAGAATGGCCAAGAGACATATGAAAAAGTGCTCTACATCACAGGCCATAAAGGAAATGCAAATCAAAACAACATTGAGATTTCACCTCACCCCAGTAAGAATGTCCATTATCAAGAAAACTAACAATAACAAATGATGGAGGGGATGTGGCCAAAAGGGAACCCTACTTCATTGTTGGTGGGAATGTAAAATGCTTCAGCCACTCTGGAAAATGGTATGGAGATATGTAAGAAAGCTAAATATAGAGCTCCCCTATGACCCAGCAGTTCCACTTTTGGGCATCTACACAAAAGACAGCAAACAAGAACACACTAAAGCCACCAGCACAACAATGTCTCTGTACATCACTTTTACAATAAATAAGAAAATCTTGCATAACTTTATATCCTACTACCCAATAATGTTCTTTTTTTTTTTTTTGGCCAGTCCTGGGCCTTGGACTCAGGGCCTGAGCACTGTCCCTGGCTTCTTTTTTGCTCAAGGCTAGCACTCTGCCACTTGAGTCACAGCGCCACTTCTGGCCATTTTCTGTATATGTGGTGCTGGGGAGTTGAACCCAGGGCCTCATGTACACGAGGCAAGCGCTCTTGCCACTAGGCCATATCCCCAGCCCCAATAATGTTCTTTCAACAGAGCAAGTGCTGTGGGTTGAGTTCTGTGGAAGAAGCAGGCACACTTTTTTTTTTATAGCATAAGATGAGGCCTTCAAAAATTGATTTTTCAATTGACCGGCCCCTTCCAGATAAGTAGGTGAGAAAAATATAACAATGGCAAGAAGGTTTACAGGGCTCTGATTTATTTTGCACAGAGACATTTAGAGAATTGCAAGCTTACTATGCACAATTTTGGATGAGTGGTTTGACTAGTGCAGACAAGGTAAGAAAATTATGGCAGCATGACATGGTATAGAAAAATTGTATTGGAATATTAGAAAGGGCAATAAATAATATGTTTGATATTCACTGTTGGTAAAAAAAGAAAATGTGAGAATGTGGGTTAGGATAACATGAAGATATGAAATAATACTTAAGAAGTGTGGTAATATTTACTTTATGATAAGCATTGATAGGATGGAATGATTTCTATGTATACTTTTGTTATTTCCCTTTAAGTATTGAAAAGGGCCTAATGGTTATTTGAGTTCCTCAGCAGACATGGAGCAGTGTGTGAAGTGCCTATATCATGTTTGCCAACACACAGAGAAGCCAATGCCTCCAAACAGCTGCAAGTTTCTTGATTATGGAGAAACCCTGGTGATACCCTTGGACTGCATGGCTCTTTATCAACACTCACAGCAGTTGTTCTTTGAGTCTTTGTGAAACATCAGAGCAACCGTATTGTCAAGGCTAATAACCAGGCACTCAGCTAGATCTTGTTCATCTCCCTCATCTTCTGCCTTCTCTGTCCCTTTCCCTTTATTGGCCATCCCCACACAGTCTGCTGCATTCTGCAAGAAGCCACATTTGGAGTTGCATTCACTGTATCTTGGCCAAAACAGTTACTGTGATTCTGGCCTTCAAGATCACTTTCCCAGGGAGAAGAATGAGATGGCTGCTGGTGTCAGGCGCTCCTAACTTCATCATTCCCATCTGTACTCTGATCCAGGTGACTGTGTATTCTGACTAGGAACTTCACCTCCCTTCATTGACACAGATACACACTTAGAACATGGTCACATCATCATTCTGTGGAACAAGGGCTCCCTCATTGCTTTCTACTGTGTCTTGGGATACCTGCTTTTCCTGGCCCTGGCCAACTTCACTGTGGCTTTGCTGGCCAGAAACCTGACTGACACCTTCAAGGAATGCAAGTTCCTGACTTTTAGCATGCTGGTGTTCTGCAGTGCCTGGCTCACTTTCTTGCCTGCCAACCCCAGTGCCAAAGGGAAGCTAATGGTGGCTGGGGAGGTCTTCTCCATCTTGGCCTCCACAGGCAGGGCTCCTGGGCTGCATCTTTGCCCCCAAGGGTTACACCATCTTGTTGAGGCCAGATAGAAAATGTTCTGCACAACTTTAGGGACAAAATGCATACTGGGAGAGATTAAACATGAAACTTACCTGTACAATCAAATATATGCAAGGTTGAGACTAAATTTGCATTCTGTTTTTTCCATCTGATATAAGTTTGTATGGTTAGCATCAATTCAATGCCTAAGTGACACTTACTCATTTCTCTAGTAATGGTAAAATCACAAGTTACAATCAGAACAATGTAACTCTGAAATTCATTCTATGTATTTTTGTTTCTTTCTTTTTAATCTGCACTTATAAATCATTTCCACTAGACTATTTCACTGATACTCATTTTCCAATTGTGCTTTCTAACTCACTTCCTTAAAATTTCTTCTTTATTTTGAGTCTTGGGTCATGAATTTAAAGCCTGGGTACTGTCCCTGTCATTTCATGCTTAAGGCTAGTGCTTTAATCCTTGAAGCACAGCTCCACTTTGGCCTCTGATGCTTAAGTGGAAATAAGGTTCTCTTAGCTTTCCTGTCTAGATTGGCTTTAAACCCTAATCACCAGACCTCAGCTTCCTATATATCTGGTTTATGGATGCTTTTCTAAATTTTAAATGAGATTATCTACCTGTCTCTGCATTGCTATTCTTCTTAGTCACAATTCCTTTCACTTTCCTCTTTATAAAGTTCTATGTTGGGGCTGGGAACATGGCTTAGTGGTAGAATGGTTGCCTTGCATGCATGCAGCCCTGCGTTCGATTCCTCAACACCACATAAACAGAAAAAAGGCACAAGTCGCCCTGGGCCTCAAGTGGTACAGAGCTAACCTTGAGCAAAATGAAGCCAGGGACAGTGCCCATGCCCCAAAACTGAGAATTCTGAGAATTCCAGTCCTTCAAAAATTTCTATTCCTAGAAAAACTACACTTACATGCCTTTGAAAAACTCTTGTTGGGCATATATTTTGGAGGTGTCCACTGGTGACACAGTTCTTCTGGGTGCATTCCTTCCATTCAAAGCTCACAATGTTAATCTATGTGATGCTCAGCTTCACAAAAGTCTAAATTTGTGTCTTACTCCTTTAATTTCTCCTCAGTCAAAGCAGGAACAATATTGGAAGTCTGCCAAAAGCAAAAAGATAAAACAGACGATTCTGCTGTCATTGACTGTTGATCTGATTCCTTGTGAATGTAATTTGGGATGATGGTCACATACAGACAGTCAAGCCTAGGGCAATTAAGCAGAGTGCTCAGCCTTGCTCTTGGAACTTTAGGTGGAAGGAAATAGGGTCAGGGGCAACTTTTGCAGCATCCTGTCCTCTCCCTTTCCATCCACATTTCCCGAAGCATTTTAATTTAATAAAAAAAACAGCTTTTAAATCACCCATTAGAAGTTTCCTTGGCCTACATGTGTGGTGGTGGGCATGCAGAAACCCAGTGCTTTCCAACTTTCTTGTACGTTTGGCCCTATTCCCCTACCTCAAGTGGAGAGGCGCACTGTCCACTACAGAAGCTTCCATGCCCCACCTCAGAGCTGGGGCATCTGTTTTTGTTTCCTTTCCTTGCTGCTGCTTTAGTCTCATGCTTACACTACTCAGCAGGACAGGTTCCACACGTAATTTTGTGGGTTGTAGTCCTTTCAAACTATCTAGTCCTAGAAGAATACGTAAAATTCCATAAGATTTAAAAAAAAAAAAACTGGACTTTGTTTTCCAGGACAGTAACATCATTAGTAAACTTGCAAACAGTAAAAATATTTCATAAGTAGTTAAGTCAGGCCTGGTGACTCTGCACTCAAGCCACAGCTGTTTCCCTTCCCAGCTAGGGGATTGGGGGGGGGCCTCACAGCTCTCATCTTCTCCATGCGCTTGCACCTCCAGTATTTCGAAACTCCACTAGAGCCATTCGAGAGAGGCACTCAGTCAGTCACTCAGTCACTCACTCACTCATTTGCTAAATGTCTGCTTGGCCAATCCCATGGGTTCTGCTGCTAGGTCCAGCTGTACCAGCCCGGGTGGTGAGGCAACTTCTTCCTCAGTCTGGCGTTTTGAGGTTCTGGTGGCGGCTGGATGCCTCTCCTCAAGTTGGTGCCCATGGCCTCTCATTGGCAGGAGGCATAGTGCCTACCTGCCCTGGAGGATACTGCCATTGAGCAAGCTCTCCCTGCCTTCCTTGGGTCACGGGCAAGGTTGAGTGGGTGGGGGGGGTGGCTCTGCTGGGTTCCTCCCCTTCCTCTCTTCAGTTCTGATGCGGCTCTGGAGGAGGAGGCAGTGGCAGAAGTGGTAGCAGCAATGCTGTGGTGGCTCCTGCTTCCAGCGACCCCAGAAGAGATTTCCCTGGAGAGAAAATAGAAGTGACTACCGGATGGTAGTCACATGAAGAAATGTTCTACATCTCTGGCTATAAAACAAATGCAATTCAAAACTACATTGAGATTCCACCTTACCCCAGTTTCAAAGGCCATTATGAAGAACACAAATAATAATAGATGCTGGCAGGGGTGTGGTCAAAAGAGGAAGCTTCTACACTGTTGGTGGGAGTGAAAACTTGTTCAACTACTCTGGAAAGCACTATGGAGATTCCTCAAAAGGCTAAACAGAAAGCTCTCCTGTAACCCAGCAACCCCACTCCTGGGCATTTACCCAAATGATCATAAACAGCTATGTTCACTGCAGCATTATTTACCATAGCATTACCAAGATATGGAACCAATCAATATTCTCCTCAGTGGATGATGAATGGATCAAGCAATTGTGGAGTGTATACACAATGGAATTCTTTGTTTCTATCAGAAAGAATGACATCACCCAACTCATAAGGAAATGGAAAGACTTGTAAAAAATGTTATTAAGTGAAGTAGGCCAGAACCAAAGAAACACAGACTCCATGGCTTCCTTCTATTGCAATGATTGGTATATGCCTAGGATAGTCCTAACAGAGGATCACAATAGCTCAATAGTTATGTACCTATGACCATATAAAATAATGCTAATTGAAATGAGCTCTAAGATTAGAAACAAGGGGCTTTTATTTTTGCTGGTTTTTTTTTTTTTGGTACTGTGTAAAGTGATGTCTATTTCCTTTCATTTTTCCCCATTTGGTTTATTACCTATTGTCACTGTTGTTTGTTTATTTACTTATTTGGTGCCCTGTGTGTTGCATATATGTTTACCTAATTTGAGGAAGTAAAGAATGCTGAGACATAGGACAAAGGGTGAACCAATGCAACAATGATACTCACAAGATATTTTAGTGGAATTGAACTTTACAACTTGTGGGGAAACTACGCAGGCACAAGGAAAAGTGGGAAGAGAGGGGCGGCATAACAGTGTTTGACAAGAAATATACTCTGTTACTGTTGCTGCAGTTGCTGCTGGGCAGTGGCTTGGGGAAAAGTGGAGATGGAGTCACTGAAGAAGGGGGGCCTGGGTGAGACAGACTCCAGAGACAAGACTCAAGGTACATATCTAGTTTATTGCACATTTTCAAAGCCTATATAGGTGAATCACTCAGTATATGATGTAATCAACAACCAGTAGGTAACAGACACCTTTACATAGTAACTCTTCTGAGTAGGGACTTCCCAGGAGGCACAGAATTGGGGCAGAGCCAACTCAGGCCTTAATACCCATTTGGTTTGCCCAAGAGCATGTAGTGAATCTGCTGTTTGTAGCAGAGTTCCAGGCATACGTGGCTCTACATCGATAGCCACTAGCTAGCTCCCTGGGGCATTTACCATAGTACTCATTACCTTTTGTAACTGTTAACCATCTGTAATCATGTTTGCAATGAAATGAAATGTTTAAAAAAAGAAGACTAAGAAATGACTTCAAATGTATGAGAAGAAAAATTTTAAGCCAAGAATAATCACCTAGTAGGAGATACTTCAAATTCAATCCAAGCTATAACTGCATTTCAGATGTATTATAATGTATTATAATCATGTAATGTATTGTAATCATAGCTCCCTTCTAAGAATCCTTATCAAGAATTATCAAGAATCTTTATGCAAGAATTACAAGGACCAGAATTACAAACACAAGGATCCAGACTTATTATCTTTACTTTAAAAATACATCCAAATTGAAAAATAGCACAGAAATCAACTTATATCATACAAATAAACTTTTTAACCCTCTTTTTAAAACTTTTCCAATTTTTACTACATCTTGATGGGCAGTTTTAGAAATACCAAACAATTCATCACATTGCCCATTTTACCCTCAGGTTTCTAATGTCCATCAGCAAGGATCAGCAACAATAGGCCTCCATTGGCCTGTCCTACAGAATGGGCATATACCCATCCGAATCCTTAGGACTCGATGAACTGCCTTTGTTGCAGCTTACCCTTTTTCCACCATAGGTGGACTCCTCCCTTGGGCCTGCCTCAACATGCATGGACCAGCTAAGCTGCACCTTTGCCAATTCCCCTCTCAACTCCGAAGATAGGAACACAGGCCCATCCTGACCTTTTTGGAGTTTCAACTGAAACTCAACCATTTTGACATCATATTGACAGTTTTAATCTTGAATATATTCACACTCACATGCACACACTCGCATACATTTGCACAAAAGATCCTAAAGCAGGCAAAATAAATATGGGCCATACTTTTTCCAGTGGCAAGAGGTATTTTTCCAATCTTGCAAAGCACCAAGATTTAAGGCAAAACTTTTTTTTTAACAAATGACCTTAGCACTCTATGGCCACATTTACCAGGGCTTGCTTCTGTTAGCAAGGCATTTTAGTACACCAAATAGATTTTGGTTGAAGAAAGCTGAGGGGGGGGGGGGGTCCCATGGCTAAATTGAGCCCACCCAGTACTTGACTGGAGTCTTTAGCCCAGTTTTGACTAGAGCATTTAAAATTCTCACTTTGCCTTTTGAATACCTTCAGCTGAGGAAAGAGGGTGGTTATCTGATCTCTCAGCCCACCAGGTGGCCTGATTGTCTTTTTCCAGTTTAAGCCAGGAATACTTTCAATTTCAATTTATTCCGAGACTAAGATTTGCCATCGGTTTGAACCAGGCCCTCAGCTGCCTGTACCCTTCCAACTGCCCCATTTTAGAAGGGTCTTCCTGGTCCATTGGCATGAATAAAAACATCATTATCCACTTGAGTAGGAGTAATGAGGCTTATCTAACTACTGTTATTATATCATTTTAGAATATTGTATTTTCATTTGGCTTATCAAATTTTAGAGGTCAGAAGGCAACTTTCCAAAAATATATATCACTTTCACAAAAGTGTACTTTAAATTGAATTGAAATAAAGTCACATTTCAGAGAAGCTGTGTGTGCAGGGAGTGTAAATAAATGGAAGAATTAGTGCATCTTAATCCCAAAGCCTTGGATTCTTCAACACTGAAGAGAGGGAGCAGCTGGATGAGAAGAAAGGGAGGGGTAGGAAAGTGGTGATGGCATAGACAGAGGAGGCGAAGTAGGATAAGAGAATACTGAAAGTCAGGGCAAGGAAGGAAGCTCAGTGGTAGAGCACTTGCCTAGGATTCCTGAAGCCCAATGTTTGAATCCTCAGGTAGGATGAGAGGTAGGGCAGAGTAGGACACCCATTTTGACGTCATGTCTTTTGGGATCTCAAATACCTGATAGGACCTCATGTCTATTGACCCACATCCACCATGGCCTAATGGACATTATCATAGCATGTATGACCTTACACCCGCTGTTACACTGTCATACCCATTGTCATTTCAAACCAGTTATGACCACAAGCCTGTTGGGACCACACACCCACTTCCACCTTTACAACCCATTACGACTTAAGATACCTACTTATTGTGGCCTCACACCTTTTAGGACCTGACAGCCATTAGGACTTATGCCCACTGTGATCTCAAACCCACTAAGACCTGACATCCATTGTGGATTTATACCTTTCATCAGGAACATACACATTTTTTTTCTGCATACTCATTAGGATCACGTGTTCATCACAATCTAACTCTTATTGTAACTTCATACCCATGTTACTTCACACCCAGTAGCAGTTAAGCCTATTTGATCTCACTCATTGTGATCTCATATACATTAGGACTACAACCTTACTGACCACAGGATAAGTAGGATCTTATTCTCACTGTCGATTCACACACACTCCAATAGGACCTGACAGCCATTGTGACCTCACAACTATAGTGACAGCATATTCACTGCACACTTAATAGAGCCTTACATCAGTGTGTGAAGACACATGGCAATAAGAACCTTATACATCTTTTGTCCTCATATTCATTGTGATCTCATACTCATTAGACCTTACAAATATTAGGATCTTACACACCCAGTAGGATCTCATGCCCATTGTAACCACATACCCAGGGTGTCATCAAAGAGATTTGGACCTCATGCCCATTGTGACCTCACATACATGGAATCCTCACACCCATTATATATACTCTGTGACTAAACATCACATCATCTAAGATCTAAACCCTCTGTAGCCATGGGTTCTATTCAGACATCACCTGCATTATGAATGCACATCTTTTATGACCTCATTCACTTGTGGCTTCACATAATTGTGACTCCACATTCACTGTGACATTACACACAATAGGACCACATTCTAACTGTGAACTCACAACCATTATGATCTCACTTACATTACACATCATATACATTGTGACTTAATAACATTATAATCTCTCATCCATTAGGGCTACACACCATTTGTCCTCAAGCAAACTAGTACTTCACACCAGTGGTCAACTTACCCCACTGAAACTTCACCCCCATTGTAATCTCACACCCATTATTCTTCCATTACCGGTATGAACCCAGATCCATTAGGACCTATGACCCTTCTTATCTCATGTCCACTGTGATCTCACCTCAATAAGGATTGTGCTGAGTTGTGATCTCTCATTTATTGGGACCACATCACCATTAATAACTCATGCCCATTAGTAGTTTGACCTTAAACATTTCTTTGGATCTCACATTCATTTTTTTAAGTACACTGGCTTTTGCAAGCTGGCATCCCACTGAATGTCAAAACAGCTTTAGACAATCAATGGCCCTGGGTAATTTTGCCAGGGAAATTAAGTTTTAGTAATCAGTTTTAATAAGGCTAGGATTTTCCAAGCCAACAATACAGGGGCCTGAGAGGTGGCTAATTTCCACAAATGATGCTGGGGAGGTAATAGCCTGTTTTCATGGGCAAGGCCAGGCCAGGGGTCACTAAGGCCTGCTCCAAACCATCCTAAAAGCTGTTTAGCAGACATGGAGTTGGACATGTTTATAGATAAAGTAGGGTCAAAAGATGGGTTATATTTAGTGCAGCATTGTAACCGCACACCAAAAGGTCCCCAATCATACCAAGTATGTTGGGATGTATTCCAAATAGTTCAGAAAATTCCTCGACAAGTTTTCCAATGACTTTCAGTAAAATTCAGGTCCAGATGAGTAAAAATGTCACATTTAGGAGGCCAGAAGGACTAGGATAATTGTCTAACTTATAGGTATGAGATCCCACAGACCAAGAAGACAGTCTAACCAGCCGAGTTCTACTGGAATTATATGAACCTCCATGTTGAATTCAATATTAATATTTAAAAGGATAACATGGAGAACGGCCTAGACAGATAGCCTTAGAGAACTGAGAATAAGAGCAGTTAAAAGATCATCCTTCTTCCCCGGGGGAGACTGGAATGCCAGACCCATAAGGGGGAGAGTAGTTCAGGAATAGATGTAAAGACAGAGACAGGGCCTTCTGTCCATAAATATGGACGTAATAAAGGAGGGTTAGAAATATAGGCCCAATATATTACCTTTGATGTAGCCCCTACAGATTATCAGTGCACACCTATCCATTAGCATGGCCCCATGATTTGGATGAGGATGTCTCACCCTGTTCTTGATGCACAGGTTGGTGTTTGTTTCTGGATCAACTGGAGCAGCTACTAGAAAGATGGGCTGTCTTCTGTAGAAACATAAGCATACCCTAGCCCCTGGGTTACTATCTCCCCTGGAACACAATCTAGTCCCACATACAATCAAGTACAGACAGCCTGTGGCTTGTTTAACAAAGGCGGAGCTAAGAAGTGGTACTCTGCTCTGGCCATTGTATCTCCTAGAGGCAAATTTTAAAAATTAGGTAGGTACAAATAAATGAAGAACAAATATTACTTCCTCAATAATGGCTCGGGCTATTTCATAAATACTTTTCATAGAAGTCTCATACCCCTCAGTAATATCCATATTCCCCCTTTTTTATTTTTTGAGCTCGTTTTACTACACCTTGACCTTGAGGATTATATTTCATTCATGTAAGATATTATGAGATTTTAAAGATAGCATGTTCATTTGCAGGAGCAAAAGAGATGAAAGCATCTCCTTGAGAATTACCATATGCCATAGGACCTGGCAAATTAGAATGAGCATGAATGTGAATTACATACAGGGAGTGGTGTTTTTGGCAAAACAGGCTTTGTAATTGTTTTAATATATAACAGCCTATAAGTCATTTTGTTGTGCTGATTGCCAGGGAGTGAGAAAAACTTGATATTTATCTTTTATCCAAAATGTACATTTGTTATATTTTGTGCCATCTATAAAGACATTTGGAGTATTTAGAATGGGCTGAGAAAGTTAAATATTATCAACAATATAAATTTGCTTTTGAAAGGATTGCCATAAAGGTCTAGAAGGTAAATGGTATAAAATTACTCCAGTAAAGCCACTCAAGGCCAGAGGGAGAAGATCAGAGGTTTGTAATGCAAACTTGAATTGCTGTTTAGGTATAGGGATGATAATGAAGTAGGTGTCTTTCCTGCTGATTTGCAGGCACCTTTTATAGCCTTGCATGATGATAAAACTGGTCATTTTAAAGAATGTGGGCCTGGTATATATCCATTTCAAAGGCTTGTTGTACTGTGCTAGCACCCCTGTGGGGTAGTTTTTGGTAAGTAGAGTTAATAACCCAATAGGAGCAGATAAAGTCAGGGATCTTTCTACTAAAAGTAATTCCTGATATGCCTCACTAGTCAATTTATGAGGGCTATTTAAAGCCGAATCTTCCAAAAGAATGGAGAATAGATTATGTAAAACATAGGTAGGGATGAGTTAATGTTTCTCAGTAACTTTTGAAAATCATTAAGTGTGATATTACATTGTCATGAAGTCACATTGGGTGCAAGGTACTATACAAAGTAAGGAAAAAATGCTAACGGGGGTGTGATATCACAATGAGTGTGAGATTACAAAGGGTATGAGGTTCTAACCAGTGTGAGGTAACTTGGGCCTGAGGTATTAATAGGGGTGTGAAGTCCTAATGTGGGTTAGGCTACAATGAGTGTTATGTCATAATTTGTGTGAGGTCACAATATTTATGAGGTCCTAACTGGCAAAGGTACTAGCATGTGTTAGTTCTCAATGGGCATGAGGTCCTAACAAATGTGAAGTCACAATTTTTGTGTGGTCACAATGGGTGGGAGGTTCTAATTTGTGTCAAGTCATAATGAGAGTGAGTTCACAAATTGCATAAAGTTACAATGTGCATGAAGTTCATGGAGTCACAATGGTTGTTATGTCACAATGGGCATGAAATCCTAATAGATGTAAAGCCATAATTGGTGTAAAGACACTATGGAAAGGAACTCCAAATGGTTGTAAGGTCACAATGGTGTGAGTCCTAATAAGCATGAAGTGATAGTAGATGTCAGATCTCAGTGGACTGAGGTAAAAGTGAGTATGCGATTCTAATGAGCATGATGTCACAGTAGATATGAGGTCCCAATGGAAGTGTGACATAACTACATAAATATTGAATGTGAGTTCACAGTGAGATTGAAGGCACAATGAGTGTGAGGACACAATTGGTGTGAGATCACAATGACTTTGAGGGAATGTAGATGTAGGATACTTTTGGGGTATGAGGGTACAATCAATATGAATATTGACTGTGAGGTCACAGTGAGATTGAAGGCACAATGAGTGTGAGTTCACAACTGGTGTGAGATCCTAATGCATGTGAGGCTAAAATGGATATGAGATCATAAATGTCATAACATTTTCATGGATGAGAAGTCCTAATGAGGAATGTGAGGTTACAGGGGGTAGGAGGTCATTGGACATGAGAGCTTAGTGGAAGTTTCACAATCACAATGGGCATGAGGTCACCATGATGTGAGCTTCTAATGAGGGTACTTGATCAAAATGATGGTGAGTTAAAAAAGAAATGTTTAAGGTCAAACCATTAATGTGCATGAGTTATTACTGATGATGAGGTCCCAATAAATGAGAGATCACAACTCATTACAATCCTTATTGAGGTGAGATCACAGTGGGCATGAGATGAGAATGGTCATAGGTCCTAATGGAGTTGGGTTGATACTGGGAATATAATTATAATGGGTGTGAGATTAGAATGGGGGCAAAGTTTTAGTGGGGTAAGTTCACCACTGGTATGAAGTACTAGTTTGCTTAAGGTCAAATAGTATGTAGTCCTAATGGATGAGAGATCATAATGTTATTAAGTCATAATGAATATGAGGTGTAATGTATATGAGATCATAATGAGTGTGAGTTCACAATTAGAATATGGTCATATTGGGTGTAATGTCATAGTGAATGTGGAGTCACAATGTAGTGAGGCCACAGGTGAATTAGGTCATAAGAGATTTGAATTCATAATACAGATGAGGTCCTAATAGAACCCAAAGTTACAAAGGGTTTAGATCTTAGATGATGTGATCTTAACTCACAGAGGGTATATAGTGGGTGTGAGGATATAGTGGGTGTGAGGTCACAATGGGTATGAGGTCCAAATCTGCATGATGACATACTTGGTATGAGGTTACAATGGGCATGAGATCCTACTTGATGTGAAAGATACTAATATTTGTAAGGTTATGAGATCACAATGAATATGAGGGTAAAAGTTGTATAAGGTTCTTATTGCTGTGTGTCTTCACACACAAGGGTGTGAGGATCTAATAAGTGCACAGTAAATATGCTGTCACAATATTTGTAAGGTCACAATGCCTGTCAGTTTCCAGTGGTGTGTGTGAATCCACAGTGGGAATAAGATCCTAATAAGCCTGAGGTCAGTGGGGTTGTAGTCCTAATGGAGATGAGATCACAATGAGTGAGATCAAATAGGCTTAGCTGTTACTGGGTGTGAGATCATATGCGTATGAAGTCACAATGATTGTTATATCCTAATGAGCATGTGATCCTAATGGGTATGAGGTAAAAAATATGTATGTTCCTGATGAGAAGTATGCAGCCACCATGGATGTCAGGTCCTAATTTGTTTGATATCACAGTGGGTATTAGTCCTTACAATTGTGAGGTTCTAAAAGTTGGGAGGTCACAATAAGTAGGTATCTTAGGTCATAATGAGCTTAAGGTTGCAGTGAATGTGTGGTCCCAACAGGCTTGTGATCATAACTGGTTTGAAATGACAGTGTTTGTGACAGTGTAACAGTCGGTATAAGGTCATACATGCTGTCCTAATGAGTGTGAGATGTTAATGGTCATGAGTTCACAAATGAATGTGACACCATAATTAGTGTGAGATTACAGTGTTTAGTCTTAATTGGTGTGACAGTGCAGTCTGGTTAAGAATAGAATGGGTTTAAGGTTGACGTGGATGTGAGGTCACAATGGATATGAGGTTTGAGGTCTTCAAAAGTATGATATAACAATTGGTAGAAGTTCACACCAACCATGGGATCCTAATGAGTGGTTGCTCACAATGGGCATGTGGTCATGATTGGCATGTGATGCTGATGAGGTGTTAGGTGTTAATGAGTTTGAGGTACCAGTGAATATGAGTTCCTACTAGGGAGTGTGAGACCACAATGAGTGTAATTCTAGATGTTCATAAGATCCCAAATGAGTGTTGTGACAATGGGACAAGATCCTAAGGTTTCACAGGGTATGAGATCATGGTTGGGGCTAAGGTCAAAAAGGGCTACGTATGCTCTCGATATGCATAAGGTCACTGTAAATATGAGGTTCAAATGGGTAATATGCATGAAGTCACAGTGGATATGAGATCACAACGAGTGTGAGTTCCTAATTTGTTTTAGTCCACAATGGGCCTGTGCTATTAATTGAGGGTGTGTATGAGGTGTGACATCACATTGTCATGAAGGCACATTGGATGCGAGGTCCTATACAGCATAACGACACAATGGTAATTGGGGGTGTGATAATACAATTGGCGTAAGATTACAAGCGTATGAGGTTCTAACCAGTGTGAGGTAACATGGGCCTGAGGTATTAATAGGGGTGTGAGGTCCTAATGTGTGTTAGGCTACAATGAGTGTTAGGTCATAATTTGTGTAAGGACACAGTATACATGAGGTACAAATCGGCAAGTGTTTCTTCTCAATGATCATGAGGTCGTAACAGATATGAAGTCAAAATTGGTGTGTGGTCACAATGGGTGTGAGGTTCTAATTTGTGTTAACTTACAATGAGAGTGAGTTCCCAAATTGCATAAGGTTACAATGTGCCTGAACTTAATGGAGTCACAAGAGACATAAGGTCACAATGGGCATGAAATCTTAAGAGATGTAAAACCATAATTGGTGTGAAGACACTATGGAAAGGAGGTCCTAATGGTTGTAAGGTCACAATGGCATGAGTCCTAATTAGCAGGAAGTTATAGTAGATGTCATATCTCAGTGGCCTGAGGTCACAGTGAGTATGAGATTCTAATGAGCATGATGTCACAGTAGATATGAGTTCCTAATAGAGGTGTGAGATCACTATATAAATATTGAATGTAAGTTCACAGTGAAATTGAAGGCACAATGAGTGTGAGGTCACAATTGGTGGGGGGGGTCATAATGAGCATGAGTGAAAATATGTGTAGGTTCTAATGGGGTATGACAGTACAATGAATATGAATATTGAATGTGAGGTTACAGTGAGATTCAAGGCAGAATTAGTGTGAAGTCACAATTGTTGTGGGGTCATATTGAGCATTAGTGAAAATGGTGTAGGGATCTAATGGGGAATGTGGGTAAAATGACTATGAATATTGAATGTGAGGTCACAGTGAAATTGAAGGCACAATGAGTGTGAGGTCACAACTGGTATGAGAGCCTAATGTATTTGAGGTTAAAATGGATATGAGGTCATAAATGTCATAAGATTTTCATGGATGAGAGGTCCTAATGAGGAATATGAGTTTACAGTGGGTAGGAGGTCATTGGACTTGAGAGCCTAATGCAAGTTCCATGATCACAATGGGCATGCGGTCACAGTGGTGTGAGCTTCTAATGTGGGTACTAGGTCAAAATGAATGTGACGTCCAAAGAAATGTTTAAAGTCAAACTATTAATGGGCATGAGTTATTAGTGATGAAGTGGTCCCAATAAATGAGAGATCACAACTGATCACACTCCTTGTTTAGGTGGGATCACAGTGGGCACTAGATCAGAATGGTCATTTGTCCTAGTGGAGTTGGGTTCATACTGGGAATGGAATAATAATGGGTGTGAGGTTAGACTGGGGGCGAAGTTTTAGTGAGGTAAGGTCACCACTGGTGTGAAGTACTAGTTGCCTTGAGGTCAAAAGGTGTGTAGCCCTAATGGATGAGAGATCATAATGTTAAGAAATCACAATGTATATGCGGTGTAATGTATGTGAGATAATAATGGGTGTGAGTTCACAATGAGAATGTGGTCCTATTGTGTGTAATATTATAGTGAATGTGAAGTCACAATAATGTGAAGCTGCAGGTAAATGAGTTCATGATAGATGTGAATTCTTTATGCAGGCAAGGTCCCAATAGAACTAGAGATGCAGAGGGTTTAGATCTTAGATGATGTGATGTTAAGTCACAGAGTATATGTAGTTGGTGTGAGGATATAGTGTGTGTGAGGTCACAATGTGTATGAGGTCCAAATCTGCATGATGACATACTGGATATGAGGTTACAATGGGCATGAGATCCTACTGAGTGTGTAAGATCCTAATATTTGTAAGGTCTAATGAATATGAGGTCAAAAGTTGTATAAGGTTCTTATTGCTGTTTGTCTTCACACACAGGGATGTGAGGATCTAATAAGTTGACAGTGAATATGCAGTCATAATAGTTGTGAGGTCACAATGGCTGTCAGGTCCTAATGTTGTGTGTGAATCCACAGTGAAAATTAGATCCTAAGAACTTGCGGTCCATGAGGTTGTAGTGCTAATACATATGAAATCACAATGAGTGAGATCAAATAGGCTTAGCTGCTAATGGGTGTGAGGTCACATGGGTATAAAGTCGCAATGAGTGTTTTTTCCTAATGCACATATGATCCTAAAGGTATGAAGTAAAAATTGTGTATGTTCCTGTAGAGAAGTATGAAGCCACAATGGATGTCAGGTCCTAATGCGTTTGAGATCATAGTGGCCATTAGTCCTAATGAGTGTGAAGTCATACAGTGTGTGAGGTACCATTAAGTACGCATCTTAGGTCATAATGGGCATAAGGTTGCACTGGTTGTGTGATCCCCACAGCCTTGTGGTCATAACTGGTTTGAAATTACAATGTGTGTGACATTGAAACAGTACGTATAAGGTCATACAGGCTGTCATGATGGGCAATAGGCCCTGGTGGGTGTAGGCCAATAGACATGAGGTCAAAATGGGTGTGGAATTTCTATGGGGCATGAGGTCACAATGAGTGTGAGTTTCTAATGTGCATGTGGTCCCAATGGGTTTGTGGTCCCAATAGGTATTAGGTCCTAATAGGTATATGGTATACGGTCAAAATTGAAATGAATCTTAATAAGTAATATCATTTTGGGTGGCAGGTCCAATTGAGGATATGGGTATACTATTCTAATGAGTGAGTCTATTACGTGTGTGAGGTCACAATGGGTGATAGATATTAGTTGATGTGAAGCCACAATTGGCACAAAGTCACTCTGGGTATGATATCCTAAGCGGTGGGAGGTCCTAATATGCATGAAGTGACAGTGAATGTGTGTTCATCATGGGAGTGAAGCAGGAATGTGGAATGTAGTCAAAATGGGCATGTAACCACATGGGCATGAAGACAAAATGTATGTGAGATCCTATGTTAGTGAGGTCATCGTGGGTGTGAGGTCATAATTGATGGAAGGTAGAAATAAGTGTGAGTTCACAGTGTGTGTGATGTCACAAATAGTGTTTCATAATAGGTATATGCCTAATGGTTATGTACTTCACAATTGGAAAGAGGACAAAATGGGTGTGACATTCTGAGAGTGGAAGACCCAATGATAGTGAGGTCTGATTTGTTGTAGTGTCACAATGGACTTGTGGTCACAATGAGTATTAGGTCCAAATGGATGTGAGACCCTAATGGGATATAAGGTCAAAATATTTGTGAGGTCACAATGATCAAAACAAGGTCCTAATTGGACCTTATGTGGTCACAATGTTCATGAATTCACAATGGATCTGAGGTCTTTTTGGTATGAAGTGACACTGGTTCTGTGGTCGCAATGGTTTGATTGTCTAATAGGCAGGAGGTCAAAATGTGAATGACCCATATGAGGTTCTTGTAGGCTTGAGGTCAGACTGGGTGTGAGATCTTAATAGTGCCATGAAGTTCTAATGGCTGTTAAATAAAAATGAGTCTGATATCATAATGAGTATGAGAACCCCCACCCACCATGGCTGTGAGGTAAAATGGACTTGAGGTCTTAATGAAAAGAGTGCAGTGACAATGGGCATGATATCAAAATGGCAATGAATTTCTACTAGGCATACAAGGGGTGTCAGAGTATGGTCAAATCCAAAGGGAAGATGTGAGCTCAGAATACATGTACTGTTGTTATAGGCCTGAGGTCCTAATGTTTAGGCACAATGAGTATTAGATTACAATGTGTGCGAGATCCTAAATGCTGTGATGTCACAATAGTATTGTAAGGTGAGAAAATAGGGAAGCCACATTTTGATTGATAACATCTTTGAGTCTTTATTAAAGGCTGGCAACTGCGTGGAGGATTCTTGTCTCAAAGACCAGCAGTCAGAAAATACACCTAACATTGTCAGAAAACTGAGCCATGAGGCCAGAGAGGAGAGAAAGACTAATTTAACTCCAGTGGAGAACTGACCTCGGAGAAGATCCGGGAGACAGGACTTGAGCATGGAGACATGTAGCATGGTGAAATGGTCCTTGAGCTGGTTGGGGCTTAAATATGGTCATGTCAAGGTGCAGGATCACAGGAAACTCCCATTCTGACAGGTCCAGATACTAATAGTAACCTATCAAGTACGCCCATAATATCAGGGGAGGGACTTCACCTTCCCCCACCATGAAAACATGATGCCAGATCTAAAATGTACATGGTCAAGTACCAGCAGAACTATTGCTTCTAGGGAAGATAGGCCCCAACCTTCCATATTGGGTATACTTAGAGGCCACTCAAAGGTGTGTGATTCAAGCCATTTAGGAAGTTCAGGCAGAATCAGAGCGATCTCTACATGCAAAGCTTTCCTAAGGCTATGACATATGCACTACTCTGAAGCAGAGGCCTCCTAGCTTACCTTGAGCTGGATACCTGCATTCAATGAATTGCCTCTCTTCCTTCTAGGCTTTTCATCACTGAGTGGAAAATTCTCTCCACCCAACAAGGGGCACTAGGATAGCTGAAAGAAATGACTTAGACTCAGCCTCCCTACCTCATTAGGCGGCCCTGACACATGTGATTTCATAAGGGGTGTGAGTTCACAATGAATTGAGGTCCTAATTATTGTGAATACGTGTCTAATGGGTGTGAGGGGACAGTGAATGTGAGGACATAGTGTGTCTGAGTTCACTGTAGGCCAAGGTCCTAACTTATATGAGGTCACAATTGATGTGAAGCCAAATGGGCATGAAGTTATAATGTTTGCAAAGTCATAATGGGTGAGTTATAATAGAGCTATGAAATCATAGTTGGTATTAGTTTATAATGAGCATGTCACCCTGCCGGGCCAGCCAGCAGGGGAACAGAAATCCTGACTGAGGGGCGGCAGGGATACGGAAAAGGAAAAATAAGGCAAGAGAAAAAAGACAAGAGACAAAGATGGGGTACGGGAGGTCTGCAGCCATAAGGTTGAACCTCAAGACTGCAGCAACAGTTTATTCTTAACTTCCAGCTTATATGCAGTTTTGGAACCAGGGAATAGCATAGGGTTGTTAAAATTCCAGAACACAAAGAGGCTTTGAAGTTTACAACATTTGATTACAGTAAACACAGGACAAGGTTGATTAACATAGGAATCTACTCCAGCGGACATAGCAAGGTGGGGACATAGCAAAGCAATTCCGGACAGTGGCTGTGAACAAATGTCCTTGCCTTTAGCATATCCTGGCGGTAACAGCACAGCCAGAGGTCAGGATGAGCTTAGCTGCTAGCTCGGCTCCCGACAGTTCCCCGTCTTTTTATTAAAAGAAGCGAACCCGCCTGTCTTAGGTGGGGTGGGTGCCCCAGCCCGCCTTACCCATCTTGGGGAACAACTTCAGAGCAGTGCTGAAGGCCCTGTCTTAGGTCGGTCTAAGGCTGGCACCGCCTCATACCCGTCTCTGGCTGCGGTTCCTCTCAGGGGAAATTCATTTACTTGGAGCTTGACCTTATGCAGCTGGCTGGCTAAACTCATGAAAGAGTTTTGCAATATGCGTACAATGCAAGGAAGACATAGGCAAGCCATCAGCGAAAGTATCCCTGGGCCGAGCAATGTCATTAGCAGCCCCTTAACATTAGATAAGGAAGGGACATACTGTTGAAGTTGTTCAAACAGTTCTTTTGCTGTTTCTGCCACTTTAAAGTCCAAGGGCGGGGCCTGTTCTAGTCCGGCTATTTGTCTATGGAGTTGAAAGAGATCTAAGGACAAGTTATTATGGTGCCAAATACCATTTAGATGTGCTACAACTTGTTCCCAAGGATAGCTTGACCCATTATACTTATGGAGGGTCACACAAATAAAGTCAAACCCAGCATGACAGTGTACCCATTGCAAAGTTTGTAAGGCACGAATTTGTTCTCCCAGTGACAATACAGATTCATATAATGCTTCTAACTTTTGTTCTACCTTATCATCAATCCTGCCTTGAAAGTGCAGGGCTTGCGTGGTATTATGAGCAAGCTGATTAACATGGTGAGCTGTCTGCACATTTTGTGTTAAAGCCACAGTAGCCGCTGCAGCAGAGGCAGCTAAAGCAATAAAGGCTAAAATTCCTGCTAATAATAGCCCTACAAATCGTCTAGGGCGCATAAGTTCTTTTAAATGTTTTAACACTTGAATACCTGTTTCTTTATACCAAGCTTCAGATAAGTTTACAGGAAGCATAACAAATGGTGGTTGCTTAATAATAATTACAGAATCAGTAAGACCACTATACAAGCAATTTGTAAAAGAACAGTTAGTGCAGGTAACATTGAAATACATGGCTCCTATAGAAATATTAAAAGGTCCATACATAATAGCATAAGGGGGTGTTACACGACTCATAATATTTTTTAAAAAGTAGAAGTGGGCCAGGAGATATTATTCAGAGCAGCCACTAACATCCAGACATGGCGTTGAGGGCGTCCATTCATCCACCACAGACCTGGGTTGAACTTGTTGGTAAGATTAGTTCCAGACCAGTCCATCAGCTGAGAATTAGTTCGCTGATCTGTTGACATGGACGAACACCTCAGCTCCCTCCCAGGTCGCAGGGTACACAATCGGTGGGTCTGGCACGTAAGCCCAGTGGGTCAGCCCTTGTACCATTCCACAATGCAAACACAACGCTCAGGTAGCCAGCGGGCATCATTTTCATCCTGTGAAAAAACACAGACATGTCCTCGACCCCATGTCATTACCGGATCGGGCCTGTGCCAAGCACTTGTTAAAGGATCTCTCCACTTAACTTGGGCAAAAGCTCTTTGCTCTCTCTTTTCCCAGAACCGCTGTGCTGCGGAGTGGCCATAGCAATCCAAATTTAAAAAATTTAGTATGAATAAAGTATGAGAAAGTATATTAACAGGAGAGAAGGGGTATAGTTTCCCCCCCTTTTAATTTAGAAATTTGGTGTTTTAACAAACCGTTGGCCCATTCGACAATTCCTTGACCATGAGGGTTATAGGGAATTCTTGTAGAGTGAACAATTTGGTAAGATTTGCAAAAAGTTTGAAAAGCTCGTCCAACATATCCCGGACCATTATCAGTTTTAATTTGTTTAGGAAGTCCCATAGTAGCAAAGCAGCGTAAGGCATGGGAGATACAATGTTTGCCAGCTTCCCTGCTAAGAGGAGTAGCCATAATAAAATTAGAGTAAGTATCTATTGTAACATGGACAAAGCGGAGCCGTCCAAAAGAGAGGATGTGGGTAACATCCATTTGCAAAACATGATTAGCCACTAAGCCTCGGGGATTAATCCCATTGGAGGGCACAGGCAGGAAGGTAGCACAGTTGGGACAAGTTTTTACAATTTGACGAGCTGCCTCACGAGTAATATGAAATTGTTGACGTAAGGCACGACTGTTTTGATGGTGGGCAGCATGTGATTGCTTTGCCAAGTCAATTTGAGAAAGAAAAATTTGGGTAGCCTCATTTGTAATAGCATTGTCCTCACTTAATGGTGAGAAGAGGCAAAGTGAAGTAATTTGTTGGAGGGACAATGATGTGAAATTGTGCCCACAAAATTGGCCCAAGCAATGGCTCAGGAATCACAATGAGTATAAAGCCATTTTTGCTGTTGTAAAGTATAGGGGATATAAATAACCTGTGGATCTCGTCCAAGATACTTACAAGATTCCACACGGCACATATGGACTAAGGTGGCTACCAATTTATAATAAGGAATTAATATTTTTGAAGGAGTAGCAGGCAAGGAAAGCCACAAAAGGGGGTCCCTTCTGCCAAAGGACCGCTGTTGGAGAATGAGATATAGTTAAAATATAAGCTTCCCAAGAGGCTGAGTAATCTATATAATTTACATGTTGGGAAGAAATGGCAGAATTTACTATGCTCAAGGCTTTTGCTGCTTCAGTTGTCATTTCTCTGGGAGATGTAGGGTCAGGGTCCCCCTTCAACAGACCAAACAGAAGGAAAATTTTGGCAAGTAGAAGAGAGAGAGCCCATGTTACAAAGCTTTGACGCAAGTTGGGGCTATTCGCCATGCCTTGAGGCAACACTAGCCAATGGTACCGTTTCATGGGTTCTTTAAAATTAGTAGAGGGGACAATAAATGCAAAGCGTTTGCAATCTTGAGGAGCAAGAGGTATGGTATAAAAACAATCTTTTAAGTCAATTATAATTTTGTATGTATTTTGAGGAATTGCCATAGGAGAGGGCAAACCTGGTTGTAATGCCCCCATAAGTTCCATGGTGGCATTTACTCGCCGGAGATCCTGTAGGAGTCTCCATTTACCAGATTTCCTTTTAACTACAAAAATAGGCGAATTCCATGGGGAAGTAGTAGGAGCAATGTGGCCCAAGTCCAGCTGTTGGGCAACAACAATCTTTTCAATTGATAGGGGCCACTGATCCACCCACACCGGAGTGTCTGATAACCATGTGATAGGATCAGCATGAGGGACAGGATGAGCAGCAACCCCCGTTAAAAATATCCCAGCCCTTGTCTAGGAGGTCGGGGCTGAGGTTGAATGGGTTCTCTAATTCCTTGCTGATGGCTTCCCAATCCTCCTGAAGGCAGTAGCCCTTGACTTAGGAGTTGACGAGTGACTGCGTCACTAGGGCTAAACAAATAGACTCCCATTTTTTCCATAATATCTCTGCCCCACAAATTTATGGGCAAATGATCTGGAAAGTCCCAGAATGCCCCTCACCATCTCTCCAGTTAAGGATGGCACTGCTTTGTTGGGTGTCTGTGGCATGGCCAATCCCCTGCAAGGATGTAAGAGATGCAGTAAGAGGCCAGTTGGAAGGCCAATGTCTCTTGGCTATCACAGACACATCTGCTCCTGTATCTAACAGACCTCGGAAGAGCTTTTCTTGTATATAAATTGTAAACTCGGGCCTTTCCCAGTTTATGTTTTGAACCCAAACTATGTCTGAGGACCCAAAACTCCTTTCTCACCTTTTAATAGATCAAATAAGGGTTTTAATTCAGCTGTGGACAATTTAAGATAAGGGCGAAGCCAATTAATATCTCCCAGAAATTTTTGAAAATCATGCAAAGTACGTAAATGAGAAGTCTTAACCTGTAATTTTTGACTAGTAAAATAATAAGGACCCAAAATATGACCAAGATAAGTATACGGAGGATGCTCTTGCACCTTTTCACTAGCTATTATTAACCCAAAAGAGGTGAGATCTTGTTTTAACTGTCCAAGGAGTCTTATCCAATAAAGCCCCTTTTTATTTCCAAATAAAGCAACAGGAGAACAAAAGGAGTAGAGTTTACCTGTAAGTTGCTAAAAATTGACCAACAAGTAGTTGCCAGAGTTTTGCTGTAACACTTAAAGAACAGCTGACTGAATGGGATCCATGTGCCATTAAATCAAATCATATTATTTAACCTTACCTTACTGGCACGTGAAAGAGAAAACAAATGAATAACAATAAAAGTCTCAGCTTCAGTGGATCTGAAGTGGCTGTGTCTTCCATCCCAAATTAGCAGGCCAGCAGGAGAGATGGTTTGCATCTGGATAATTCTTTAGTAGAGTTCCCTGGATAGGCTGTCACATTTCCTGCTTGTTGCCTGTAAATTTCTACACAGACTGGTTAAGGGCATTTTTAAACAGATTTTAGAAGGCTTGGGCCTTTTAACCATCTTTCTAGTCACAAAATCCACACAGATTGAAGGCTAACCAAGTCTGCTCTCTGTAGCAGCCAGGGCAGTTTCTGAGTCACAAACAACACCCAGTTTGGAAGCCAGCTGTGGAGGCAGCTTTCTGTAGCCATAGACTGCCACGGTCCACTCAGCTAGCACACATGTCAACCTGTATCCTATAAAGCAAAATGTTAATTTTGGGTCCAGAAAATTTAGGTTAATAGTCACACCTATGCAGTTATTTCAAAATGATTCTGGTCCCTTGATCTTAAAGAGTTTATGAGAGCACAGCGAAAAAAGAGAAAAAAAAATATGGAGAAGCAAAATCTTAATCTATACCAAAGAATTGTCAGGATTAGATGTACACTTGACTCTTAGCATAGATAGACATAAAGAATACACACTGGTTGTACATTATTATACTTATATTACGTGCTGAATATTAGAACCTTTTGGAGTTTTTCTTAGACACATTTGTTTGCTCCCAAACATGATCAGTTTGGGTTTAAAACCTGTTTTTTATTTTTATTTTAAGTTTTACCAACAGACAGACATAGACATACATACAGACAGACAGACAATGTACACACGTTTTGGGGCGCGCTTAGAATTGTTCTTTAATTGGCCATGTAAGTTTTTCTGGAATTCCAGTGGCAAATGATATTATTTTGCCTATATTCTAGAACCACGTGGTTAGATAGTAAACAAAAAAAAATCTTTTCAGCAAACCAAAATTTTCAGATCATCTGAGAAGCCACATTTTGAGAAACCAGTTTAGCTCACAAAGGGAGTATATGGGAGACAGGGTATAAACACAGACAGTGAGCTCACAGTAAGACACCTTCATCTTGTAGCATTTGAATTGTAAGGCACCTTTGAAATGCAAGGTTACAGGACTCTAAGTCTCTGCCCAGCCTCCAGGAATTTGGCATGCTTGTCACCTGGGGGATGGGCAGGCTTTCACTCCAACCAGTCCTATTGTCTACCATGTGCTCAATGCTAGAGAAAGCTTATGATTTAGCCAAACAAGCAGAATTTAACTGAATCTCCAAAACTTAAACATCAATAACAAGAATAGAAAACCTTTCTTTGAGTCTTTTAAAGCAGATGTTAAACAAATATCAATACCCATCCTATGTCACAGGCAGGCAGGCAGAGTTTAGAGGGAGACAGAAAAAGAGACAGAGAGAACTTCATCTGCCTGAGCGCTCATAGAAGTTAGGTAAGTCCTGCAAAATATTCCAAATATATATGATTGGGCTCAAACTTGAGCAGCATTCCTGAAACAATTTAGACTTGAGGAGCAACCAGCTGAGCTGAACTAGAGATCAGTTGTCTCCAAACACCTACAATTGCTGATCTCCTTGACCTAGCCCAGTGGATTTATGGAAAATGTAAGCTCCAGGCTAATGGTCACTCACCCTGGTTGGGGTTTCAAATCTGTCCTGGTGGATGGAAATAGAGCACTCGGTCAGGACAAGTTACCTCGGTGGTGTTAGCATTTCCCTAGCCTCAGGTCCCTTCCCCCTGCTAGCAGCCTGCACCTAGGAGAGCTGTAAGTCTGCCAGGACTCCCTTTAAAGGAGTTTGTTGTTCTGGATGAAGCTGTGACAATAGAGCTATAACTGATTTTAACATAGTCTCAACATAGGTCAATCTATCTTTAATAGGCTTATTGAATAATTTCTCCCCAGAGTCTGAGCCATCTGAGTCTTCCTTAATGTCTAGCTCAGTGGGTTCAGGTCTTGTTAATTTTCTCAGCTCTTCCCAGGCAGCAGCATACGCTCCCAGAGCTGGGCAACACTCATCAGGTCCCTGTTCAGTGTCTCCAATCGACTGATCGAATTTAATCTATTCATGTCTAGGATCTAAGCAATCTCGGACCAGATACCAAAGAATAATAGCATCCACTGAGGTTTTCTCAGGGCCAGTTGCATCATAATGTTCCCTTTTTTTTTTTTTTTTTTCAATTTTCTAGCAAGTTTCTAAGTTATTGGTTCCTTCCTCCAGGAACTGGGGGCATGCTTTCTCAATAAAATAAAAGAAACGTTCTAAGTTACTTTGGCCAACTTTCACTGCCCGGGCATTAAGCATGCCTTTGGGGGCCTGCATGTATAGCATGCGGCTATTACCTTGTCCCATAATTTATTACTCCCGACAATACACTCTCCTCCCGCTCTCCTTCCCAAGCATTCGGACGTCCTTACCTGAGCGGGGGTCACCTGCCGTCGATCCCAGGCCTTCAAGTCCCTGTTCCAGGCGCCAAACCTGCCGGGCCAGCCAGCAGGGGAACAGAAATCCTGACTGAGGGGCGGCAGGGATACGGAAAAGGAAAAATAAGGCAAGAGAAAAAAGACAAGAGACAAAGATGGGGTACGGGAGGTCTGCAGCCATAAGGTTGAACCTCAAGACTGCAGCAACAGTTTATTCTTAACTTCCAGCTTATATGCAGTTTTGGAACCAGGGAATAGCATAGGGTTGTTAAAATTCCAGAACACAAAGAGGCTTTGAAGTTTACAACATTTGATTACAGTAAACACAGGACAAGGTTGATTAACATAGGAATCTACTCCAGCGGACATAGCAAGGTGGGGACATAGCAAAGCAATTCCGGACAGTGGCTGTGAACAAATGTCCTTGCCTTTAGCATATCCTGGCGGTAACAGCACAGCCAGAGGTCAGGATGAGCTTAGCTGCTAGCTCGGCTCCCGACATGTCACAATGAGAAACTGTTCCCAGTTGTGATTAAGTCACATTAGGTATAGTAATTGTGAAGTTCTAATGAGCCTGTGCAGTCACAATGTCTGTGAGGTACACACTTTGAGATCTGAAATGGTGTGAGCCACATTGTGTGCAGTGTCCTTGTTTCTGAGGTCCTAATGGCTGTGAGGTAGCAATGGGTGGAAATCACAATGGGCATGGGCTTCTAGTAGGGGTATAAAGCAACTGTATTTAAGGGCGTGAGATCACTATGCTTGTAAAAGCCTAATGGGCATGAGGTCATAATGCATATGAGGGTCTAGTAAATGTTAAGACACAGATTACACTGGGTGTGAGATCAATGTAAGCATGAGTACAAAATGAGTATGCAGTTCTAATAGGAGTATAAGTTCAGAGGGGAGTGGTCACAATAAGTGAGAGGTCACAATGGTTACTAGGGCCTAATGTTGTAAGGTGCAATGACTATGGGGATTAATGTCTGTGAATTCTCAAGGGGTGTGTGAAGACACAATGGGGGAAGTTCCATTGGTCATGTATAACAGAGGTATGAACCCTTATAGTCATAGTCACAATGAGTGAGGTTCTAATGAGTGTGAGATCCCAACGAATTTTCTGGCCTTAATGGGAGTAAGGAATGTCATAATGGGCAAGGTCCTAATGCTGTCAGAACAAGTTTGGCAAGAGGTTATAATGGTCATGGAAATAGGTGTAAGATTTGATTAGGCAGAGATCCTGACAGTTGTGAGGTCACAAAAGGTAAGAGGATATAATACGTGTGAATTACTAATTGGTGTGGAGTCAAAAGTGTATGAAGGCCTAATGAGTTTTGTCATAATTGATATGAGTCACAATGATGTGAGGCCACAGTTGGATGAGGTCCTAATAGTTGTGAATTCATAATGCATATGAGGTTGTAATAGAACCCGAGGTTACAGAGGGTATACATCTTAGATGATGTGTTGTTAATTCACAGAGAGTATATAATGGTTATGAGGATATAGAATGTGTGACGTCACAATGGGTATGAAGTCCAAATCTGTGTGATGACACACTGGGTATGAGGTTGTGATGGGCATTAGATCCTACTGGGTGTGTAAGGTCCTTATATTTGTAAGGTCTAATGACCATGAGATCACAGTGAATATGCGGTCAAAAGTTGTATCAGGTTCTTATTTGTGTGTGTCTTCATATACAGGGGTGTGAGGATCTAATAAGTGTACAGTGAATATGCTGTCACAATAGTTTTGAGGTCACAATGGCTGTCAGGTCCTAATTGTACGTGTGAGTCCACAGTGAGAATAAGATCCTAATAAGCCTAAGGTCAGTGGAGTTATAGTCCTAATGGATATGAGATCACAATGAGTGAGATCAAATAGTGGCTACTGGGTGTGAAGTCACAAGGGTATGAGGTCACAATGAGTGTTAGATCCTAATGAGCATGTGATCCTAATGGCTATGAAGTAAAAAATGTGTTTGTTCCTGATAAAAAATATGAAGCAACAATGGATGTTAGGTACTAATGGGTTTTAGATCACAGTGGGTAATAGTCCTAATGATTGTGAGGTCCTAATTGGTGTGAGGGAATAAGTTGTTATTTTATGTCACAATGGGAATACGGTTGAACTGGGTGTGTGGTCCCAACAGGCTGTGGTCATAACAGGTTTGAAGTGACAATGTGTGTTACAGTATAACAGTGGGTGTAAGGTCATACATGCTCTCATAATGGCCATTAGGACCTGGTGGGTGTAGGTCATTATGCATGAGGTCCTATCAGGTATATGAGGTCCCAGTGGGCATAAGGTCAAAATGGGTGTGGAATTTCTAATGGGCATGAAGTCACAATAGGTGTGGTCCCAATGGGTTAGTGGTCCCAATAGCTATTGGCCCTAATAGTATATGGTATAAGGTCACAATTGGAATGTATCTTAATAGGTAATATCATGTGGGTGTCAGGTCCAAAGGAGCGTATGGGTATGATATCCTAATGAGTGAGTCTCTTATGTGTGTGAAGTCACAATGAGTGTGAGTTCACAATGGTTTTCAGGTATTCGTTTATGTGAAGTCACAATGGGCACAAGGTCACTCTGGGTATGATATCCTAAGGGGTGGGAGGTCCTAATATTCATGAAGTCACAGTGAATGTGGCTTCTCCATAGGAGTGAAGCAAGAATGTGGTCAAAAGGGGCATGAAACCACATGGGAATAAAGAAACAATGGATGTGAGATCCTATGACTGTGAGATCATTGTGCGTGCGAGGTCATAATGGATGGAATGTCAAAATAAGTGTGAGGTCACAGTGAGTGTGGTGTCACAAAGTGTGCTTCATAATAGGTATATGCCTAATGGATATGTACTTCACAATGGGAAAAATGACAAAATGGTCTGAGAGTGTAAGACCCAATGATAGTAAGGTACCTTTGGTTGTAGTGTCAAAATCGTTTTGTGGTCACAATGAGCATGAGGTCCAAATGGATGTGAGACACTAATGGGATATGAGGTCAAAATATGCTGGAGGTCATAATGATCACAACAAGGTAGTAATTGGAGCAATGTGGTCACATTATTCATGAGGTCACATTTGGATTTGAGGACTTTTTGGTATAAAGTGACATTGGGTCTCTGTTCACAATGGGTATGATTGTCTAATAGGCAGGAGGTCAAAATGTGAAGTGCCCAGAGTGTATGAGGTCCTTGTAGGTGTGAGGTCAGAGTGGGCATGAGATCATAATAGTTGCATGAAGTTCTAATGGCTTTTAAATACAAATAAGTCTGAGGTCACAATGAGTATGAGCCCCACCCCCCACCATGGCCGTGTGGTAAAATGGGTTTGAGGTCTTAATGAAAAGAGTGAAGTGACAATGGGCTTGATTTCAAAATGGCCACGAAGTCCTAATAGGCAAACAAGGGGTGTCAGAGTGGGTGTCAAATCCAAACGGAAGATTTGTGATTGGAATACATGTGATGCTGTTATAGGCCTGAGGTCCTAATATTTATGCACAATGAGTATGAGATTACAATGCGTGCGAGATCCTAAATAACGTGATGTCACAATAGTAATGTAAGGTGAGAAAATAGAGAAGCCACATTTTGAGAGATAAAATCTTGGAGTCTTTATGAAAAGGCTAGTAACTGCATGGTGGATGCCTGTCTCAAAGACCATAAGTCAGAAAATACACCTAACATAGTCAGGAAACTGAGACATGAAGGCCAGAGAGGAGAGAAAGACTAATTCAGCTCCAGTGGAGAATTGAACTGGGAGCAGAGCTAGGAAAGGACACTAACATGGAGACATGTATTATGTTGTAATGGTCCCTGACCTGGTGGAGCTTAAATAGGTTCAGGTCAGGGGGCACATTCACAGGAAACTTCCAATCTCAGGCTCTGGACTGACAGGTTTAGTAACTTATCAAGTACGCCCATCATGTGATGGGAGGGACTTCACATTCCCCCACCATGAAAACATGATGGCAGATCCTAAGTGGACATGCCAAGTACCAACAGAACTTTTCCATCTAGGGAAGATAGGCCCTAACATTCTATATAGGGTATACTTAGATGCCATTCAGCAGTGGGTGATTCAAACCATTTAGGAAGTTAAGGAAGAATCAGAGCGTTCTCTACATTCAAAGCTTTCCTAAGGCTATGACATCTGCACTTCTCTGAAGCTGAGTCCTCCTAGCTCACCTTGTTCTGGGAACCTGCATTCAATGAATTGCTTCTCTCACCTCTTGATTTTCATCACTGAGTGGAGAATTACCTCCACAGAGCAAGAAGCATTAGGATGGCTGCAAGAAGTGACTTAAACTCAGCCTCCCTACTTCATTAGGCGGTCTTGACAGATGTGAGGTCACAGGGGGTATGAGTTCACAAAGAATTGAGGTCCTAATCATTGTGATGTGACAGTGAATATGTGCCTAATGGGTGTGAGGGGACAGTGAATGTGAGGACATAGTGAGTTTGAGTTCACAGTGGGCTAAGGTCCTAACTGATATGAGGTCAAAATTGATGTGTAGCCAAATGGACATGAAGTTATAATGAGTGTGAGGTCACAATGGGTGTGATTACATAATAGAGCTATGAAATCATAGTTGGTTTTATTGTATACTGAATATGTCACAATGAGAAACTGTTCTCAGTCGTGATGTGGTCACATTAGGTATAGTTATTGTGAATTTCTGAGAGTGTGCAGTCACAATGGCTGTGAGGTAGACACTTTCAGATATCAAAGAGTGTTAGCCACAGTGTGTGTAATGCTCATGTTTCTGAGGTCCTCATGGCTGTGAGGTATCAATGGGTGTGAAGTCACAATGGGCATGAGCTTCTAATGGGGGTATAAAGCAACTGTATTTAGTGGTGGGAAATCACTATGCTTGTAAAGTCCTAATGGGTATGATGAACTCATAATGCATATGAGGGTCTAGTAAATGTTAAGACACAGATTACACTGAGTGTGAGATCAATATAAGCATGAGTACAAAATGAGTATGAAGCTGTAATAAGAGTATAAGCTCAGAGGGGAGTGGTCACAATAAGGGAGAGGTCACAATGGGTACTAGGGCCTAATGGTGTAAAGTGCAATGACTCTGGGGTCTAATGTCTGTGAATTCTCAAGGGGTGTGTGAAGTCACAATGGGGGACGTTACACTGGTCATGAGTCTCAGAGGTATGAACCCATAATGGGCATAAAGTCACAATGAGTGAGGTTCTAAAGAGTATGAGATCCCAATGAATTTTGAGGCCTTAATGGGAGTGGCAAATGTCATAGTAGGCAAGGTCCTAATGGTGTCATAACATGTTTGGCAAGAGGGTATAATGGTCATGAATATAGGTGAGAGATTTGAATAGACAGAGATCCTGACATTTGTGAGGTCACAAAATGTGTGAGGATACAATAAATGTGAATTTCTAATTGTTGTGGGGTCAAAAGCATATGAAGACCTAATGACTGTTGTCATAATGGATGTGAGTTCTCATACAGTATAAACACCTGGTTTGTATATGAGGTACAGTAAACATGAGGTCCTAATAAATTTTAAAAAGTGTGATCTTTTACTGGGTGTGAAATTAAGTCACAGTGACTGTAGAGTCATAAAGGGGGAATGAGTTCCTAACAGGGTGTTTGAGGTGACAGTATTTGGGTGTCCTAATGGGTGTGAGATATTAATGCTCATGAGTTCACAAATGAATGTGACATCATAATCAGTGTGGAGTTCTAATTAGTGTGAAATTACAGTGTGTAGTCCTAATTGGTGTGACAATGCAGTGTGTTTGAGAATATAATGAGCTTAAGGTAGTAGATATGAGTTCACAATGGGTATGAGATTTGAGGTCTTCGAAAGTGTGATATCACAATGGGTTAATTTCACACCAACAATGAGATCCTAATGAGAGGGTGCTCACAATGGGCATGTGGTCATGATTGGCATGTGGTGCTGATGAGTTGTGAGGTGTTAATGGGTTTAAGGTACCAATGAATGTGAGTTCCTACTACGGAGTGTGAGACAACAATGAGTGTAACCCAAGATGTTCGTAAGATCCCAAATGACTGTTTTGACAATGGGTCTAAGGTCATAAAGTGTTACAGGGCAGGAGATCTTGGTTGCAGGTAAGGTCACAAAGGGCTGTACATGCTCCAATATGCATAAGGTCACTGTACATATGAGGTCCAAATGGGTAATATGCATGAAGTCACAGTGGATATGAGATCACAAGTGTGAGTTCCTAATTTGTTTTAGTCCACAATGGGCCTGTGTTATTAATTGAGGGTGTGTATGAGGTGTGACATCACATTGTCATGAAGGCACATTGGATGCGAGGTCCTATACAGAATATGGAGAAAATGCTAATGGGGGTGTGATATCACAATGGGTGTGAGATTACAATGGGTATGAGGTTCTTAACAGTGTGAGGTAACATGGGCATGAGGTATAATAGGGGGGTTAGGTCCTAATGTTTTTAAGGCTTCAAGGAGTGTTAGGTCATAATTAATATGTGGAGGTGACAATATTTCTGAGGTCCTAATTGGCAAAGGTACTAGCAAGTGTTAGTTCTCAATGGGTATGAGGTCCTAACAGATAGGACGTCACAATTTGTGTGGTCACAATGGGTGTGAGGTTGTAATTTGTGTGAAGTCATAAATAGAGCAATTTCACAAACTGCATAAGGTTACAATGTGCATGAACTTAATAGAGTCACAATAAATGTGAGGTAACAATGGGCATGAAATCATAATAGATGTAAAACCATAATTGGTGTGAATACACTATGGAAAGGAGGTCCTAATGGTTTTGAAGTCACAATGGTATGAGTACTAATGATCATGAAGTTATAGTAGATGTCAGGTCTCAGTGGACTGAGGCACCAGTGAGTATGAGATTCTAATGTGCATGATGTCAGAGTAGATATGAAGTCCTAACAGAGGTGTGAGATCACTATATAAATATTGAATGTGTTCACAGTGAAACTGAAGGCACAATGAGTGTGAGGTCACAATTGGTGTGGGGTCTTAATGAGCATGAGTTAAAATGGGTGTACAGTTCTAAAGGGGTATGACAGTACAATAAATATGAATATTGAATGTGAGGTTGCAGTGAGATTGGAGGCACAATGAGTGTGAGGTCACAACTGTTGTGAGAGGCTAATGTATGTGAGGTCAAAATGGATATGAGTTCATAAATGTCATAAGATTTTTCATGGATGTAAGTTCTTAATGAGGAATGTGAGGTTACAGTGGGTAGGAGGTCATTGGAAATGAGAGCCTAATGGAAGTTTCACCATCACAATGGGCATGAGGTCACAATGGTGTGAGCTTCTAATGGGGGTACTAGATCAAAATGAATGTGAGGTCCAAAGAAATGTTTAAGGTCAAACTATTAATGGGCATGAGTTATTAATGATGATGAGGTCCCAATAAATGAGAGATTACAACTGATCACAATTCTTATTGAGGTGACATCACAGTGGGCATTAGATCAGAATGGTCATTGGTCCTAATGGAGTTGGGTTAATACTGGGAATGGAATAATAATGGGTGTAAGATTACAATGAGGGTTAAGTTTTAGTAGGGTAAGTTCACCACTGGTGTGAAGTACCAGTTGGCTTGAGTTCAAATAGTATGTAGCCCTGACAGATGAGAGATCATACTATTATGAAGTCACAATGTATATGAGGTGTAATGTATGTGAGATCAAAATAGGTGTGAGTTCACAATGATAATGTGGTCATTTTGGGTGTAATGTCATAGTGAATGTAGAGTCACAAAGATGTGAAGCCACAGGTGAATGAGGTCATAATAGATGTGAATTCATAATGCAGGTGAGGTCCTAATAAAACCCGAGGTCACAGAGGGTTTAGATCTTTGATGATGTGGTTAATTGGTCTGTGATGTAAAAGAGAAAGTGAAATTGAAAGCAGAAGGATGAGATTGAGTATTGAGGAGACTAGGTCTAGTGGTGAATTAGTAATGAAAGTAAAAGTAAATGCAATCAGATACTAGAAAAGATTGTGTTGCAGAAAAGGAAAAATTGCCTGTATTGTTACAGGACTTGTCTGGACTGTTCTTCACTGTTTGCTGTATCTCCTGACTGTGATGGACGAAATGGGACAGACTCCCTCTAATCCCTGGATTTATGTTTAGCACATTGGAAAGATGTACTGGTGACAGCTTACAATCAGATTCTGAGTGTCTGCAAAAAGAACTCTGGTGGACCCTCACCCAGCCTTCTTCAGCAGAAAATCATTTGGTGTGCTAAAATGTTTTGCTAAAACTATCACGCCCTTTAAAATGAGATTGGAAAATGCTAAAAATCTTTTATTAAAAGATTTGTCTTAAAATTTGGGTTTTGCAGGAGTAAGATTGGCAAAAAGACCTCTTGCCACTGGAAAATGTACGGCCGATGTTTAGTTTGCACGCTTTAAGATCTTCTGAATATGTATGTGTGTCTGCATGTGCTAGTGTGAACATGTTCAAGACTGTTAGTATGATGTAAAATTGAGTGAGTTTAAGTTTAAATTCAAATTGTCATCAAGTCTGGGCATTACCAAATGCTTTAAAGGATTACTGCACTGTTTTAAAGAGGAACTATAGTTAAAAAAATGTTTCTTTAATTAAAAAAAAATCAGGCCTAAGTGTCCGAAGTTTGGATATAAAGGTTTATCACTGTTAAAAAAATCTGCTTGGGTTTCTCAGTCAGAGACCAATAGGAAAAGACAGGAAAAACCTATGACAGGCCTGTGTGTCTATCCACAGGAGTGAGGGGTGATCTGCCAGAGGTGAAGGTTAGCCAGTCCACGTGGTGACACAGGCCCGGGAGGGGAATCCACATGGTGGGACAGCCATAACGGGGCATCCATTCATGATGGAAAAGGACAAGCCAGCACTAAGACAGTTTATCAAGCTCTGAGGAGAGGATGGAGATAGGCTGTCCTGTATGACAGGCCAATGGAGGCCTTTGTTTCCTCTCTTTTGTTTTCAGGTGAATATTGGATACCCGGTGGTAAAAATGAATGATTTGACTGGAATTTCTAAAACTGCCCCTTGAGAGGTACTAAGAACTGGAAAAGTTTTTAAAATGGTTAAAAATGTGATTTGATTCATGTGCTATTTTTGCAAATTTGATGAATTGAAAAAGCAAAGTTGCTTAGGCTGGATTTCTTGTGTGTGTAATTCTTTTGAACACTGTTAAAAGCACTTTTTTTTGCAATTGTTTTGGGTATCAGTTTAATGATTCAGGTACTGAATTTTATGAGTGTATACTGTGATGTCATAGTAATTGAAATTCTTACATTAAGGAAAAATTGTCATTTGAGTTCAAAGGTCTTCATGCAGTAACTAGGGGGAAAAAACACTCTTTATAAACAGGCAGCCTGGAGGCAAAGGGCAGTACCTGGTTTCAGAATGCTTTTCAGCTTTAGAGGTTTTCCAATGCAGATAAATCTAAAGTGTTAGTGTTAAAGCAGAGGTTAGTAAAAGGCTTTGGAAATCAAGAATGCATTTCTTGATAAGAAATTTGGAAATAAAATTGTCCTAAATGATTGTTGCAAAGTGAGAAAAGGAAAATTATGGCTACCAAAATGAGTGTTTAATTGCCATTCCAGTTTGTTTGTAGGTTTTTTTGTAACAGTTTCCAGCAGGCCCACAGAGAAGGACAGATGATTCCTACAAGTTTGTCAAGATGTAACATTGGCCCTTAATAAGTTCCAGATAAGAGTATGCTTAAAAACTACTTCTGTGTGGACCACATTGTTGCTTTAATTGGAGTAAAATGGCCTCTTGTAAGACTCATTCATCTGAAATCTGCAGTTCCAAGCAAGCCCCGGCAGAGAAAGGTCCCTGTGAGAGTCTTCGTCTCTAGTTGGCCAGCAGAGTGCTGGGAACCGAGTCTTGAGTCGCTTTGAGGCTCACAGTGGTAGGGTGCAAGTCTTGAGCTGGAGAACTGAGGGACAGCACTCAGGCTCTGAGTCCAAGTCCAGTGACAGACCAAGAGAAATGCCAAAGGTTCATTTATACCAGCATGGAAAAGTCACTCCTGGGACAAAAGCGATGGAGCATCCAGAGGCAGTAAGCCACTGCTTGGATGGCAGAGATGGTGTCAGATCCTAGAGTCATGTGTGCTTGGCCCTTCAACAGTTCATCAGAGCTGGGAGATCCTAGAAGAATAGTTAGTAAGCATGCCTTTTATTGCCCATGTCTATCTACTTTGTAACTGGACAGGAACATGCCAGTCATCTGTGGCAGTTGGTAGTAAAGCTAAGTTTTTTTTAATGGGGGATAGGTTAAAATCCCAACCCCTTGCATCTACTCAAAGCCCAGACTGGCAGTGAGAATTTTAAGATGATACATCTGTTCAGGAAAGAAAATTCATAGATCTGAGATTTTGTCCTTATGGATATCTAAGGCCTGCAAAGGTAGTTTAGGCATCAGTTTCCCCATCCAGAGAGGAAAATGCTTTTACAAATCAGAGTGCTAAAAGACTACCATGTTATATCCCAAAAAGAGGTCCGTGCAGTTGTTAAAAGGTTAGCTATTTACTCCAATATGGAGTAAAGTTCCTAGTAACATCTAGTCCTGACAACCCCTTGGAAAAGTAGGCTAAGGATCTATAGGTTCCTGGCTAGGTAAGGTCAACGCCCCTGAGTCAGCCTGAAGAAGTTACAGAAGATGGATAATCTTTGTCCTTCAGCTCCCCCTTCAAGATCAAGAAACCAGAGTCATTAAAAAAAATAATAATCCTAGCATTATTGGAAATATTTGATTACTAAAAGTTATTGCCCTGGAAAAATTATGGCCTAAGGCCACTGCTTAAAGCTGCCTTGAAATTCAGTGATGTGCCAGCCTACAAAAGCTAGTATGCTTAAGAAGCAACCAGGGCTTGTAGAATAAATGGGTGTTGGATTTTATTGAATGCCTTTTCCGCATCCAGAGATAAAACCATGTGGTTCTTTACCTTGCTCTGGTTGATGTGGTGGATTACGTTAATTGACTTGTATGTATTGAACCAACTTTGCATCCCTGAGATGAATGTAGTTTTGTCATGGTGTATGATTTTTTGGATGACCTGTTGAAATCGATTGGCCAGAATTTTGTTGAGAATTTCTGCATCTATGTTCATCAGGGAAATTGGTCTATAGTTCTCTATCCGTGATGAGTCCCTGCCTGGTTTGGGGATGAGGGTTATACTAGCTTCATAGAATGTGTCTGGTAGTAAACTTTCTCTTTCAATTTCATTGAAGAGTTTGAGAAATATTGTTGTGAGTTCTGTTTTGAAGGCCTTGTAGAATTCTGCAGTAAATCCGTCTGGACCTGGGCTTTTCTTGGATGGGAGATCACTTATTTCCATTTCTATTTCAATGCTGGATATGGGTCTGTTCAGAATGTTTAATCTTCATGGTTGAGTTTGGGGCTATCAATTTTTTCTAGGAAATCATCCATTTCTTCCAGGTCTTGAATTTGTTGGCATAAAGGTTTGCAAAATAGTCCCTTATTGTGTTCTGAATTTTGGTTGTTTCTGTGGTGATGTTACCTGTTTCATCTCTGATCTTGTTTATTTGGGTGTGTTGCCTTCGTTTTTGGTCAGGTTTGCTAGGGGTCTGTCTATCCTGTTAATGTTTTCAAAGAACCAACTCATAGTTTGGTTGATTCTTTCGATGTTTTTTTTTTTTCTAATTCATTTAATTCTAATTTGATTTTAATTATTTGCTTCTGTCTATTGTCGTGGGGTTTGGCTTGTTGTTCTCTTTCGAGGAGATGAGGGAGTTGAGTTGCTGTTTTTCCAGTTTGTTGGTGTAGGCACTCAGAGATATAAATTTCCCTCTGAGTACTGCCTTTGCTGTGTCCCAAAGGAGCTGGTACTTTGTGTGCTCGTTTTGGTTGAATTCCATAAACATTTGAATTTTTGTTCTAATTTATTCAAAGACCCACTGATGGTTCAGCAGTGTGTTGTTTAGTCTCCATGTATTGTAGGATTTTCTGTGGTGGCTGTTTTAGTTGAGCTCTAATTTTATTCCATTGTGGTCTGAGAGAATTCAGAGAATGGTTTTAACACTTCTGAATTTGTACAGACTTTCTTTGTGCCCTAAGATGTGATCTATTTTGGAGAATCCATTTGCTGCTGAAAAGAATGTGTATTCTGTTGTTGCTGGATGGAATATTCTGTAGATGTTGGTTACGTCTAGTAGGTGTATGCAATTACTTAGTTCTGTGATTTCTTTGTTCAGATTTTGGCATGCTGGTGTGTCCAGAGGTGATAGTGGAGTGTTAAGGTCTGCAACTATCAATGTGTTTGGGTCTAGGAGTGTTTTTAGAATCAGTAGTGTTTGTTTGATGAAATTGGGTTGCTCCTGTATTTGGTGTGTAAATATTAAGGATGGTAATATCCCCCTGTAGAAGATATCCCTTTATTAGAATGTGTTAACCTTCTTTGTCTCTTCTTACAATTTTTAATTTTAAGTCAATTTTATCTTATAGTAGGATTGCAATGCCAGCCTGCTTATGGGGGCTATTTTCTTGGTAGATTTTATGCCGCCTTTCACTTGTAGAAGATGTTTACTTTTCCTGGATAGATGTGTCTCTTGGAGGCAGCAGAAAGATGGATCTTGATTTTTGATCCAACTTATGAGCCTATGTCGTTTGATTGGAGAATTAAGTCCATTAATATTGAGAGTTAGGACTGAGAGATAATAGTTTGTTCCTTTCATTATATCTGTCTTGTTAAACACTGTTTCTTCCCATTTCTTGATCTAATATTCTGGCTTTCTATTTAGGGTTCATTTCTCTGACTCTATTGTGATTGTGATTATTTTGCCTGTATAGTACATATTTGAAGATTTTTGTAAAGATGGTTTGGTAGAGATATATTGTTTCAATTATTCCTTACTGTGGGAGAATTTTATTTGACCTTCAACTATGAATGAGAGTTTAGCTTGGTACAGTATTCTTGGTTGGTATTTATTTTTATTTAGGGTTTAGTATACCTCATTCTAGGCTCTCCTTGCTTTCATGGTCTCTGCTGAGAAGTCTGGGGTAATTCTGATTGCTTTTCCTTTATATGTGATTATTTTCTTCTTCCTAACAGCTTTAATGATTCTTTACTTGGACTCTATTGATCCTGTTTTGATCACAATGTGTTGGTGGGATGTCCTATTCTGGTCTGGATGGTTTGTGGTTCTAAATGATTCTTGTATTTGTATAGGCCTATCCTTCTGGATATTTGGGGAGTTCTCGGTTTCTATCCTGTTAAATAGGTTGCCTATTCCATTAACTTCTTTGTCTAGGTTCCCTCAATACCAATTATCCTTAAATTGGGCTTCCTGATCATGTCTTGGAGCTCATGAAGTGATATCTTTAGATGATTGGATTCATTTTGTATTGACTTTTTATCTTTCCCCATGAATTCTAGGGAATCTTCACCTCCTGAGATTTGATCCTCTGCCTCAGTTAGTTGGGACTGCAGGCTAGCAACTTGATTTTGAATCTCTTTGCCGTCTGACTGGTTTTTCCTGACGATTTCCATGTCCTTGCTATAATTATCTCTTAGGTTCTGCATGGACTTCTTTACTTCATTAATTTGGTTTTGAGTGCTGTCTCTCAAATTATTTAGCTGGGTAGCTATCTTGTCATTTAACTCTTGAAGTTCATTTATCTTTCTATTTCTGGAGGCCATGAAATTGCCCATTAATTTTTGCTTTCCTCCTCACACTCTAGAATAGTTGACTGAAGGGACTAAAAATTTTCATTTATCATTTTTTTCAGTAGACTTTGTAGAGCATTTTGAAGGTTCTCTTCTATGACTTTGATTGACTGTGCTGCTTCCTGCTATTTTTTAGTTTGAGATGAGACTCCATTGTTTACCATCTTTCTTGTGTTTCTTCTGCCCTTTTGGATTTGGAATGCCAATCTACCAGCACTTGTGAGCACAGTTTAAGACCCAATGCAGACCTTACTAAGCACTGTTGTGTAAATCTTAGATGTTCATTATTATATACAGTTAGCTTGTATACTTTTATATAAAATTAGATTTGGTGTTCCTAAAGAATACACTTTTGATATAACAACCAATCCTGAGCCCTGTATTCAGTAGTTACTTGTTTACTGTTACAACCTCCTGAGCAATTTTTGTTCTTATATTAAGTTCTTCTTGGACTGGCTGGCTTTCACTTTGAAACCTTTGATTCACTCGGATTGAGCAGGGATACCTCTATCCAAAAATCAGGGGTCAAATGAATCTGGAGTTCCTGGAAGTAAATCAGGAGGGTAAGTTAGAGTTAGTAAAGAGAAAAGAGTAAAATGTATGGGGGGGGTGATGATTTTGGTTTAGTTTCAGTGACATGGAAATGTGGAGAAGAGTAGAATCAGTAGAAAGAACAAGGTTAAATGATAGACAATGGAGGGTTAACAGGTGTTATTCATAGGAAAGTAATTTTTAAAGAAAGAGAATGTGAAGAGAGAAAGAAAAAATATTGGAAGAGAAATGCATAAAACAGAGATAAGTTATATAAAATAAAACACTAGAAAAAAGAACAACCAAAAAAAACTTGATAAAACAAACAAATAAAATAGGAAAACAAAAAGCCAACGACGTCTCAGAAATGAAAGAAGAAAGCTTAAAAATGTTTGAAAATATGGAGTCTTCTTTGTTTGGGTGTGCTTTGTACAGTTTCTGGGTTCCTTGCGATGGTCTGCAGTCTATTTTGCTGCTTGGCTTGTTTGACTTGCTTTCAGTTTCAGGCGGTGGATCTGCTTTGACCCCCCTCCCCTGTTAGTGAAATCTGAGGCTCTGTGGTTCTAACAGGTTGCAGGTAGGACTTGGGTGTCCTCTGTAGACGGGGGTTGTGAACAGTCTTGGGAACTGTGGCTACTCACATCTGTTGTGTGACTACTGCCTTTAACTCCTGGCTTTGAATAGGCTGGGGACGCAGCAGGGCGGGGCACCTGTAGTCTGGTTTACCTGGCTGAGAGTTGCTTTTCTGGGGAGGTTCCTCCCACCTTTGTGTGGTGGCCTCCTGGGCGGAGCTGGCAATTGAATTCAACTCATTTTTAGGCTGGGAATTGGGCTTCCCCTGTTATGGGGCAATTTATCTTCTTGGGAACTGTTTGTTCTCCAATCTGGTTGTTTTGCGCAGACGGTAGCTGCTCGCCACTTTGCGTTTTAATTTAGAAATTCAGGTGGGGCACCTCTGGCTGAGTTCACCTGAGTGTGTGATCCATGGCCCCGGGCGACCCTCCCCCCTGTGCAGAGGTATTTCTCCTGGGCAGACCTGCCGGGCCAGCCGGCAGGGGAGCAGGAATCCTGACTGAGGGGCGGCGGGGATAAGGAAAAGGAAAAATAAGGCAAGAGAAAAAAGACAAGAGACAAAGATGGGGTACGGGAGGTCTACAGCCATAAGGTTGAACCTCAAGACTGCAGCAACAGTTTATTCCAACTCCCAGCTTATATGCAGTTTTGGAACCAGGGAATAGCATAGGATTGTTAAAATTCCAGAACATAAAGAGGCTTTGAAGTTTGCAACATTTGATTACAGTAGACACAGGACAAGGTTGATTAACATAGGAATCTACTCCAGCGGACATAGCAAGGTGGGGACATAGCAAAGCAATTCCGGATAGTGGCTGTGAACAAATGTCCTTGCCTTTAGCATATCCTGGCGGTAACAGCACAGCCAGAGGTGATAATGAACCTAGGTGCAGGTTTGGCTCCCGACATCTTGGCGACATCGGCACAGCCAGAGGTCAGGATGAGCTTAGCTGCTAGCTCGGCTCCCGACAGTTCCCCCGTCTTTTTATTAAAAGAAGCGAACCCGCCTGTCTTAGGTGGGGTGAGTACCTCAGCCTGCCTTACCCGTCTTAGGGAACAACTTCAGAGCAGTGCTGAAGGCCCTGTCTTAGGTCGGTCTAGGCTGGCACTGCCTCATACCCGTCTCTGGCTGCGGTTCCTCTCGGGGGAAATTCATTTAGTTGGAGCTCGACCTTATGCAGCTGGCTGGCTAAACTCATGAAAGAGTTTTGCAATATGCGTACAATGCAAGGAAGACATAGGCAAGCCATCAGCAAAAGTATCCCTGGGCTGAGCAATGTCATTAGCAGCCCCTTAACATTAGATAAGGAAGGGACATACTGTTGAAGTTGTTCAAACAGTTCTTTTGTTGTTTCTGCCACTTTAAAGTCCAAGGGCGGGGCCTGTTCTAGTCCAGCTATTTGTCTATGGAGTTGAAAGAGATCTAAGGACAAGTTATTATGGTGCCAAATACCATTTAGATGTGCTACAACTTGTTCCCAAGGATAGCTCGACCCATTATACTTATGGAGGGTCACACAAATAAAGTCAAACCCAGCATGACAGCGCACCCGTTGCAAAGTTTGTAAGGCACGAATTTGTTCTCCCAGAGACAACACAGATTCATACAATGCTTCTAATTTTTGTTCTACCTTATCATCAATCCTGCCTTAAAAGTGCAGGGCTTGCGTGGTATTATGAGCAAGCTGATTAACATGGTGAGCTGTCTGCACATTTTGTGTTAAAGCCACAGTAGCCGCTGCAGCAGAGGCAGCTAAGGAAATAAAGGCTAAAATTCCTGCTATTAGTAGCCCTACAAATCGTCTTGGGCGCATAAGTTCTTTTAAATGTTTTAACACTTGAATACCTGTTTCTTCATACCAAGCTTCAGATAAGTTTACAGGAAGCATAACAAATGGTGGTTGCTTAATAATAATTACAGAATCAGTAAGACCACTATACAAGCTATTTGTAAAAGAACAGTTAGTGCAGGTAACATCGAAGTACATGGCTCCTATAGAAATATTAAAAGGTCTATACATAATAGCATAAGGGGGCGTTACACAACTCATAATATTTTTTAAAGAAGTAGAAGTGGGCCAGGAGATATTGTTTAGGGAAGCCACTAACATCAAGACATGGCGTTGAGGGCGTCCATTCATCCACCACAGACCTGGGTTGAACTTGTTGGTGAGATTAGCTCCAGACCAGTCCATCAGCTGAGAATTAGTTCCTGAAATACTGGTTATAAAAGGGTGATCATGTCTACACTTTACAGGGTGCAGTTCTCCCGTGGATTCTACAATTTGAGAGGAGTTGATACAGCGAGGTATCATGAAGGATGAGGTAGAATTGGCACGTACAGGGAACCCAGTAGGCAATGAAGTCATTTGTATACTATACACTTGACTTTTATCAGGAATCCAAATTTATCCAAGTTTATGGATTGCATCACAGTACAGCCTGGAATATAACTGTTGGATTCAGTTGTAAAACATAAAGGGGTTCCAATGCCAGAAGCTGCAAAGTCTCCCATTTTAACGTGTTGGACAAAAGGGTCTGGAGCTGTACCGTACGCTGATCTGTTGACATGGACGAACACCTCAGCTTCCTCCCAGGTCGCAGGGTGCACAATCAGTGGATCTGGCACATAAGCCCAGTGGGTCAGCGTTTGTACCGTTCTGATGAGTTTCCACAATCCGAACACAACGCTCAGGTAGCCAGCGGGCATCATTTTCATCCTGTGAAAAAACACAGACATGTCCTCGACCCCATGTCAATACCGGATCGGGCCCAAGCCAAGCACTTGTTAAAGGATCTTTCCACTTAACTTGAGCAAAAGCTCTTTGCTCTCTCTTTTCCCAGAACCGCTGTGCTGCGGAGTGGCCATTGCAATCCAAATTTAAAAAATTTAGTACGAATAAAGCATGAGAAAGTATATTAACAGGAGAGAAGGGTATAGTTCCCCCCCTTTTAATTTAGAAATTTGGTGTTTTAACAAACCGTTGGCCCGTTCAACAATTCCTTGACCATGAGGATTATAGGGGATTCCTGTAGAGTGAACAATTTGGTAAGATTTGCAAAAAGTTTGAAAAGCTCGTCCAACATATCCCGGACCATTATAAGTTTTAATTTGTTTAGGAAGTCCCATAGTAGCAAAGCAGCGTAAGGCATGGGAGATACAATGTTTGCCAGCTTCCCCGCTAAGAGGAGTAGCCATAATAAAATTAGAGTAAGTGTCTATTGTAACATGGACAAAGCGGAGCCGTCCAAAAGAGGGGATGTGGGTAACATCCATTTGCCACACATGGTTAGCCACTAAGCCTCGAGGATTAATCCCATTGGAGGGCACAGGCAGGAAGGTAGCACAGTTGGGACAAGTTTTTACAATTTGACGAGCTGCCTCACTAGTAATATGAAATTGCTGACGTAAGGCACGACTGTTTTGATGGTGGGCAGCATGTGATTGCTTTGCCAAGTCAATTTGAGAAAGAAAAATTTGGGTAGCCTCATCCGTAATAGCATTGCCCTCACTTAATGGTCCAGGAAGCTTAGTATGGGCACGTATAAATCCAAAAAAAACACGGACAGGTGCGAGAGCGAAGAAGAAGTTGTATCTGGCGAAAAAGAGTTTGGATAGTGGAATTAGCTGTACCAAGAAAAGGGACAGTTTCAATGACCTGAAGGGCTCGAATAACATAATGACTATCTGAATATAAATTAAAGGCTTTAGTAGGTAAAAGAGTAAGGGTCTCTAAAACTGCTTGAAGTTCAACTTCCTGGGCAGAAGAAAGCCCAGTGTCCCAAGATCTAGTTTCACCATCAATAGTAAGAGCTGCTGTTCCATTAGAGGATCCGTCTGTAAACACCAAGGCAGCCATAGAAAGAGGAGATAGAGATACAATCTGAGGAAATATAAAAGTGTAAGAAGAGGCAAAGTGAAGTAACTTGTTAGAGGGATAATGATGTGAAATTGTGCCCACAAAATTGGCCCAAGCAATGGCCCAGGAATCACAATGAATATAAAGTCATTCTTGCTGCTGCAAAGTATAGGGGATATAAATAACCTGTGGATCTCATCCAAGATACTTACAAGATTCCACACGGCACATATGGACTAAGGTGGCTACCAATTCATAATAAGGAGTTAACACTTTTGAAGGAGTAGCAGGCAAGGAAAGCCACAAAAGGGGTCCCTTCTGCCAGAGGACCGCTGTTGGAGAATGAGGTATAGTTAAAATATAAGCTTCCCAAGGGGCTGAGTAATCAATATAATTTATATGTTGGGAAGAAATGGCAGAATTTACCATGCTCAAGGCTTCTGCTGCTTCAGTTGTTATTTCTCTGGGAGATGTAGGGTCAGGGTCCCCCTTCAACAGACCAAACAGAAGGAAAATTTTGGCGAGTAGAAGAGAGAGCCCATGCTACAAAGCTTTGACGCAAGGTGGGGCTGTTCGCCATGCCTTGGGGTAACACTAGCCAATGGTACCTTTTCATGGGTTCTTTAAATTTTGTAGAGGGGACACTAAATGCAAAGCATTTGCAATCTTGAGGAGCAAGAGGTATGGTATAAAAACAATCTTTTAAGTCAATTATAATTTTGTATGTATTTTGAGGAATTGCCATAGGAAAGGGCAAACCTGGTTGTAGTGCCCCCATAAGGTCCATAGTGGCATTTACTCGTCGGAGATCCTGTAGGAGTCTCCATTTACCAGATTTCTTTTTAACTACAAAAATAGGTGAATTCCATGGGGAGGTAGTAGGAGAAATGTGGCCCAAGTCCTGCTGTTCCTGCACTAGCTGTTGGGCAACAACAATCTTTTCAAATGATAGGGGCCACTGATCCACCCACACCGGAGTGTCTGATAACCATGTGATAGGATCGGCATGAGGGACAGGATGAGCAGCAGCCCCCATTGAAAATATCCCAGCCCATGTCTAGGAGGTTGGGGGCTGAGGTTGAATGGGTTCTCTTAATTCCTTGCTGATGGCTTCCCAATCCTCCTGAAGGCAGTAGCCCTTGACTTAGGAGTTGACGAGTGACTGCGTCACTAGGGCTAAACAAATAGACTCCCATCTTTTCCATAATATCTCTGCCCCACAAATTTATGGGCAAATGATCTGGAAAGTCCCAAAATGCCCCTCACCATCTCTCCAGGTAAGGATGGCACTGCTTTGTTGGGTGTCTGTGACATGGCCAATCCCCTGTAAGGATGTTAGAGACGCGGTAAGAGGCCAGTTGGAAGGCCACTGTCTCTTGGCTATCACAGACACATCTGCTCCTATATCTAACAGACCTCGGAAGGGCTTTCCTTGTATATAAATTGTAAGCTCGGGCCTTTCCCGGTTTATGTTTTGAACCCAAAATATGTCTGAGGACCCAAAACTCCTTTCTCACCTTTTAATAGATCAAATAAGGGTTTTAATTCAGCTGTGGACAATTTAAGATAAGGGGGAAGCCAATTAATATCTCCCAAAAATTTTTGAAAATCATGTAAAGTACGCAAATGAGATGTCTTAACCTGTAATTTCTGACTAGCAAAATAATAAGGACCCAAAATATGACCAAGAGGGATTTTTATTTTTCTCTGCCTGGGCTGGCTTTGAACTATCCAAAGAGTCTTAGCCATAAAAGCCCTTTTTATTTCCAATTAGAGCAACAGGAGAACAAAAGGAGTAGAGTTTACCTGTAAGTTGCTAAGAATTGACCACCAAGTAGTTGCCAGAGTTTTGCTGTAACACTTAAAGAACGGCAGACTGAATGGGGTCCAAGTGTCATTAAATCTAGTCATATTATTTAACCTTACCTTACTGGCACGTGAAAGAGAAAACAAATGAATAACAATAAAAGTCTCAGCTTCAGTGGATCTGAAGTGGCTGTGTCTTCCATCCCAAATTAGCAGGCCAGCAGGAGAGATGGTTTGCATCTGGATAATTCTGTAGTAGAGTTCCCTGGATAGGCTGTCACATTTCCTGCTTGTTGCCTGTAAATTTCTACACAGACTGGTTAAGGGTATTTTTAAACAGATTTTAGAAGACTTGGGCCTTTAACCATCTTTCTAGTCACAAAGTCCACACAGATTGAAGGCCAACCAAGTCTGCTCTCCGTAGCAGCCAGGGCAGTTTCTGAGTCACAAACAACTCCCAGTTTGGAAGCTGACTGTGGAGGCAGCTTTCTGTAGCCATAGACTGCCATGGTCCACTCAGCTAGCACACACGTCAACCTGTATCCTGTAAACCAAAATGTTAATTTGGGGTCCGGAAAATTTAGGTTAATAGTCACACTTGTGCAGTTATTTCAAAATGACTCTGGTCCCTTGATCTTAAAGAGTTTATGAGAGCACAGCGAAAAAAGAGAAAAAAAATGGAGAAGCAAAATCTTGGTGTATACCAAAGAATTGTCAGGATTAGATGTACACTTGACTCTTAGCATAGATAGACATAAAGAATAAAACACTGGTTGTACATCATTGTACTTACATCACGTGCTGTATATTAAAACCTTTTGGAGTTTTTCTTAGACACATTTGTTTGCTCCCAAACATGATCAGTTTGAGTTTAAGACCTGTTTTTTATTTTTATTTTAAGTTTTACCAACAGACAGACATAGACATACATACACATACAGACAATGTGCACACGTTTTGGGGCACGCTTAGAATTGTTCTTTAATTGGCCATGTAAGTTTTTCTCGAATTCCAGTGGCAAATGATATTATTTTGCCTATATTCTAGAACCACGTGGTTAGATAGTAAACAACAACAACAACAAAAAACTTTTCAGCAAACCAAAATTTTCAGATCATCGGAGAAGCCAAATTTTGAGAAACCAGTTTAGCTCACAAAGGGAGCATATGGGAGACAGGGTATGAACACAGACAGTGAGCTCACAGTAAGACACCTTCATCTTCCAGCATTTGAATTGTAAGGCACCTTTGAAATGCAAGGCCACAGGACTCCAAGTCTCTGCCCAGCCTCCAGGAATTTGGCATGCTTGTCACCTGGGGGATGGGCAGGCTTTCACTCCAACCAGTCCTATTGTCTACCATGTGCTCAATGCTAGAGAAAGCTTATGATTTAGCCAAACAAGCAGAATTTAACTGAATCTCCAAAACTTAACCATCAATAACAAGAATAGAAAACCTTTCTTTGAGTCTTTTAAAGCAGATGTTAAACAAATATCCATACCCATCCTATGTCACAGGCAGAGTTTAGAGGGAGGCAGAAAAAGAGATAGAGAGAACTTCATCTGCCTGAGCACTCATAGAAGTTAGGTAAGTCCTGCAAAATATTCCAAATATATAAGATTTTGCTCAAACTTGAGCAGCTTTCCTGAAACAATTTAGACTTGAGGAGCAACCAGCTGAGCTGAACTAGAGATCAGTTGTCTCCAAGCACCCACAATTGCTGATCTCCTTGACCTAGCCCAGTGGATTTATGGAAAATGTAAGCTCCAGTCTAATGGTCACTCACCCTGGTTGGGGTTTCAAATCTGTCCTGGTGGATGGAAATAGAGCGCTGGGTCAGGACAAGTTACCTCGGTGGTGTTAGCATTTCCCTAGCCTCAGGTCCCTTCCCCCTGCTATCAGCCTGCATCTAGGAGAGCTGTAAGTCTGCCAGTACTCCCTTTAAAGGAGTTTGTTGTTCTGGATGAAGCTGTGATAATAGAGCTATAACTGATTTTAACATATTTTCAACATAGGTCAATCTATCTTTAGTAGGCTCATTGCATAATTTCTCCTCAGTGTCTGAGCCATCTGAGTCTTCCTTAATGTCTAGCTCAGTGAGTTCAGGTCTTGTTAATTTTCTCAGCTCTTCCCGAGCAGCAGCATATGCTCCCGGGGCTGGGCAACACTCATCAGGTCCCTGTTCAGTTTCTCCAATCGACTGATCGAATTTAATCTATTCATGTCTAAGATCTAAGCAATCTCGGACCAGATACCAAAGAATAATAGCATCCACTGAGGTTTTCTCAGGGCCAGTTGCATCATAATGTTCCTTTTTTTTTTTTTTTTTTTTTAGCTAAGTTATTGGTTCCTTCCTCCAGGAACTGGGGGCATGCTTCCTCAATAAAGTAAAAGAAACGTTCTAAGTTACTTTGGCCAACTTTCACTGCCAGGGCATTAAGCATGCCTTTGGGGGCCTGCACGTATAGCATGCAGCCTATACTTTATCCCATAATTTATTACTCCCGACAATACACTCTCCTCCCGCTCTCCTTCCCAAGTATTCGGACGTCCTTACCTGAGCGGGGGTCCTCCGCCGTCAATCCCAGACCTTCAAGTCCCTGTTCCAGGCGCCAAACCTGCTGGGCCAGCCGGCAGGGGAGCAGGAATCCTGACTGAGGGGCGGCGGGGATAAGGAAACGGAAAAATAAGGCAAGAGAAAAAAGACAAGAGACAAAGATGGGGTACGGGAGGTCTACAGCCATAAGGTTGAACCTCAAGACTGCAGCAACAGTTTATTCCAACTCCCATCTTATATGCAGTTTTGGAACCAGGGAATAGCATAGGATTGTTAAAATTCCAGAACATAAAGAGGCTTTGAAGTTTGCAACATTTGATTACAGTAGACACAGGACAAGGTTGATTAACATAGGAATCTACTCCAGCGGACATAGCAAGGTGGGGACATAGCAAAGCAATTCCGGATAGTGGCTGTGAACAAATGTCCTTGCCTTTAGCATATCCTGGCGGTAACAGCACAGCCAGAGGTGATAATGAACCTAGGTGCAGGTTTGGCTCCCGACATCTTGGCGACATCGGCACAGCCAGAGGTCAGGATGAGCTTAGCTGCTAGCTCGGCTCCTGACAGGCAGAGCTGGCTCTCACTTGTTGGTCCCTCTTGCCCTTTTCAAAAATGGCCCCTTTCTCCTCACTTTCCCCAGGCCCACTTTAGTTTCAGTCTGGTCTGACCATATGCCAGAGTCAAAGATAGTGCTTTGCCCTGGCAATGGGGGAAGGATACCTTCCAGCAGCTGCTCTGTGGGAGCAAGTGAGAATGTCTTCTGTGGGATACTCACACTTTCTCTGCGATTTCAGCCCATCCTAACGCAGCCTGCGATCCCCATCTGTATGCTGCTCTCTGGAGGATTTCTTTCTGGTCACAGCTGTTTGCTTTAGGTGCTCGGAGTGCGGCGCACTGTGCCTGCACCTGCACTGGCATGGCGGAGGGCCTCAGCCCAGAACTCAAATTTGTTTTCAAGCCAGCAAAATTGAATTTTCTTCCTGGCGAGAATCCCTCTACTGTTATAACTTACTTAGGCTGTCTTTCTAGGATCAAAACTTTCCCTGGAGTGGTAAAACTGGGATCTCGAAAGGAGCTTAGCTAGGGCTCTGCTGCTTCTCCTCCATCTCCCTGCAAGTCACCCCACACATTTTGACCTCATATCCTATTAGGGTTTCACATCCATCTGGACCTCATGTTCATTGTGACCGCAAACGCATTGTGACACTACAAACAATAGGACCTTACTATCATTGGGTCTTCCACTCTCAGAATGACACACCTATTTTGTCATCTTACCTATTGTGAAATACATATCCATTAGGCATACACCTATTATGAAACATAGTTTGTGACACCACACTCACTGTGACCTCATACCTATTTCTACTCCTATCCATAATAACCTTGCACACACGATAACCTCACAATCATAGGATCACACATCCATTGTGTCTTCATGCCCATGAGGTTTCATGCCCATTTTTACCATATTCCACATTCATGCTTCATTCCCATGGTGACCCCACATTCACTATGACTTCATGCCTATTAGGACCTCCCACCCCTTAGGATATTATACCCATAGCTACTTTATGCCAATTGTGGCTTCAAATCAACCAATACCTAACACCCATTGTGACCTCACACTCATTGTTATTTCACACACATAAGAGACTCACTTATTAGGATATCATACCCGTGCCCTCATTTGGACCTGACACCCAAAATGATATTATCTATTAAGATTCATGCAAATTGTGACCATATAACATAACTATTAGGACCTAATACTCATTGGGACCACAAACCCATTGGGACCACATGCACATTAGAAACTCACAATCGTTGGGACCTCATGCCCATTAGAAATTCCACACCCATTTTGACCTCATGCCCATTGGGACCTCAAATACCTGATAGGACATCATGCCTATTGACCTACACCCACCAGTGCCTAATGGCCATTATTACACCATGAATGACCTCACAACCACTGTTACAATGTCACACACATTGTAACTTCAAGCCAGTTATGACCACAAGGCTGTTGGCACCACATACCCACTGCAACCTTATGCCCAATATGACCTAAGGTACCGAGTAATTATGAACTCCCACCCTTTAAGACCTCACAATCATTAGAACTAATGCCCTCTGTGATCTCAAACCCATTAGGACCTGACATCCATGTGGCTGCCTACTTCTCATCAGGAACATACCAATTTTTACTTCATACCCATTAGGATCATGTGCTCATTAGGATCTAACACACATTGTGAATTCATACCCATGGGACTTCACACCCAGTAGCAGCTAAGCGTATTTGATTTAACTCATTGTGATCTCATATCCATTAGGATTACAAACCCAATGACCTGTGGCTTAGTAGGATCTTATTCTTGCTGTGGATTGACACAAACCATAGGACCTACAGCCATTGTGACCTCAAGCTACTGTGACAGCATATTCACTGTAGAATTATTAGATCCTTACACCCCTGCCTGTGAAGACAGACACCAAAAAAAAGCTCATACAACTTTGGGCCTCATATTCATAGTGATCTCATACTCATTAAACCTTACAAAGATTAGGATATTACACACCCAGTAGGATCTCATACCCATCATAACCTCATACCCAGTGTGTCATCATGAAGATTTGGACGTCATACTCATTGGGAGCTCACACACACTATATCCTCACACCCACTATATAACCTCTGTGACTTAACATCACATCATCTAAGATATAAACCCTATTTAACCTCGGGTTCTATTAGGACTTCAACTGCATTATGAATTCAAGTCTATTATGACTTCATTCACCTGTGGCTTCACATCATTGTGACTCCACATTCACTATGACATTGAACCCAATATGACCACATTCTCATTGTGAACTCACACCCATTATGATCTCACTAACATTACACCTCATATACAATGTGACTTCATAACATTATGATCTCTCATCCATTAGGGCTACACACCATTTTACCTCAAGCCAACTAGTACTTCACACCAGTGGTGAACATACGCCACTAAAATTTCACCCACATTGTAATCTCACACCCATTATTATTAGATTCCCAGTATGAACCCAACTCCATTATGGCCCTCTTGCAGAAGGGGACACAGCACATTGTTGACTCTGATGTTTTCCCCATAGACGTGTGAATGGACAGCAGAAACATTGGAAACAAAAGTTTATATTTAAAACTGGTACCAACCTCAAAGACAAAACTAGTCAAAACAAAACAGAAATAGTCAGAACAAAACAGAAATAGAGGCTTTATGCCTTGGATGGCATGTCCAGAGTCCACAAGCTACCAGCTGAAGAGTTAAAGTAAACTCCATTTTGAGACAGTAGCCATTTTGCTGTTTATATTAAACTATGAGGGACCCAGAGCATGCATGAATTCTGGGAACTGACTTATTTGGGCTAAAACTGATAAACTGTAAATTTATTGAACAAAGCTATCTTGAAGTCAGACTCCACTTTTTGCTAACTGACCTTGGGCCTGCACAAACTCTGGGAAATGACCATGCAAACACAAGATAAATGGGCACTGTGAGCAAACCCAGACCGCCAATTACTCCATCTAGCAGGACAGCTCGTCATAACCCATACAGCCGGGAAACTCTCTGACCTCCCTGGAATGCCCCTAGCCCAGAGCCAATCAGATCTGTAAACACCTGGTTGCTATAGCTTTGTGGTTTTTGCCTTTATAAACCCTGTACGATTTCAGCTCAGGGCTTTCCTCCTAAGCTCCCCTGCATCGGTGTGTAGGACGAGGCCTGAGCTGCAGCCTGCCTGAATAAGGCCTTGCTTTTGCATTTCGGAACATCTGGCTCTCAGTGGTCTTCTTGGAGGTCGTCTCGAGACTTTGGGCATTACATTTGGGGGCTCGTCTGGGATACCCACCATATTCCTCCACATTCCACTCACATTCCTCATTAGGACCTCTCATCCATGAAAATCTTATAACATTTATGACCTCATATCCATTTTGACCTCACATACATTAGGCTCTCACACCATTTGTGACCTCACACTCATTGTGCCTTCAATCTCACTATGGCCTTACATTCAGTATTCATATTCATTGGACCCTTATACCCCTTTAGAACCCTACACACATTTTCACTCATGCTCATTATGACTCCACCCCAATTGTGACCTCACACCCTTTGTGGCTCCAGTCTCACTGTGAACTCAAATTCAATATTTATATAGTGATCTGAAACCTCTATTAGGACCTTATATCTACTTTGACATCATGCTCATTAGAATCACATACTCACTGTTACCTCAGTCTACTGAGACCTGACATCTACAACTTCATGCTCATTAGTAGGATTCATACCATTTTGACCTCACAACCATTAGGACCTCTTTTCCATAGTGTCTTCACACCAATTATGGTTTTACAGCTATTACGATTTCATGCCCATTGTGACCTCACATCTATTGTGACTCTATTAAGTTTGTGCACATTGTAACCTTATGCACTTTGTGTACTCACTCTCATTATGATTCACACAAATTAGAACCTCACACCCATTGTGACCACACACTAATTGTGACTTCAAATCTGTTAGGACCTCATGCAAATTGAGAACTAACATTTGCTACTACCTTTGCCAATTAGGACCTCAGAAATATTGTGACCTCACACATATTATGACCTAACACTCATTGTAGCCTAACACACATTAGAACCTCACACCCCCTATTAATACGTCAGGCCGATGTTGCCTCACACTGGTTAGAACCTCATACCACTTGTAATCTCACACCTATTGTGATATCACACCCCCATTATCATCTTGTCCTTACTCTGTAGAGTACTTTGCTTCCAATGTGCCTTCTTGACAATGTGATGTCACACCTCATACACACCCTCAATTAATAACACAGGCCCATTGTAGACACAAAGAAATTAGGAACTCACGCTTGTTGTGATCTCATATCCACTGTGCCTTCATTCATATTAAGCCTTTGGACCTCATATGTACAGTTACCTTATGCATATTGGGAGCATGGACAGCCCTTTGTGACCTTACCCCCAACCAAGAACTCATACCCTGTAACACATTAGGACCTTAGACCCATTGTCACAACACTCATTTGGGATCTTATGAACATCTTCAGTTACACTCATTGTGGTCTCACACTCCCTAGTAGGAACTCACATTCATTGGTACCTCCAACCAATTATCACCTCAAACATCGTCAGCACCACATGCCAATCATGACCACATACCCACTGTGAGCACCAACTCATTAGGAGCTCATAGTAGGTGTGAAAGTCTACCCGTTGTGGTATCACACATTTGAAGACCTCAAACATCATACCCATTGTAAACTCACATCCACTACAACCTAAGCCAATTATATCTCAACCACACTGCACTGTCACACCAATTATAACTACACACTGTAATCATACTAATTAGAACTCCACACTGATTATGATGTCACATTCATTTGTGAACTCATGACCACTAACATCTCACAGCCATTAGGACCTCCCAAATACTGTCACCACAAACACCCTATTAGGAACTCATGCCCCCATTATGACTCTACACTCACTGTGACTTCCTGTCCATTAGGACCTCACGTCCACTATAACATCACACCTTGTAAAACTTATTAGGTTCTCATGTTTATTGTACCTGGGAAACAAACTAGAAGTGGATACTCTTTACGAAGTCACATCGATTATTATAACACTCATTAGGTGTTCATACTTTTTTGACCCACACCAATTAGTAATACACACTTTTTGTATCCTCTTAACATTTGTGACCTCACAACTGTCTGGATCTCTCCCTATTCAAATCTCACACCTATTTCATGACCATTATAACCTCTAGCCAATCATGGTCTGAGAAAATTAAGACCTTTCCCACTTTAACATTTTCCACTCACATTACAGCCTCAAAATTCATTGGGATCTCACACTCATTAGACCTCACTCATTTTGACATTATGCCCATTATGGGTTCATACGTCTGAGACTCATGACCAATGTAACCTCCCACATTGTGACTTCACACACCCCTTGAGAATTCACAGACATTAGACCCCCATAGTCATTGCACCATACACCATTAGACTCTAGTACAGATTGTAATGTCTCACATATTGTGATCATCCCCACTGAGCTTATACTCCTATTAGAACTTCATACTCATTTTGTACTCATGTTCATGTTGGTCTCAATCCCACTGTAATCTGTGTCTTAACATTTACTAGCACCTCATATGCATTATTGCTTCATACCCATTAGGATTTTACAAGCATAGTGATCTCACACTCCTAAATACAGTTGCTTTATACCCCTATTATGCGCTCATGCCTACTGTGACCTTAGACCCATTCCTACCTCACAGCCATTAGAATCATGGGCACTGCCCAAACTGTGGTTCACACCCTTTGTGTTCTCAAAGCATGTTCCTCAAAGCCATTGTGACTGCACACACTCAATAGAACTTCACAATTACTATATCTTATGTGACCTCATCACGACTGGAAAGACTTTCTCATTGTGACATATTAATTATAAACTAACACCAACTAGGATTTTATATCTCTATTATGTACTCACACCCATTGTGACCTCACACTCCTTATAACTACATGAACAATTGGCTTCACATCAATTGTGACACTTCATATCAGTTAGGAACTTGGCCTATTGTGAATGCAAACTCACTACATCCTCACATTCACTGTCCCCTCACACTCTTTAGACATGTATTCACTGTGACATCACAATGACTAGGACCTCAATGCATTGTGAACTCACACCAATTTTGACTTCACATCCGTCAAGGCCTCCTAATGAGGTAGGGAGGTTGAATCTAAGTCAATTCTTGCAGCCATCCTAGTGCCTCTTGCTGGGTGGAGGGAAATCTCCACTCAGTAGTGAAAGGCCTAGTTGTGAGAGAGGCCATTAATTGCAGGTCCCGAGCTCTAGGTGAGCTAGGAGGCCTCTGCTTCAGAGAAGTGAAGATGTCATAGCCTTAGGAAAGCTTTGCATGTAGAGAATGCTCTGATACTGCCTTAATGTCCTAAATGGCTTAAATCACCCACCTCTGAGTGGCCTCTAAGTATACCCTATATGGAAGATTGGGGCCTTTTCCCTAGATGGAAAAGTTCTGCTGGTATTTGAGCACATGGGTTTAAGATCTGGCATCATGTTTTCATGGTGGGGGAAGGTGAAGTCCCTCCCCTCAGATGATGGACATACTTTATAGGTTTCTATACCGTCAGTCCAGCACCTGAGACTGGGAGTTTCCTGTGACCCTGACCCCTGACCTGACCTTATTTAAGCCCCCACCAGCTCAGGGACTATTACACCATGATTGTGTCCTGTCTCATGGCTCTTCTCCCAGTTCAGTTCTCCACTGGAGCTAAATTAGTCTTTCTCTCCTTTCTGGCCTTCATGGCTCAGTTTGCTTACCATGTTAAGTGTATTTTATGACTGCTGATCTTTGAGAGAAGAGTCCACCATGCAGTTCCGAGCCTTTTAATAAGGACTACAAGATTTTATCTCACAAAAAATGGTTCTCTATTTTCTCCCCTTACAGAATTATTGTGACATCACAGCATTTAGTATCTCACACACGTTGTAATCTCATACTCATTGTGCATAAACATTAGGACCTCATGCCTATAACAACATCACATGTAATCCAACCACACACTTTCCCTTTGGATTTGACACCACTTTGAAACCCCTTTCGATCCCCTTGTATGCTTATTAGGACTTCATGGACATTTTGACATCATGCCCATTGTCACTTCACTATTCTCTTTAAGACCTCAAGCCCACTTTACCTCATGGCCTTGGTGAGGTGTGGGGGCTCATACTCATTGTGACCTCAGAGTCATTTGTATTTAACCGCCATTAGAACTTCATGCCACTATTATGATTTCACACCCACTCTCAACTCACACCTACAAGGACATCATACCATCTGGGCACTTCACATTTTGACTTCCTATTAGAAAATCATAGCCATTGTGACCACAGACAAATGTCATCTCATATAAATAAGAAATCAGATCCATTATGACCTCATAAAAATTGTGACCACATAGCTCCAATTAGGACTTGTGATTATTGTGACCTCATGCATATTTTGACCTCATATCCCATTAGGGTCTCCCACTCATTTGGACCTCATGATCATTGTGACCACAAACCTATTGTGACACTACATGCAATAGAACCTTACTATCATTGCGTCTTACAGTCTCAGAATCTCACACCTATTTTGTCATCTTTCCTGTTGTGAAGTACATATCCATTACGCACACACCTATTATGAAACATACTTTGTGTCATCATACTCATTGTGACCTCACACTTATTTCTATCTTCCATCCATTATGTCTGCTCACCCATTATGAACTCACAATCATATGATTTCACATCTATTGTGTCTTTAGGCCGATTTGGTTTCATGCCCCTTTTGACCACATTCCACATTCATGCTTCACTTCCATGGTGACCCCACATTCACTATGACTTCATGAATATTAGGACCTCCCACCCCTTAGAATATCATACCCATAGTGACCTTGTGCCCATTGTGGTTTTACATGAACTAATACCTAACACCCATTGTGACCTTACAACTCATTGTGACTTCAAACACATAAGAGACTTACTCATTAGGATATTATACACCTAACCTAATTTGGACCTGACACCCACAATGAAATTACCTATTAAGATTCAGGCCAATTAAGCCATGTACCATATACCTGTTATGATCTAATACCCATTGGGACTACAAACCCATTGGGACCACATGCATATTAGAAACTCACACCCATTGTGACCTCATGCCTATTAGAAATTCCACACCCATTTTGTCCGCATGCCCATTGGAACCTCAAATACCTGATAGGAACTCCTGCCTGCCTATTGACCTAAACCCACCAGGTCCATTATGACAATATGTATAACCCTACACCCACTGTTACACTGTCACACACATTGTCACTTCAAACCATTTATGACCACAAGCCTATTGAGAGCACACACCCACTGCAACCTTTGCAATTATGATCTAAGATACCTACTTATTATGACTTCACACCCTTCAGGACATCATAGCCATTAGGAGAAACACCCACTGTGATCTCAAACCCATTAGGACCTGACATTCATTGTGGCTTCATCCTTCTCATCTGGAACATACACATTTTTTACTTCATACCCATTAGGATCACATGCTCATCACAACCTAACTCTCGTTGTGACGTCATACCCATGTGACCTCACACCCAGTAGCAGCTAAGCCTCTTTGATCTACCTCATTTTGATCTCATATTCATTAGGACTACAAACCCACTGATCTGCGCCTTAGTAGGATTTTATTCTTACTGTGGATTGACACACACCATAGGACCTACAGCCATTGTGACCTCAAGCTATTATGACAGCATATTCTCTGTACAATTACTAGATCCTTACACACCTGTGTGTGGAGAAACACACCAACAAGAACCTTATATAACTTTTGACTTCATGTTCATTGTGATCTCATACTCATTAGACGTTACAAAGATTAGAATCTTACACACCCAGTCGGATCTCATGCCCACCATAACCTCATACCCAGTGTGTCATCATGCAGATTTGGACCTCATAGCCATTTTGACCTCAAAAGCACTATATCCTCACAATCACTATATACCCTCTGTGACTTAACATCACATCATCTAAGAAGTAAACCCTCTGTAACCTCAGGTTCTATTAGGACCTCACCTGCATTAAAATTCACATCTGTAAAGACCTCATTGACCTGAGGCCTCACATGATTGTAACTCCACATTCATTATGAAATTACACCCAATATGATGACATCCTCATTGTGAACTCACACCCATCATGAGCTCACTAACATTACACCTCATATACATTGTGACTTCATACCATTATGATCTCTCATCCATTAGGGGTATAAACTATTTGACCTCAAGCTAACTAGTACTTCAAACCAGTGCTGACCTTACCTTACTAAAACTTAACCCCCATTGTAATCTCACACCCATTATAATTATATTCCCAGTATCAACCCAACTCCATTAGGACCTATGACCATTCTCATCTCATGCCCACTGTGATCTCACCTCAATAAGGAATGTGATCAGTTGTGATCTCTCATTTATTGGGACCTCTTTATCATTAGTAACTCATGCGCATTACTAGTTTGACCTTAAACATTTCTTTGGACCTCACATTCATTTTGATCTATTACCAGCATTAGAAGCTCACACCATTGTGACCTCATGCCCATTGCGATGGTGAAACTTCCATTAGGCTCTCAAGTCCAATGACCACCTACCCATTTTAAACTCACATTCCTCATTAGGACCTTACATCCATGAAAATCTTATGACATTATTGACCTCATATCCATTTTAACCTCAAATACATTAGGTTCTCACACCAGTTTTGACCTCACACTCATTGTGCCTTCAATCTCACTGTGACTTCACATTCAATATTCGTATTCATTGTACCTTCATTCCCCATTAGAACCCTATCCCATTTTCACTCATGCTCACTATGACCCCCTCACCAATTGTGACCTCACACTCATTGTGCCTTCAATCTCACTGTGAACTCACATTCAATATTTGAATAGTGATCTCACACCTCTATTAGGACCTCATATTTACTGTGACATCATGCTCATTAGAATCTCACTCACTCTTACCTCAGTCCACTGTGACCTGACATATACTATAACTTCATACTCATTAGGACACATAACATTGTGAACTCACAACCATTAGGACCTACTTACCAGTGTCTTCACACCAATTATGGTTTTACATCTAAGATTTCATGCCCATTGTGAGCTCACATCTATTGTGACTCCACTACCTTTATGCACATTGGAAGCTTATGCAATTTGTGAACTCATACTCATTATGATGTCACACAAATTAGAACCTCACACCCATTGTGATTACACCAATTTTGACTTCGTATCTGTTAGGACTTTATGTCCATTGAAAATTAACACTTGCTAGTACCTTTGCCAATTAGGACTTCATAAATATTGTGACCTCACACATATTATGACCTAACACTCATTATAGCCTAACACACATTAGGAACTCACACCCCCTATTAATACCTCAGGCCCATGTTACCTCCCACTGGCTAGAACCTCATACCCCTTGTAATCTCACACCCATTGTGATATCAAAACCCCATTAGCATTTTTTGTTACTCTCTATAGTACCTTGTGTCCAGTGTGCCTTCAGGATGATGTGATGTCAAAGCTCATACACACCCTCAATTAATAACACAGGCCCATTTTGGACTAAAACAAATTAGGAACTTACACTGGTTGTGATCTCATAATCACTGTGACTTTATGCATATTACCCATTTGGACCTCATATGTACAGTGACCTTATGCATATAGGGAGCATGCACAGCCCTTTGTGACCTTACTTCCAACCATGACCTTATAACCTGTAATGAAATGTTCCAATTCAGATCCCGCGAAAGACCTCCAGAGACCAAGATCAATGCAAGCAGCAAAAACGGCATTTATTTCGGGCTAGCTAGGTCCTCTGTGAACTGAGCAGGCTAGTGACGCTAAGAGGCCCTGAGACTAGGGCTCATAGCTGTTTTGTACATTCTTTGGGGAAGGCAGGGACTTAGCATACATCATAGCATGTTTTCACAAATCAACACACACCGTAGGAAAATGATAAAATAATTCTAAAGCATGTTTGTTGCATTTAGTGGCGGGAAGGAATCTGGAAAGGGTCATTGGTCAGATCAAGGGACTGTTGCATTTACAGCTGCAAGGTTTGAATTAGATACTGGAAACCACACATGGGTGGGGAAGTTCTGGAGTAACTCCAAAACTTGTTTTACATCTCTGCCGGTCACTCTCATGGGTGTTTATGGTGATTTCTGAGAACTCTCTGTCCCAGGGTGTTTTATGGTATTTACTGAAAAGTGAGGGGTGGGGGTAGTGCTTACAATAAGGTCAGTCAGGTACAGAATGGGGTCTTAGTACAAAATGGCGTTACTCTGTTCCTTCACTCTGGCTCTACATTTCCCCCCTTCTCTTAGGTAACTTGGGAGCCAATCATGACTTCCTTCTGCCCATTTCAATGGCTTGCATGTCTGGGGTCTGGTTTTGAGATAAGGCATGGGCCAATAGTTAGGGCCCAAAGTAGTTGAACCAAAGGGCGTGTGAACACAGCTATCAGGAGAGTTGCCCATAGTGACCAGGAGAACAGTGGCTGATACCAGTTCTCTCCTTTTTGCTTTCTTTTATACTTTTACCAAATGCCAAGCTTTCCCTAATGATTCCTGATTGATTGGCATAAAAACAGCACCCTTTTCCTAAGGCTACACATGAGGAGCAAATCCAAGCTTCACCTACTTTGCAAGACCATTTCAGTGTGGGAATCAAGCAGTTACTTGATCGTTCTGGTTTACATTTAGATAACATCACACAAGTCCCTTACCCTTGCAGATGCAGGTCCAGATAAACATAGTTTCACACCAAAGCCCCAATTCTGACCCTAGTTATATTAGCCAATTTGATTAGATACCAACTTTATTCATAAGCTCTAATTTTAAGACATACTGATACCATTAGCTACATACTCAAACTTTCTAGGGATTGTCTTCCTTTTTCTAATCTAAAGGGAATCACTTGACTTCCCCAGTTCTCTTTCTAAAGTCTTTCCTTAGCCCCATTCATGCCCTCTTCTACTTATTCAGACCATCAGCGACTTACTTGAACATTCTGTGACAATTGACAATTCTTACTATTGAACATTCTGTGACAATTGACAATCCTTACTTTCCAAATCCCTTTCTTATCCAGAGGAATCCATTTTGTTTCCTCTATCCCTTTCTCCAAGGCTTTCTATACTAACTTTCCTCTTTATATTTCCTGGGGATTCTTTGCTGCTAGAGTTTTAAACTGTCTACATTTTCTTTTCCTCTGGTTTATGGAATCCAGTTTATCTCAACTACATCAAGGCAATTTACTGTGACTTCACCCACAGACTGTTGGGGAAAACAAAGATGGGGCAAGGGTCAGTCTGATGAGACTGCTGCTCCTAAGAAGCCAGACCAGAGCCAACTATCATGAGTTACTTTTTTCAGAGTGGATTTCTCCAGTTTCCAGTGCCTCTAAGTGCCTAAGGTTGGCCAGTGGCATCTGTAAGATTCACCCCCAGGAGTGCTCCATGAAGATGCCCCCAGCAGCTTAAATCTCTGTCCAGTTACCAAGGTAACTGGCACACCTGATGGCAGTTACCTCCCTCCCTTCTCTGAGGTCACACCCTAATCCATCTGGACACACTCTAATACACTTGGACACACCTCCCAGTCCAGGCATTGCCTGGAAGTGACTCTCCAGCCTGTCAAACATGCTTTGGATTTAGCAGCAGGCTATCAGTTCCATGGAATTGTCTACTTGAAAATCTCTTACAATATCCAATTTTCATAATAGAGCTAGTTATCTCCAGTCAACTCAAGAATGTCCCCGCCAAATTTTAGTTTCAGCAGATCCAAAGCACTTTCCAGCAGAAATCAGCTGCGTGTGATAGAGTTCCATCTGTTTTTATCATGGTGCTCAGGGTGAGGATGTAGATTCTTCCAGATGCCTGTTAGGCCATCCTTGATCCTCACTCAAATGAAATGGGCTGGGGCCATGGTAGTGTCAGCCAGAAGTGGTTTCCAGTGGCTCCAATAGAATGTCACACCTTCTGCTGGGTTACCTGCAACTTTCTCCATACACTCACGTATCCTTCCCCTTCTGCCGCCCTCCAACCTGTGTAACAGATCTTTTCCTGAATTAAATGAGTTTGGCTCCTGTCGGGAGCAGAGCTAGCAGCTAAGCTCATCCTGACCTCTGGCTGTGCCGATGTCGCCAAGATGTCGCGAGCCAAACTTGCACCTAGGTTCATTTTCACCTCTGGCTGTGCTGTTACCGCCAGGATATGCTAAAAGCAAAGTCCACTGCCACTGTCCGGAATTGCTTTGTTACCTTGTGTTTACTGTAATCAAATGTTGTAAACTTCAAAGCCTCTTTGTGTTCTGGAATTTTAACAACCCTATGCTATTCCCTGGTTCCAAAACTGCATATAAGCTGGAAGTTAAGAATAAACTGTTGCTGCAGTCTTGAGGTACAACCTTACGGCTGTAGACCTCCCGTACCCCATCTTTGTCTCTTGTCTTTTTTCTCTTGCCTTATTTTTCCTTTTCCGTATCCCTGCCGCCCCTCAGTCAGGATTTCTGTTCCCCTGTCGGCTGGCCCGGCAGGTTTGGCGCCTGGAACAGGGACTTGAAGGCCTGGGACCGACGGCAGGTGACCCCCGCTCAGGTAAGGACGCCCGAATGCTTGGGAAGGAGAGCGGGAGGAGAGTGTATTGTCGGGAGTAATAAATTATGGGACAAGGTAATAGCCGCATGCTATACATGCAGGCCCCCAAAGGCATGCTTAATGCCCGGGCAGTGAAAGTTGGCCAAAGTAACTTAGAACATTTCTTTTATTTTATTGAGAAAGCATGCCCCCAGTTCCTGGAGGAAGGAACCAATAACTTAGAAACTTGCTAGAAAAAAAAAAAAAAAAGAAAAAGAAAAAAAAAAAAAGGGAACATTATGATTCAACTGGCCCTGAGAAGACCTCAGTGGATGCTATTATTCTTTGGTTTCTGGTCCGAGATTGCTTAGATCCTAGACATGAATAGATTAAATTCGATCAGTCGATTGGAAAAACTGAACAGGGACCTGATGAGTGTTGCCCAGCCCCGGGAGCGTATGCTGCTGCTCGGGAAGAGCTGAGAAAATTAACAAGACCTGAACCCACTGAGCTAGACATTAAGGAAGACTCAGTTGGCTCAGACTCTGAGGAGAAATTATTCTATAAGCCTATTAAAGATAGATTGACCTATGTTGAGACTATGTTAAAATCAGTTATAGCTCTATTGTCACAGCTTCATCCAGAACAACAAACTCCTTTAAAGGGAGTCCTGGCAGACTTACAGCTCTCCTAGGTGCAGGCTGCTAGCAGGGGGAAGGGACCTGAGGCTAGGGAAATGCTAACACCACCGAGGTAACTTCTCCTGACCCAGCGCTCTATTTCCATCCACCAGGACAGATTTGAAACCCCAACCAGGGTGAGTAACCATTAGACTGGAGCTTACATTTTCCATAAATCCACTGGGCTAGGTCAAGGAGATCAGCAATTGTGGGTGTTTGGAGACAACTGATCTCTAGTTCAGCTCAGCTGGTTGCTCGTCAAGTCTAAATTGTTTCAGGAAAGCTGCTCAAGTTTGAGCCCAATCATATAAATTTGGAATATTTTGCAGGACTTACCTAACTTCTATGAGCGCTCAGGCAGATGAAGTTCTCTCTGTCTCTTTTTCTGCCTCCCTATAAACTCTGCCTGCCTGCCTGTGACATAGGATGGGTATGGATATTTGTTTAACATCTGCTTTAAAAGACTCAAAGAAAGGTTTTCTATTCTTGTTATTGATGTTTAAGTTTTGGAGATTCAGTTAAATTCTGCTTGTTTGGCTAAATCATAAGCTTTCTCTAGCATTGAGCACATGGTAGACAATAGGACTGGTTGGAGTGAAAGCCTGCCCATCCCCCAGGTGACAAGCATGCCAAATTCCTGGAGGCTGGGCAGAGACTTGGAGTCCTGTGGCCTTGCATTTCAAAGGTGCCTTACAATTCAAATGCTGGAAGATGAAGGTGTCTTACTGTGAGCTCACTGTCTGTGTTCATACCCTGTCTCCCATATGCTCCCTTTGTGAGCTAAACTGGTTTCTCAAAATGTGGCTTCTCGGATGATCTGAAAATTTTGGTTTGCTGAAAAGATTTTTTTTTGTTTACTATCTAACCACGTGGTTCTAGAATATAGGCAAAATAATATCATTTGCCACTGCAATTCCAGAAAAACTTACATGGCCAATTAAAAAACAATTCTAAGCGCTCCCCAAAACGTGTGCACATTGTCTGTATGTGTATCTATGTCTATGTCTATGTCTATGTGTTGGTAAAACTTAAAAACAAAACAAAAAACAGGTTTTAAGCCTAAACTGATATGTTTGGGAGCAAACAAATGTGTCTAAGAAAAACTCCAAAAGTTTCTAATATTCAGCACGTAATATAAGTATAATGATGTACAACCAGTATGTTATTCTTTATGTCTATCTATGCTAAGAGTCAATCTTCTCCATTTTTTTTTCTCTTTTTTCGCGGTGCTCTCAAACTCTTTAAGATCAAGGGACCAGAATCATTTTGAAATAACTGCATAGGTGTGACTATTAACCTAAATTTTCCGGACCCAAAATTAACATTTTGCTTTATAGGATACAGGTTGACATGTGTGCTAGCTGAGTGGACCGTGGCAGTCTATGGCTACAGAAAGCTGCCTCCACAGTCGGCTTCCAAACTGGGAGTTGTTTGTGATTCAGAAACTGCTACAGAGAGCAGACTTGGTTAGCCTTCAATCTGTATGGATTTTGTGACTAGAAAGATGGTTAAAGGCCCAAGCCTTCTAAAATCTGTTTAAGAATGCCCTTAACCAGTCTGTGTAGAAATTTACAGGCAACAAGCAGGAAATGTGACAGCCTATCCAGGGAACTCTACTAAAGAATTATCCAGATGCAAACCATCTCTCCTGCTGGCCTGCTAATTTGGGATGGAAGACACAGCCACTTCAGACCCACTGAAGCTGAGACTTTTATTGTTATTCATTTGTTTTCTCTTTCATGTGCCAGTAAGGTAAGGTTAAATAATATGACTAGATTTAATGACACTTGGACCCCATTCAGTCTGCCGTTCTTTAAGTGTTACAGCAAAACTCTGGCAACTACTTGGTGGTCAATTCTTAGCAACTTACAGGTAAACTCTACTCCTTTTGTTCTCCTGTTGCTCTAATTGGAAATAAAAAGGGCTTTTATGGCTAAGACTCTTTGGATAGTTCAAAGGCAGCCCAGGCAGAGAAAAATAAAAATCCCTCTTGGTCATATTTTGGGTCCTTATTATTTTACTAGTCAAAAATTACAGGTTAAGACTTCTCATTTGCGTACTTTGCATGATTTTCAAAAATTTCTGGGAGATATTAATTGGCTTCGCCCTTATCTTAAATTGTCCACAGCTGAATTAAAACCCTTGTTTGATCTATTAAAAGGGGAAAAAGGAGTTTTGGGTCCTCAGACATATTTTGGGTTCAAAACATAAAACGGGAAAGCCTGAGCTTACAATTTATATACAAGAAAAGCCCTTCCGAGGTCTGTTAGATATAGGAGCAGATGTGTCTGTGATAGCCAAGAGACATTGGCCTTCCAACTGGCCTCTTACTGCGTCTCTTACATCCTTGTAGGGGATTGGCCATGCCGCAGACACCCAACAAAGCAGTGCCATCCTTAACTGGAGAGATGGTGAGGGGAATTTTGGAACTTTCCAGATCATTTGCCCATAAATTTGTGGGGCAGAGATATTATGGAAAAGATGGGAGTTTATTTGTTTAGCCCTAGTGACGCAGTCACTCGTCAACTCCTAAGCCAAGGGCTACTGCCCTCAGGAGGATTGGGAAGCCATCAACAAGGGATTAGAGAACCCATTCAACCTCAGCCCCGACCTCCTAGACAAGGGCTGGGATATTTTTAACGGGGGTTGCTGCTCGTCCTGTCCCTCATGCCGATCCTATCACATGGTTATCAGACACTCCGGTGTGGGTGGATCAGTGGCCCCTATCAATTGAAAAGATTGTTGTTGCCCAACAGCTGGTGCAGGAACAGCTGGACTTGGGCCACATTGCTCCTACTACTTCCCCATGGAATTCACCTATTTTTGTTGTTAAAAAGAAATCTGGCAAATGGAGACTCCTACAGGATCTCCGGCGAGTGAATGACACCATGGAACTTATGGGGGCATTACAACCAGGCTTGCCCTCTCCTATGGCAATTCCTCAAAATACATACAAAATTATAATTGACTTAAAAGATTGTTTTCATGCCATAACTCTTGCTCCTCAAGATTACAAACGCCTTGCAATTATTGTCCCCTCTACTAATTTTAAAGAACCCATGAAACGGTACCATTGGCTAGTGTTACCCCAAGGCATGGCGAATAGCCCCAACTTGCGTCAAAGCTTTGTAGCATGGGCTCTCTTCTACTCTCCAAAATTTTCCTTCTGTTTGGTCTGTTGAAGGGGGACCCTGACCCTACATCTCCCAGAAAAATGACAACTAAAGCAGCCGAAGCCTTAAGCATAGTAAATTCTGCCATTTTTTCCCAACATGTAAATTATATTGATTACTCAGCCCCTTGGGAAGCTTATATTTTAACTATATCTCATTCTCCAACAGCGGTCCTCTGGCAGAAGGGACCCCTTTTGTGGCTTTCCTTGCCTGCTACTCCTTCAAAAGTGTTAACTCCTTATTATGAATTGGTAGCCACCTTAGTCCATATGTGCCGTGTGGAATCTTGTAAGTATCTTGGATGAGATCCACAGGTTATTTATATCCCCTATACTTTACAACAACAAGAATGGCTTTATACTCATTGTGATTCCTGAGCCATTGCTTGGGCCAATTTTGTGGGCACAATTTCACATCATTGTCCCTCCAACAAATTACTTCACTTTGCCTCTTCTTACCATTAAGTGAGGACAATGCTATTACGGATGAGGCTACCCAAATTTTTCTTTCTCAAATTGACTTGGCAAAGCAATCACATGCTGCCCACCATCAAAACAGTCGTGCCTTACGTCAGCAATTTCATATTACTTATGAGGCAGCTCGTCAAATTGTAAAAACTTGTCCCAACTGTGCTACCTTCCTGCCTGTGCCCTCCAATGGCATTAACCCTCATGGTCAAAGAATTGTCAAATGGGCCAACGGTTTGTTAAAACACCAAATTTCTAAATTAAAAGGGGGGGAAACTATACCCCTTCTCTCCTGTTAATATACTTTCTTATACTTTATTCATACTAAATTTTTTAAATTTGGATTGCAATGGCCACTCCGCAGCACAGCGGTTCTGGGAAAAGAGAGAGCAAAGAGCTTTTGCTCAAGTTAAGTGGAAAGATCCTCTAACAAGTGCTTGGCACAGGCCCGATCCGGTACTGACATGGGGTCGAGGACATGTCTGTGTTTCTTCACAGGATGAAAATCATGCCCGCTGGCTACCTGAGAGTTGTGTTCGCATCGTGGAAACTCATCAGAACGGTACAAGCGCTGACCCACTGGGCTTATGTGCCAGATCCACCGATTGTGCACCCTGCCACCTGGGAGGAAGCTGAGGTGTTCGTCCATGTCAACAGATCAGCGTACGGTACAGCTCCAGACCCTTTTGTCCAACACATTAAAATGGGAGACTTTGCAGCTTCTGGCATTGGAACCCCTTTATGCTTTACAACTGACTCCAACAGTTATATTCCAGGCTGTACTGTAATGCAATCCATAAACTATAGAATTTGGATTCCTGATAATAGTCAAGTATATAATATACAAATGACTTCATTGCCTACTGGGTTTCCTGTACATGCCAATTCTACCTCGTCCTTCATGATACCTCGCTGCATCAACTCCTCTCAAATTGTAGAATCCACGGGAGAACTGCACCCCGTAAAGTGTAGACATGATCACCCTTTTATAACCAATATTTCAGGAACTAATTCTCAGCTGATGGACTGGTCTGGAGCTAATCTCACCAATAAGTTCAACCCAGGTCTGTGGTGGATGAATGGACGCCCTCAAAACCATGTCTGGATGTTAGTGGCTGCTCTGAATAATATCTCCTGGCCCACTTCTACTTCTTTAAAAAATATTATGAGTTGTGTAACACCCCCTTATGCTATTATGTATGGACCTTTTAATATTTCTATAGGAGCCATGTACTTTGATGTTACCTGCACTAACTGTTCTTTTACAAATTGCTTGTATAGTGGTCTTACTGATTCTGTAATTATTAAGCAACCACCATTTGTTATGCTTCCTGTAAACTTATCTGAAGCTTGGTATGAAGAAACAGGTATTCAAGTGTTAAAACATTTAAAAGAACTTATGCGCCCTAGACGATTTGTAGGGCTATTAATAGCAGGAATTTTAGCCTTTATTTCCTTAGCTGCCTCTGCTGCAGCGGCTACTGTGGCTTTAACACAAAATGTGCAGACAGCTCACCATGTTAATCAGCTTGCTCATAATACCACGCAAGCCCTGCACTTTCAAGGCAGGATTGATGATAAGGTAGAACAAAAATTAGAAGCATTGTATGAATCTGTGTTGTCTCTGGGAGAACAAATTCGTGCCTTACAAACTTTGCAACGGGTGCGCTGTCATGCTGGGTTTGACTTTATTTGTGTGACCCCCCATAAGTATAATGGGTCAAGCTATCCTTGGGAACAAGTTGTAGCACATCTAAATGTTATTTGGCACCATAATAACTTGTCCTTAGATCTCTTTTAACTCCATAGACAAATAGCCGGACTAGAACAGGCCCTGCCCTTGGACTTTAAAGTGGCAGAAACAGCAAAAGAACTCTTCGAACAACTTCAACAGTATGTCCCTTCCTTAACTAACGTTAAGGGGCTGCTAATGACATTGCTCGGCCCAGGGATACTTTTGTTGATGGCTTGCCTATGTCTTCCTTGCATTGTACGCATATTGCAAAACTCTTTCATGAGTTTAGCCAGCCAGCTGCATAAGGTCAAGCTCCAAGTAAACGAATTTCCCCCGAGAGGAGCCGCAGCCAGAGACGGGTATGAGGCAGTGCCAGCCTAGACCGACCTAAGACAGGGCCTTCAGCACTGCTCTGAAGTTGTTCCCTAAGACGGGTAAGGCAGGCTGAGGTACTCACCCCACCTAAGACAGGCGGGTTCGCTTCTTTTAATAAAAAGACGGGGGAACTGTCGGGAGCAGAGCTAGCAGCTAAGCTCATCCTGACCTCTGGCTGTGCCGATGTCGCCAAGATGTCGGGAGCCAAACCTGCACCTAGGTTCATTATCACCTCTGGCTGTGCTGTTACCGCCAGGATATGCTAAAAGCAAAGTCCACTGCCACTGTCCGGAATTGCTTTGTTACCTTGTGTTTACTGTAATCAAATGTTGTAAACTTCAAAGCCTCTTTGTGTTCTGGAATTTTAACAACCCTATGCTATTCCCTGGTTCCAAAACTGCATATAAGCTGGAAGTTAAGAATAAACTGTTGCTGCAGTCTTGAGGTTCAACCTTACGGCTGTAGACCTCCCGTACCCCATCTTTGTCTCTTGTCTTTTTTCTCTTGCCTTATTTTTCCTTTTCCGTATCCCTGCCGCCCCTCAGTCAGGATTTCTGTTCCCCTGTCGGCTGGCCCGGCAGGGGCTCCTACCGGCTTCCAGGCTGCCTCTTTGTCCTCTATGGAGAAGAGGGCTGGTTGGTGGTCTGTCAGCCCCCACACCCTCTTTCTCGACCAGCCCGCGTGGGGTACGGTTTCCCGTCTCTCCTGCAGGACTGGAGAGTGCGGGAGGCTACAAACCCCTGGCACATTACCAAAAGTTTTAAAGTATTATTACTTTACAGAGGAACTATAGTTAAAAATCTCTTTAATTCATGGTTTAAAAAATTAAATATATAAATAAATAAGAACCTAGCATGGGCCAGTGAGGCTATCCTGAGGAGTGAGGGATAAATTGACAAAGGTGCAGCTTAGCCGGTCCACGTGATGGGACAGACATAGGGAGCGTCCATTCATGGTGGAAGAAGGCAAGCTGGTGCCAAGGCAGTTCATCAAGCTCTAGAGAGTAGGATGGAGTTAGGCCCATTCTATAGGACAGGCCAGTGGAGGTCTTTTTTTGTTTCATTTATTTTACGGTAAACATTGGAAACTAGGTGGTAAAAATAAATGATTTGACCGATATTTCTAAAACTGCTCCTTAGGATGGATTCAAATTAGAATATCTTAAAGGAGAGTTAAAAGTTTATTTACCTGATATAATTTGATTTCTGTACAGTTTTAAAATTTGGATGTAGTAAAAATGGCAAAGATGCTAAGTCCGGAATCTCATGTTTATAATTTGGGGCACACTGCTAAATGTACTCTTGTTACTATTGTTTTGGGTATCAATTTAATGATTCAAGTACTAAATTTTATAAGTGTAAATTGTGATGTAGTATTGACTATTTTAAGTTACATATAATCAGGTAAATATTTTAAAGTACATAAAGTAGTGGGGATAAAAGTGCACAACAGCTTTTAGGATAGTTTGGAGCAGGCCTTAGTGACACCCGGCCTGCGCTTCCTGAGAAATCAGGCTATTTCCTCCCCAGCATCATTTGTGGAGATTAGCCACCTCTCTGGCCCCTGTATTGTTGGCCTGGAAAATCCTTGCCTTATTAAAAGTGGCTGATTACTAAAACTTAATTGCCCTGGCAAAATTACCCAAGGAACATTGATTGCCTAAAGCTGTTTTGAAATTCAGTGGGACACTAGCTTGCAAAAGCCAGTGTATTTAAAAAGATACCAGGAAAATAGTAGAGTTAGATTAAGTCAGGCTTTATATCCTATCTTCTTTAACCAGTTTATGCAGAACGTTGCAGGTAATCCTGCAGGAAGTGTGACATTCCATTGGAGCCACTGGGAGACACTAATGTCTCTTCTACCAGGGCCCCTGCACATCCTATTTGGGTTAAAATGGAGGACAGACAGCCTGACATTCATCTGGAAGAATCTACATCTTCACCATGTGCGCCCCTACCATGTCAAGATGGGATCGAGATATTGACCCAGCGCCACTCACTTTGGGTGCCTGTTCAGATGCATCATCCCTGGGCAGGAGGACCTGTACAAGGACTAGTGATACGCTTTTTCAAGCAGCATTATTTTTTAAAAATATTTTATTGTCAAACTGATATACAGAGAGGGTACAGTTTTATACATTCAGGATTGGATGCATTTCTTGTACTGTTTATTGCCTCCTCCCTCATTCCTCCCTCCCCCCTGCCCTTCCCCTTTTCCCGCATGAGTTGTTCAGTAGATTTACACTAAACAGTTTCGCAAGTATTGCTTTTGTAGTTGTTTGTGTTTTTTTATGCTTTGTCTCTAGATTTTGGAATTCCCTTTCAGTTTCCTAGTTCTAATACCAGTATACTCGGTTTCCAACGTACTCAGATAAGATACAGAGATAGTGCAGGTACAGTGGACAAAGGCCTCATATCTAAAATATATACAGAACTAAAAAAATTACATTCCTCCAAAACAAAACCTCAAAGAACTAATAGGCCGCTCAACAAATGGGCTAAAGACTTAAAAAGAGACTTCTCTGATGAGGAAATCAGAATGCCCAAGAGACATATGAAAACATGCTCTACATCACTGGCCATAAAAGAAATGCAAATCAAAACAACATTGAGATTCTATCTAACCACAGTAAGAATGTCATTTATCAAGAAAACTAACAATTACAAAAGTTGGAGGGGATGTGGCCAAAAGGGAACCCTACTTCAAGCGGTTTTTAAAGAGGAGTCTTCGTGCAATTGGACTGATTATCGCAAGACTCCTTGGACTGATTGCCATTGCTACTACTGTAGCAGTATCCAGAGCCACATTGTGACAATTTGGACAAACTCATGACTTTATGGTACGGGCATTAGGACTCCCACAATTTGTGGCAACATCAGCTGGAAGTGAATGCTTACCTTCAAGATGAGATAGAAGCCGTCAATGGAGGGGTGTTTTGGCTTGCACAAAAATATCTGGCTTTGCAGCAACGATTGCTTTTAACATGTGATTGAAATTCTAGTCATGTCTGTGTAACACCTTATAAATATACCTCTGAATGTGAATGGAATGATATAAAAATGCTCATAGATAGAGCCATACTAAATGGTACTTTAAGTGAGCAAAGATTGTAACGGGAGGTTTTTGAAGCTTTTCAAAAGGAATTACCAGATGCCTCTTCTATTGATGAGATAGGCCCAGGGAGTAGCCCAGACCTTAGAAAGATTAGACCCTAGGGAGTAGTGGCAAAGTATTACCCATACTGTTGGAAGCCCTTCTATTGCCTTAATACTTATGCTATGTGTCTTTTTCTTAGGATATTGTTCTATCATAGCAATAATGAAACCTTGCGCCAAGAATAAAGATATTTTTATTAAGAATAAGATATTTTTCTCACTGCCCATAAGCTTACAAGAGAAGCAGCTGTAGAAAATTAATAAATGAAGCAGGAATTGTGGGAGAATTAACTTCTCTGAGTAGTGGAAAATTTAGCCTCAACACAGTTACTCTGTGGCCTCATTAGCACACTAATAGGCCCGTGGGGAAAAAAACCTACTAATGAGTTATTTCCTGTTTATTGGCCAAAGGAAGCTGTCTTTTGTTATGAGAATCTCCCCTTCCCCTGTACAGAGCCTCCCTGAAGAGAATTGTTTGACCAGCTGCCTTTAGCAAAAAGTTCTCTCTGTAGATAGGGAAGCCACTTGACAGTAAGTAGAGAAGTCATGTTCAAAGTTGATTAGTCTTGAGGAAATAGTAGCTAAGTGATAATTAGAGTTCTGCCTTTAGTGGTTATAATCCCTTGATTTGATATCAACAATCTCTGTAGTAACTACCTTTTGGGTTTTTTTATTTTGTTATTATTTTTTTTTCTGTAGTAACTACCTTTTGTAATAGCAAAACTTTTGTATTAGTTTTGTTCCACCCAGTATTAACATCTTCAAATTTGGTATTTGACATGGATATCATACTGTATTAATTCTTACCCTTGAGGTTGTGAAATTGATTTTTAACCCTATGTAAACCATGGCACACCTGAAATAAAGTGTGCATTGGTCCACTTGCCTTGGCATCCCCTGTGTACTGACTATGGTTGTAGTTACCTGGGTACAACAGTAATATCATTGTGGGTGTCAGGTCCAAATGAGAATGTGGGTATGATATACTAATGAGTGAGTCTTTAATGTGTGTGAAGTCACAATGAGTTTTGAGATCCCAGTGGTTGTCAGGTATTCGTTGATGTGAAGCCACAATGGGCACAAGGTCACTATGGGAATGATATCCTAAGTTTTGGGAGGTCCTAATATGCATCAAGTCACAGTGAATGTGATGTCAGCATGGGAGTGAATCATTAATGTGGCATGTGGTCAAAATTGGCATGAAACCACATGGGTATGAAGACACACTGGATGTGAGATCTTGTGGTTGTGAGGTCATCGTGTGTGGGAGGTCATAATGGATGGAAGGTAGAAATAAGTGTGAGGTCACAGTGTGTGATGTCACAAAGTGTGTTTCAAAATATGTATATGCCCAATGGATACGTACCTCACAATGGGAAAGAGAACAAAATAGGGGTGACATTCTGAGAGTGTGAGACTCAATTATAGTAATGTCCTATTGGTTGTAGTGTCAAAATGTGTTTGTGGTCACAATGAGCTTGAGGTCCAAATGGATGTGAGACCCTAATGGGATATAAGGTCAAAATACGTGTGAGGTCACAATGATCACAACAAGGTCTTTAATTGGAGCTATGTGGTCATAATGTTCATGTGGTCACAATGGATCTGGGGTTTTATTGGTATAAAGTAAAATTGCGTCTGTGGTCACAATGGGTATGATTGATTGTGAAATAGGCAGGAGATCAAAATGGGAAGTGCTCAGAGGGTATGAGGTCCTTGTAGGTGTGAGGTCAGAGAGGGCATGAGATCTTAATAATGGCATGAAAATTTAATGGCTGTTAAGAACAAATGTGTCTGAGATTACAATGAGTATGAGCCCCTATCCCCCGCCACCTTGGCCGTGAGATAAAATGGGTTTGAGGTCTTAATGAGAAGAGTGAAATGACAATGGGCATTATGCCAAAATTGCCATGAAGTCCTAATAGGCATACAAGGGATGTCAGAGTGGGTGTCATATCCAAAGGGAAGGTGTGATTTCGGTATACATATGATGTTTTTATACCATGAGATCCTAATTTTTATGCACAATGAGTATGAGATTACAATGAGTGTGAGATCCTAAATGCTGTGATGTCACACTAGTATCATAAGGTGAGAAAACAGAGAAGTGACATTGTGAGAGATAAAATCTTGGAGTCTTTATTAAAAGGCTGGCAATTGCATATTGGACTCCTGTCTCAAAGATCAGCAGTCATAAATTACACTTAACATGGTCAGGAAACTGAGCTATGAAGGCCAGAGAGTGGTGAAACACTAATTCAGCTCCAGTGGAGAACTGAACTTTGAGAAGAGCCAGGAGACAGAACAGGAGCATGGAGACATGTAGCATGGGCTAATGGTCCATAAGATGGTGGGGGCTTAAATATGGTCAAGGCAGGGAGCAGGGTTACAGGAAACTCCCAGTCTCAGTTTTTGCACTGACAAGTTTAGTAACCTATCAAGTATGCCCATCATCTGAGGGGAGGAACTTCACCTTCCCCCACCATGAAAACATGATGCCAATCTTTTTAATTTTTTTTAAGTTCAATTTTTTTTATTATCAAACTGAATTACAGGGATGTTACAGTTTCATACATCAGGCATTGGATACATTTCTTGTACTGTTTGTTACCTTGTCCCTCATCCCCTCTCCCCCCTCCCCCACGCCCTCCCCCCCATGAGTTGTTCAGTTCATTTACACCAAACAGTTTTGCAAGTATTGCTTTTGTAGTTGTTTGTCTTTTTTTACCCTGTGGCTCTCAATTTTGGTATTCCCTTTCAATTTCCTAGTTCCAATACCAGTATACACGGTTTACAATATACTCAGATAAGATACAGAGATAGTGTAGGTACAACCACAGAAAGCCGATAAAAGAAGATCATCAGTAATTGAAGCAACAGTTACACATAGCACGTTGAAAGTAGTTACAACTGTGATATAACAATCGTTTCCATAACATGGAGCTCATTTCACTTAGCATCATCTTATGTGTTCATAAGGGTATAGCTATTGGGCTCTTGTGATCCACTGCTGTGACTTGCCTAAACCTGTGCTAATTATTCACTATAAGGGAGACCATATAGTCCATGTTTCTTTGGGTCTGGCTCACTTCACTTAGTATAAGTTTTTTCAAGTCCTTCCATTTACTTATGAATGGGGCAATGCCATTCTTTCTGATAGAGGCATAAAATTCCATTGTGTATATGTACCACATTTTCCTGATCCATTCGTCTACTGAGGGGCATCTGGGTTTGTTCCAGATTCTAGCAATTACAAATTGTGCTGTGATGACCATTGTGGTGCTGCTGGCTTTAGTGTGATTTTGTTTGTGGTCTTTTAGATAGATACCCAAAAGTGGGGCTGCTGGGTCATAGGGGAGTTCTATGGTTAGCCTTCTGAGGAATCTCCATACCGCTTTCCACAGTGGCTGAACCAGTTTACATTCCCACCAGCAATGAGGTAGGGTTCCCTTTTGGCCACATCCCCTCCAACAATTGTTATTGTTAATTTTCTTGATATAGGATATTCTTACTGGGGTGATATGGAATTTCAATGTTGTTTTGATTTGCATTTGTTTTATGGCCAGTGATGTAGAGTACTTTTTCATATGTCTCTTGGCCATCCTCATTTCCTCATCAGAGAAGTCTCTTTTAAGTCTTTAGCCCACTTGATGAGGGGGCTACTGGTTCTTTGCGATTTTGTTTTGGATTAAGGTAGTTTTTTTAGTTCTGTACATATTTTAGATATGAGGCCTTTCTCCATTGAATGGCCAGTAAAGATCTTCTCCCAATCTTTGGGCTTTCTGTTTATCTTGTGTGCTATGTCCTTTGCCCTGCAGAAGCTATGCAGTTTAAGGTAGTCCCATTTGTTCAATCTTTCTTTGATTTGTACCATTTCTGGGTCTTGGTTAAAGAAGTTCCATCCTGTGCCAATAAGCCCAAGTGTGTCTCCTACTCCTTTCTTTAGTGTTTTCAGGGTATCTGAAAGAATTACCAGATGCTTCTTCTATTGATGAGATAGCCCAGGGAGTAGCCCAGACCTTAGAAGGATTAGACCCCAGGTGGTAGTGGCAAAGTATTACCCATTGTGTTGAAAGCATTTCTATTGCCTTAATACTTTGTTATGTGTCTTTTTCTTAGGATATTGTTCTATCATAGCAATAATGAAGCATTTCGCTAAGAATAAATCTTCTGATATTTTACTCACTGCCCTTAAGCTTACCAGAGAAGCAGCTGTAGAAAATTAATAAAGTGGAAAATGTGGGAGAAATAACTTCTCTGGCCAGTAGAAAATTTAGCCTCTGCACAGTTATTCTGGTGCCTCATTAGAACACTAATAGGCCCGTGGGGAAAAACCCCTCCTAATGAGTTCCTTCCTATTTCTGGGCCAAAGGAAGCCACCTGTAGTTATGAGAATCTCCCCTTCCCCTCTACAGAGCCTCCCTGAGGAGACTTGCTTGACCAGCTGCCTTTAGGGAAAGCTTCTCACTGTAGATAGGAAAGTCTCTTGACAGTAAGTAGAGAAGTCATGTTCAAAGTTAATTAGTGTTGAGGAAATAGAAGCTAAGTGATAATTAGAGTTTTACCTTGACTGGTTATGATCACTTGTTTGATATCAACACAATCTTTGTAGTAACTACCTTTTGTAATAGGAAAACTTTTGTATTAGTTTCCTTCCTCCTATTACTAACATCCTCAATTTTTGTATTTGAAATAGATATCATGCTGTATTAATTTTTACCCTTGAAGTTGTGAAATTGATTTCTAACCCTATATAAACCCTGACGCTCCTGAAATAAAGTGTGCATTGGTCCACTCGCCTCTGCATCTCCCATGTCCTGACTATGTCTGCAGTTACTCAGGTCCAAGAGAAATATCATTGTTCATGTTAGGTCCAAATGAGAGTATGGGTATGATATCATAATGAGTGAGTTACTTGGGTGTGTGAAGTCAGAATGAGTTGTGAGGTCACAATGTGTGTGAGGTATTCATTGACGTAAAGCTACAATGGGAACAAGTTCACTATGGGTATGATAACCTAAGGGGTTGGAGATCCTAAGATGCATGAAGTCACAGTGAATGTGGGGTCACCATAGGCAGGAAGCATGAATGTGGAATGTGGACAAAACGGGCATGAAACCACATGGTCATGAAGACAAAATGAATGTGAGTTCCTAGGATTGTGATGTCATTGTGGGTGAGAGGTTGTTGGGAGCCGAGCCTGCAGCTAATCTCAATCTGACCTCTGGCTGTGTTGTTATCACGAGGATATGCTAAGTGGAAGGACATTTGTCTACTAGCAACTCAGCCCCTACCCGGAATTGCTTTACTTTGCCCGCTGGAGTCCATTCCTGTTAATCAACCTCATCCTGTCTTTACTACCATCAGATGTTGAGAACTTCAAAGCCTTTTTGTATTCCTGAATTTTAGCAACCCTATGCTATTCTCTGGTTCCTAAACTGCATATTAGCTGGAAGTGAAGAATAAATGTGGCTGCAGTCTTTAGTTACAATCTTGAGCTGCAGACCTCCCGGACCCAATCTTCGCCTCTTGTCTTTTTCTCTTGTCTTGTATTTTTCCTTTTCTTTAATCCTCGCCCCCTCCGTCAGGATTTCTTTGTTGCTGCCAGCTGGCTCTGGCAGAGTGGCACCCAAACAGGGACCTGAACACCTGGCACGACGGCAGAGGATCCCGCTCAGGAAAGGACATCCGAACACTTGGGAAGGAGAGCGAGAGAGAGATAGTATCATCATGAGTAAGAAATTAAGGGACAGGGTAACAGCCGCACACTATACGTGCAGGCCCTCAAAGGGATGCTTCATGCCCAGGGAGTGAAAGTTGGCCAAAGTCAGTTAGAACATTTCTTTCACTTTATTGAGGAAGCATGCCCCTGGTTCCCAGAGGAAGAAACCATTAACTTAGAAACTTGGCAGAAAATTGGAAAAAAAAATCAGGAACATTATGACGCAAATGGCCCTAAGTAAACCCCAGTGGACGCTATTACTTTCTGGAATCTGGTCCGAGATTGTGTGGATCCTAGACATGAACAGATTAGATTCAATCAGTCAATCAGAGAAACTGAACAGGGAGCTAATGAGCATTGCCCAGGCCCCGGAGCTTATGCAGCTGCCCGGGAAGAGCTGAGAAAATTAATAAAATTTGAACACGCTGGGCTAGATATTAAGGAAGACTCAGATGGCTCGACACTGAGGAAAAATTATGCAATGAGCCTACTAAAGATAGATTGACCCATGTCAAGAATATATTGTAATCAATTATAGCCCTATTGTCACAGCTTCATCCAAAACAACAAACTCCTGTAAAGGTAGAGACGTGTGGGCCCCTGCCCACAATCCTGGTGGACTTTGATCCTTTCCCATCACCCCATTAGCCTGTAATTGTCTCACAGCCAGTACCTTCTCAGCCTGTGCTGTTAAAGGTGCCTGGCGCTCCTAATGGTGAACTCCCCTTTGGGACAAGTTCTATTCTCACCCCTAAGCATAGCACCCTGCAACTCTCCTTGTCACAGGCTGCTCAAAGAGGGGAGGACATTGCTGGTTTTTATTTATTCTCTGTAAAGCGGGATGAATATAATGAAAGAGTTCATCAGCCTTTGCCATTTAAACAAATAAGAGATCTAAAGAATGTTTTTACTCAATATGGCCCTACAGGGCCTTTTACTCAAGTAATTCCTGAAACCTTGGCTACTAAACTTTATGCCCAAATGATTGGAAACAGTTTGCTAGGGCTTGTCTTAGTGGAGGAGATTACTTATTGTGGAAGTCTGAATTTGTGGAACAGTGTCAAGCCACAGCAGAGGCCAACAAGACAAATAGTGTGCCTGCTTCATTTGCAGAGCTTGCTGGGGAACGTGATCACAGTGACACCCAGACCCAGTTAGATTACACTCCAGACGTTTATGGTCAGATCAGTGCTGCTGCTAAACGTGCCTGGAATAGACTCCTTAACTCTAGTAAGACTGAAAACCTTTCCAAAATTAGACAGGGACCAGATGAACCTTATAAAGATTTTGTCTCTCGATTCTTAGAAGCAACAGGCCGTATGATCCAAGGTGAGGATGCTGGTAAGGTTCTTGTACAACAATTGGCATATGAAAATGCTAATGCAGCTTGCCAAGCGGCCATCAGTACTTTTAAGAAAAAGGAAGGAATAACTGACTATATTTGGCTTTGTGCAGACATTGGTCCATCCTATATGCAGGGCCTCACGCTGGCTGCAGCGCTCCAAGGGCAGACTGTAACTGAGGTCTTATGCACCCCCCATACAGGGGGAAAGGGAAGGGGACATCTACATACTGCTATGTGCCCCGGCAGCTGTTTTTCCTGCGGACAAATGGGCCACTTAATGGCTCACTGCCTTAATCAGAAAAGGAGAGCTATGCCTGGAATTTGTCCCTGTTGGAAAAAGGGGAAGTATTGGGCTAAGAATTGCAAATCTACTTTGAATGACTCTTGCTGCCGGATTTCGGGAAACTGGCAGAGGGGCAGCCACGAGCCTCACGGAAAAATTTGGGGGCTGCTCCTTCCTTCCCCCAACCTCAAGCCTATCCCTCAACAACCCACAGCAACAATCAGTTTCCAGTCTCCTCCGAGCAACACCAGGGAGTGTAGGACAGGACCTCTGTTCCCCCACCTGCGCAGTACTGACTCTGGAAATGGGAGTCCAGACCCTCCTTACAGGTGTCTTTGGCCCTCTTCCTTCGGAATCTGTTGGCTTACTGTTAGGCCACAGCAGCTCTGCACTGAGAGGCCTACATATTATTCCAGGAGTGATAGATCAGGACTATACTGGAGAAATAAAAATCATGGCTTCAGGACCTGCTAGTGTTATCTCTATCTTTGCAGAACAAAGAATTGCTCAGCTCATCCTTGTTCCTTTAATATCAGTCGGTGCCTCAGCCACTATATAAACCCTAGGGGAAAAAGGAATTTGGGGTCTTCAGACATACTTTGGGTTCAAATATAAAATGGGAGCAGCCCAAGCTTACAATTTATATACAAGAAAAGCCCTTCTGAGGCCAATTATATACAGGAGCAGATGTGTCTGTGATAACCAAGAGATATTGGCCTTCCTATTGGCACTATACTGCATCACTTACACCCTTACAGGGGATTGGCAATGCCAAAGATCCCCAAAAAAGCAGTGCCATCCTTAACTGGAGAGATGGTGAGGGCCATTCTGGGACTTTCAAACCTTATGTATTGGATCATTTGCACATAAATTTGTGGGGGAGGGATAATATGGAAAAGATGGGAGTTTATTTGTTTAGGCCTAGTGAAGCAATCACTTGTCAACTCTTAAATCAAGTGCTACTGCCTTCAGGAGGACTGTGAATTCATCAAAAATAAATTAGAGAACCCATTCAACCCCAGACCTGACCTCTTAGACAAGGGCTGTGATATTTTTAATGGGGGCTGCTGGACATCCTGTCCCTCATGCCAATCCTATCACATGGTTATCAGAGACTCTGGTGTGGGTGGATCAGTGGCCCCTATGAATTGAAAAGATTATTGTCACCCAACAGCTGGTGCAGAAACAGCTGGACTTGGGCCACATAGCTCCTTCTACTTCCTCTTGGAATTCACCTATTTTTGTTATTAAAAAGAAATCTAGTAAATGGAGACTTCTTCAGGATCTCCGACAAGTAAATGCCACAATGGAACTTATGGGGGCATTACAACCAGATTTATCTTCTCATATGGCAGTTCCTCAAAATAATACAATAATTGACTTAAAAGATTGTTTTTATAGCATAGCCCTGCTCCTCAAGATTACAAACGCTTTGCATTTTGTGTCCCTTCTATTAATTTTAAAGAACCCATGAAATGATACCATTGGCTAATGTTGCCCCAAGGCAAGGCAAATAGGCCCACCGTATGCCAAAGCTTTGTAGCGCGGGCTCTGTTTTCTACTAGCAAAAATTTTCCTTCTGTTTATATTATTCATTATATGGATCATATTTTATTAGCTCGTCTAAACCCTGGAGTAGTACGCCAAGCTTTTGGACAATTAAAACAAGATCTCACCTCGTTTGGGTTAATAATAGCTAGTGAAAAGTTGCAAGAGCATCCTCCGTATACTTATCTTGATCATATTTTAGGTCCTTATTATTTACTAGTCAGAAATTACAGATTAAGACTTCTCATTTGCGTATTTTGCATGATTTTCAAAATTTTCTGGGACATATTAATTGGCTTCCCCCTTATCTTAAATTATCCACAGCTGAATTAAAACCCTTATTTGATCTATTTAAGGGGGACCCTGAACCTACATCTCCCAGACAAATTACAACTGAAGCAGCTGAAGCCTTAAGCATGGTAAATTCTGCGATCTCTTCCCAACATGTAAGTTATATTGATTACTCAGCCCCTTGGGAAGCATATATTTTAAATACACCTCATTCTCCAACAGCAGTCCTCTGGCAGAAGGGACCTCTTCTATGGCTTTCCTTGTCTGCTCCTCCCTCAAAAGTGTTAACTCCCTATTATGAATTGGTGGCCACCTTAGTCCATATGTTCCGTGTGGAATCTTGTAAGTATCTTGGACGAGATCCACAGGTTATTTATGCCCCCTATACTTTACAACAGCAAGAATGGCTTTATATTCATTGTGATTCCTGGGCCATTGTATAGGCCAATTTCATGGGCACAATTTCACATCCTTATCCCTCCAAGAAATTACTTCACTTTGCCTCTTCTTACACTTGTATATTTCCTCGGGTTGTATCTCTATCACCTCTTCTATGGCTGCTTTGGTGTTGACAGATGGAACTTCTAACAGAACATCTGCTCTTACCATTGATGGTGAAACTAAACTAAGTCTTAGGACACTGGTCTTTCTTCAGCCCATGAAGTTGAACTTCAAGCAGTTTTACAGGCCCTTACACTTTTACCTACTAAAGCTTTTAATTTATATTCAGATAGTCATTATGTTATTCGAGCCCTTCAGTTCATTGAAACTGTCCCTTTTCTTGGAACAGCTAATTCCACTATCCAAACTCTTTTTCGCCAGATACAACTTCTTCTTCACTCTCGCACCTGTCCGTGATTTTTTGGATTTATTCGTGCTCATACGAAACTTCCTGGACCATTAAGTGAGGGCATTGCTATTACAGATGAAGCTACTCAAATTTTTCTAACTCAAGTTGACTTAGCAAAGCAATCACATGCTGCCCAGCCTCAAAACAGTCCTGCCTTAAGTCAGCATTTTCATATCACACATGAGGTGGCTCATCAAATTGTAAAAACGTGTCCCAACTGTACTACCTTCCTACCTGTGCCCTCCAATGGCATTAACCCTCGAGGCTTAGTGGCCAACCATGTTTGGCAAATGGATGTTACCCACATTCCTTCTTTTGGACGGCTCTGCTTTGTCCATGTTACCATAGACACCTACTCTAATTTTATTACCGCTACTCCTCTTTTGGGGGAAGCTAGCAAACATTGTATTTCCCATGCCTTATGCTGCTTTGCAACTATGGGACTTCCTAAACATATTAAAACTGATAATGGTCCAGAATATGTTGGACGAGCTTTTGAAACTTTTTGCAAATCTTACCAAATTATTCACTCTACAGGAATTCCGTGTAATCCTCAAGGTCAAGGAATTTTTGAATGAGCCAACGGTTTGTCAAAACACCAAATTTCTAAATTAAAAGGTGTGGGGGGGAATTATACCACCTCTCTCCTGTTAATATTCTTTCTCACACTTTAATCATACTAAATGTTTTGAATTTGGATTGTAATGGCCTTTCCGTAGCACAGCGGTTCTGGGAAAGATGAGAGCAAAGAGCTTTTGCCCAAGTTAAGTGGAAAGATCCTTTAACAGGTGCTTGGCACAGGCCAATATTGACATGGGGTCAAAGACATGTCTGTGTTTTTTCACAGGATGAAAATGATGCCCCGCTAGCTACCTTAGCAATGCGTTCGGATTGTGGAAACTCATGAGACTGGTAGAAGCGCTGACCCACTGGGCTTAGGTTTCAGATCCACTGATTCTGCACCTTGTGACTTGGGAAGGAGCTGAGGTGTTCGTCCATGTCAACAGATCAGCATATGGAACTAATTCTCAATTGATGGACCCTTCTGGAGCCAATCTCACCAACAAGTACAACCCAGGTCTGTGGTGGATCAATAGACTCCATCAACACCATTTCTGGATGTTATTGGCTTCCCTAAGTAATATCTCCTGGCCCACTTCTTCTTCTTTAAAAAATATTATGAGTTGTGTAACACCTCCTTATGCCATTATGTATGGATCTTTTAATATTTCTAAAGGAGCCATGTATTTCAATGTTACTAGTGCTAACTGTTCTTTTACAAATTGCTTGTATAGTGGTCTTACTGATTCTGTAATTGTTATTAAGCAGCCTCCATTTGTCATGCTTCCTGGGAACATATCTGAAGCTTGGTATGAAGAAACAGGTATTCAAGTGTTAAAACATTTAAAAGAGCTCATGCGCCCTACATGATTTATAGGTCTACTGATAGCAGGCATTGTAGTCTTTATTTCTTTAGCTGCCTCTGCTGAAGCAGGTACTGTGGCTTTAACAAAAAGTGTGCAAACAACTCATTATGCTAATCAGCTTGCTCATAATACTACACAAGCCCTGCACTTTCAAGGCAGGATTGATGATAAGGTAGAACGAAAATTAGAAGCATTCTATGAATCTGTGTTGTCTCTGGGAGAACAAATTCGTGCTTTACAAACTTTGCATCGGTTGCACTGCCATGCTGGGTTTGACTTTATTTGTGTGACCCTCCATAAATATAAAGGGTCGAGCTATCCCTGGGAACAAGTTGTAGCACATCTTAATGGTATTTGGCAATATAATAATTTGTCTTTAGAACTCTTTCAACTCCATAGGCAAATAGCTGGGCTGGAACAAGCTCTACCTCCGGGCTCTGAAGTGGCAAAAACAGCAAAAAGACTGTTTGAAAAACTTCAACAGTATATCCCTTCCTTGACTAATGTTAACGGGCTGCCAATGACATTGCTCGTCCCAGGGATACTTCTGCTGATGGTTTTCCTATGCTTTCCTTGAGTTGTACACATATAGCAAAACTCTTTCATGAGTTTAGCCAGTCAGCTGCATAAGGTCAAGCTCCAAGTAAATGAATTTCCCCTGAGAGGAACTGCAGCCAGAGACGGGTAAGAAGGTGTTGCTGGTCTGACCAACCTATGACAGGGCCTTCAGCTTTGCTCTGAAAACTTCCCGATGACGGGTAAGGCAGGCTAGGCGACCCACCCAACCTAAGACAGGCGGGTTCGCTTCTTTAAACAAAGACGGGGGAGATGTTGGGAGTTGAGCCTGCAGCTAATCTCATTCTGACCTCTGGCTGTGTTGTTGTCACGAAGATATGCTAAGTGCAAGGACATTTGTCTACTAGTAACTCAGCCCCTACCCGGAATTGCTTTACTATCCCCACTGGAGTCCATTCCTATGTTAATCAACCTCATCCTGTCTTTACTTCCATCAGATGTTGAGAACTACAAAACCTTTTTGTGTTCTTCAGTTTTAGCAACCCTATGCTATTCTCTGGTTCCTAAACTGCATGTAAGCTCGAAGTGAATAATATACGTGGCTGCAGCCTTGAGTTACAATCTTGAGCTGCAGACCTCCTGAACACCATCTTTTGTCCCTTGTCTTTTTTCTCTTGTCTTGTGTTTTTCCTTTTCTTTAATCCTCTCTCCCCTCAGTCAGGAATCCCTTTTCAATGCCGCCTGGCTCCAGCAGGAGGACATAATGGATGGAAGGTAGAAATAAGTGTGAGGTCACAGTATGTGATATCACAAAGTGTTTTTCATAATAGATGTATACCTAATGGATATGTAGTTCAAAAGGGAAAAGATGACAAAAGAGGTGTGAAATTTGGAGTATAAAACCGAATTATACAAAGGTCCTATTGATTGTAGTGTCACAATGTGTTTGTGGTCACAATGAGCATGAGGACCAAATGGATGTGAGACCCTTATGGGATATGAGGTCAAAATATGCATGAGATCACAATGATCACAAGATCTTATTGGAGCTATGTGGTCAAAATGTTCTTGAGTTCACAATGGATCTGAGGTCTTCTTGGTTTGAAGTGACATTGGGTCTCTGGTCACAATGGGTATGATTGATTGTCTAATAGGCAGGAGGTCAAATTGTGAAGTGCCCAGAGCATATAAGGTCATTGTAAGTGAGAGGTCAGAGTGGGTGCGAGATCTTAAAAATGGCATGAAGTTCTAATGGCTATTGTATACAAATTAATCTGAGGTCATAACGAGTGTGGACCCCCTTCCCCGCCACTATGGATGTGAGGTAAAATGGAGTCAACGTCTTAATGATTAGAGTGGTGACAACGGACATGATGTCAAAATGGCCACGAAGTCCTAATAGGCATACAAGGAGTGTCAGAGTGGGTGTCAAATCCAAAGGGAAGGTGTGGGGTCAGAATACATGTGATGATGTTATAGGCATGCATCCTAATGTTTATGCACAATGAGTATGTGATTACAATGGGTGGGAGATCCTACATGCTGTGATGTCACAATAGTATTGTAAGGTGATAAAATAGAGAAGCCATATTTTGATTGATAAAATCTTTGAGTCTTTATTAAAGTCTTTATTAAAAGGCTGGAAACTGCGTGGTGGACACTTCTCTCAAAGACCAGCAGTCAGAATATACACTAAACATTGTCAGGAAACTGAGCCATGAAGGCTAGAAGGAAAGAAAGACTAATTGAGCTCCATTGGAGAACTGACATGGTAGAAGAACCAGGAGACATGACAAGAGCATGGAGACATGTAGCATGGTGTAACGGCCCCAGAGATAGTAGGGCCTTAAATAGGGTCATTTCAGGGGGCAGGGTCACAGGAAACTCCCAGTCTCAGGCTCTGAACTGACAGGTTTAGTAACCTACCAAGTATGCCCATCATATGAGGGGAGGAACTTCACCTTCCCCCACCATGAAAACATGATACCAGATCTTAAATGGACATGCTCAAGTGCAAGCAGAACTTTTCCATCTAGAGAAGATAGTCCCCAACCTTCCATGTCGGGTATACTTCCAGGCCACTCAGAGGTAGGTGGTTCAAGCCATTTAGGAAGTTAAGGCAGAATCAGAGCATTCTCTACATGCAAAGCTTTCCTAATGGTATGCCATCTGCACTTCTATGAAGCAGAGGGTCACCTTCAGCTGGGCACCTGCATTCAATGAGTTGCTTCTCTCACATCTAGGCTTTTCATCACTGAGTGGAAAATTCCCTCCACCTAGCAAATGGCACTAGGATGGCTGCAACAAATGACTTAGATTCAGACTCCTTACCCCATTAGGATGTCCTGACAGATGTGAGGTCACAATGTATGTGAGTTCACAATGCATTGAGACCCTAATCATTGTGATGTGACAGTGAATACATGTGTAATGGGTATGAGGGGACAGTGAATGTGAGGACATAATGAGTTTGAGTTCAGAGTAGGCCAAGATCCTAACGATGTGGGGACACCATGGGATTGAAGCCTGAATGTGAAATGTGGTCAAAATGTGCATGAAACCACATGGGCATGAAGACAAAATGGATCTGAAATTCTATGATTGTGAGGTCATCATGCATGCAAGGTCATAACATGGATAGAAATAGGTGTGAGGTCACTGTGAGTGTGACGTCACAAAGTCTGTTTCACAATAGGTGTATGCCTAATGGATATTTAGTCCAAAATGGGAAAGATAACAAAATAGGTGTGACATTCTCAGAGTATAAGACCCAATGATAATTAGCTCCTATTGGTTGTAGTGTCACAATGGATTTTTGGTCACAATGAGCATGAGGTCCAAATGGATGTGACCCTAATGGGATATGAGCTCAAAATTTGCTTGAGGTCACAATGATAACAACAAGGTCCTAATTGGAGCTATGTGGTAACAATGTTCATGAGGTCACAAGGAATCTGAGGTCTTATTGGTATGAAGTGACATTGGGTCCATGGTCACAATGGGTATTATTTATTGTGTAATAGGCAGGAGGTCAAAATGTGCAGTGCCCAGAGTGTATGAGGTCCTTGTAGGTGTGAGGTCAGAGTGGGTGTGAGATCTTCATGGTGTCATGAAGTTCTAATGGCTGTTAAATAAAAATGAGTCTGAGGACACAATGAGTATGAGCTCCTCCCACCATGGCTGTGAAGTAAAATGGGGTTGAGTTCTTAATGAGAAGAGTGAAGTGACAATGGGCATGATGTCAAACGCAGGTGCATTCAATGAATTGCCTCTTTCACCTCTAGGATTTTCATCACTGAGTGGAGAATTCCCAACACCAAGCAAGAGGCACTAGGCAGGCAGCAAGATATGACTTAGACTCAGCCTCAATACCTCATTAGGAGGTCCTGACAGATGTGAGGTCACAGTGGGTGTGAGTTCACAATGAATTGCTGTCCTAATCATTGTTATGTCACAGTGAATACGTGTCTAATGGGTGTGACGGGACAGTGAATGTAAAGACATAGTGAGTTTGAATTCATAGTAGGCCAAGGTCCAAACTGATATAAGGTCACAATTGATGTGAAGCCAAATGGGCATGAAGGTGTAATGAGTGTGAGGTCACAATGGATGGCTGTACAAAATAGACCTATGAAATTATAGTTGGTGTTAGGTTATAATCAACATGTCACAATGAGAAACTGTTACCAGTCATGATGAGGTCACATTAGGTACAGTAATTTTGAAGTTCTAATTAGAGGGTACAGTGAGATACACACTTTAAGATCTCAAAGTGTGAGAGCTACAGTGTGAGCAGTGCCCATGTTTCTGAGGTCCTAATGGCTCTGAAGTAGCAATGGGTTTGAGGTCACAATGTTCAAGAGCTTCTAATAGTGGTATAAAGCAATTGTATTTAGGGGTGTGTGATAACTATGCTTTAAAATCCTGATAGGTATGAAATCATAAAGCATATGAGGGTCTAGTAAATGTTAAAAGATAGATTACAGAGGGTGTGAGATCAACATGAGTATGAGTACAAAAAGAGTATGAAGTTCTAATACAAGTATAAGCTCCGAGGGGAGTGGTCACAATATGTCAGACGTCATAATGGGTACTAGGGCCTAATGGTATAAGGTACAATGACCATGGGGTCTAATGTCTGTGAATTCTCAAGGGGTGTGTGAAGTCACAATGGGGGAGGTTACATTGGTCATGAGTCACAGAGGTATGAACCCATAATGGGCATAAAGTCACTATGAGTGAGGTTCTGATGTGTGTGTGAGATCCCAATGAATTTTGAGGCCTTAATGGGAGTGGCAAATGTCATAGTGGGCAAGGTCCTAATAGTGTTAGAACATGTTTGGCAAGAGTGTATAATGGTCATAAAAATAGGTGAGAATTTGTATAGGCAGAGATCCTGGCAGTTGTGAGGTCACAAAATGTATGAAGATACAATAAGTGTGAATTTCTTATTGGTGTGGGGTCAAAAGTGTATGAAGACCTAATGAGTGTTGTCATATGGATGTGAGTTTGCAAAGAGTATAAACTCCTATTGTGGATTTGAGGTACAATATACATGAGGTCCTAATACGTTTTAAAAGGTGTGATGTTATAGTGGGTGTGAGGTCCTAATGGACATGAAGTCACCCTAACAGGGTGTTTGTGGTGACAGTATTTGGGAGTTTGTAATGGGTGTGAAATGTTAATGGTCATGAGTTCACAAATGAATGTGATATCATAATCAGTGTGGAGAACTAATTATTGTGAGAATACAGTGTATAGTCCTAATAGGTGTGACAGTGCAGTGTTGTTGAGAATATAATGGGCTTAAGGTTGTAGTGGATGTGAGTTCACAATGGGTAGGAGGTTTGAGGTCTTCAAAAGTGTGATATCACAATTGGTTGAATTTCACACCAACCAAGAGATACTAATGAGTGGGTGCTCACAATGCACTTATGGTCATGATTGGCATGTGTTGCTGATGAGATGTGAGGTGTTAATGGGTTTGAGGAACCAAGGAATGTGAATTCTACTAGGAAGTCTGAGACCACAATGCGTGTAACTCAAGGTGCTCATAAGGTCCCAAATGAGTGTTGTGACTTTGGGTTTCAGGTCCTAAACTGTTACATGGTATGAGACCATTGTTGGGGTAAGGTCACAAAGGGTTCTGCATGCTCCCGATATGCATAAATTCACTGTACATATGAGGTCCAAATGGACAATATGCATGAAGTCACAGTGGATATGAGATCACAAGTGTGAGTTCCTAATTTCTTTTAGTCCAAAATGGACCTGTGTTATTAATTGAGGCTGTGTATGAGGTGTGCCATCACATTGTCGTGAAGGAACATTGGCTGCGAGGTCCTATACAGAGTGGGTAAAAAAGGTAATGGGGGTGTGATATCACAATGGGTGTGAGAGTACAAGAGGTATGAGGTTCTCACAAGTGTGAGGTAACATGGGTCTGAGGTATTAATAGGGGTGTGAGGGGTGTGTGTTAGGCTACAATGACTGTTAGGTCATAATATGTGTGAGGTCACAATATATATGAGGTACTAATCGGCAACAGTACTAGCAAATGTTTCCTCTCAATGCATGAGGTCGTAACACATATGAAGTCTCAATTGATGTGTGGTTACAATGGGTGTGAGGTTCTAATTTGTGTTAACTCATAGGGAGAGATAGTTTGCAAAGTGTATAAGGTTACAGTGTGCAGGAATACTTAAAGAAGTCACAATCAATGTGGGACACATTGGGCATGTAATCCCAATAGATATAAAACCATAATTGGTGTGAAGACAATAAGGAATGGGGGTCCTAATGGTTGTGAAGTTACAATGGTATGAGTCCTAATGAGCATGAAGTTATAGTAGACGTGAAACCTCAGTGGACTGAGGTAAGTTAGTATGAGATTCTAGTAAGCATGATGTTACAGTAGATATGAGGTCTTAATAGAGGTGTGAGATCACTATATAAATATTGAATGTTAGTTCACAGTGAGATGGAAGGCACAATGAGTGTGAGGTCACAATTGGTGTGGGGGTCATAGTGAGCATTAGTGTAAAAGTGTGTAGGGGTCAAATGGTTTGTGAGGGTACAATGAGTATGAATATTGAATGTGAGGTCACACTGAGATTGAAGGCACACAGAATGAGAGGTCACGACTGGTGTGAAAGCCTAATGTATGTGAGGTCAAAATCGATACTGCCGGGCTCGGGTCACCTCCCCTGGCGCGAGGATCAAGGCTCAGCTACGTTTCCCACAGCTCCCTTTCTCACCCTCTCCCCTGGTCACCCGACCGGCAGGTAAGGCCAGGGTGGGGCGGGGGAGTCAGAATAGACCTCAAGTGCACACGGCCAACAAGATCACTTTGCCCACCTCCTTACAAGTAAAGAAAGCCAAGCATGGGCAGATCCCGGAGAAGCTTCAAGAGCAATCTGATTTATTAAGGCGGGGGCAAGGACTAATGATGGGAAGAGAAGGGAGAAAGCTGACTGGCCAGGACGCTGATAGTCTGTGAGCTTGTCATATGACCCCCTCATGAGCTAACGTCACTCGAAAGCGCCGCGCCAGGGGGAGACTGGGGGCGCCTGGGCTGGTGAGAAAGTTGGGGGCTGGTTGCAAAGCCGGTTCTTCTGGTTCCGGACCCAGAGAATTGTGGCCTGCTTCCGCATTCCCCAGGGCTGGAGGGAAGGGCAGCGTCTCGGGTGCGCTCTCTAATGCCCTTCACCCTGAAGTCCATAAAGCTGGACCCCAACATCTGCCCCTTTTAGTTTTTTTTTCTTTGATCAGCAGGAGGCACCCTACTTGAGAGCGTGCCGTGTCTTAGGTTGCCCACCTCATGGGGAGTCGTACCCGTCTTGGGCTAACGCCCTAGCTCGTCGGGCTGACTTTCTTGCCGGGCTGGTGGGCCCGATGAGAGGACTCGGGGAGAGTGGAATTGGCACTTGAAAGAAAGTCCTGATAATTTTCTCTCATGCCAGCGGACCTCAGTGAGCAGCAGGTCCTAGTGGTCGAGTGACGAGCCTCATGGGGTTCCTATATGGCTAAAAGGCCAAAGGCCAATTATTATCTAGACAGCTCTGGCCTATCGCTTACAATTTAAGAGACCCATGTGTTGTCAGGCTCGGTAGCCTCTCCCGGCATAGGGAACAAGGCTCAGCTAGGTTTCTCGCCACCCCGTATTCTCGTCCTCTCTCCTGGGCACCCGGCCAGCAGATAGCCAGGATGGGAAAGAAGGGTCAGGGCCGACCTCACACGCGCATGGCCTAAACGAGAAAGCATGCCCACCTCCTTACCGATAAACAAAGTCAGACATATGCAAGTCTCGGAGAAAGCTTCTGGAGTCAACTGGTTTATTAAGGCAAAGGTAAAGGGAGATGATTCCGAGAGAAGGCGATCGGCCAGGAGGCCGATAGGCTGAAAGCTGTCACCTGAACCCCTTGAGCTAACGTCACTCGAAAGCGCCGAGCCAGGGCGGGACAGGTAGGCTCCTGGGCTGGCGGGAGTGGAAGGCACCTGGACTGGGGGGTGAGTTGGGGGCTGGGTGCAAAGCCAGTTTTTCTGGTTCCGGACCCAGAGAGAGTAGCCTGCTTCCGCATTCCCCTAAGGCTTGGGGGGAAGGGCGTCAAGTCCCCCCCATCAAGTCTAAAGGCTGGATACCAACAATGTGTCTAGCACAAGGCAATGTAAACATAATGTAAATGGGAGCATAAAGCGGACATGAGCATAAGCAATCGTAATACAAGGCAAATGCAAACATGAGCAACTGTAACACATGAGCAATTACAACACAGGCACAAAGCAATGGAGGGTCTCTTATCTGGCTCAGTCCACAGGAAATAGCGGAATCCTGGTCCATTCTGGTGTCACTCAAGGTAGCGCAGATGGCTCTTCCTTCCCTCGATGGTGAGGTAGACAGGTTCAGGTCCTGGCAATGTGGCAGCCAGGGTGCTGGTAACTTAACAACTGAGGTTAGTAAACATTTTATAGTAAACATTGTAGCAGGGTGCCAATTCCTTGCTTATTGTAAACATTTTATCATAAAACATTAAGGTGTCCAAGTCCTTTAGTTCCTATTTCCCTCCAATGGGGACCCCTAAGATAAGCAGCAAAGGGAAGAATAACAGTGTGCAATATTTCCCTTTGGTCCTTGTGCAAGGCTGTGGGCCACGCTGCCACAGCAAACATTACTCCAAAGGGCGCCAGGCAAGGTCCAGGGAAGAAACAGGGCCGACACTGGGTCCATCGCTGGTACAGGCAGGCTTTCCCATTTCTCCATAGAAAATTCCACCACGGTCTTTGCTTTCCTGAGAGAAAAAAAAGGGGAGACATCCTCAAGGGCAAGTGTCCTTGGGTGGTCATTCTGATGAACAATATTTTAAGTCTCTAGCTGGTATCCAGATTGGATTTGGTTCCCCAGTGGGGAAATGCAAGTGAAGCCTCTTCCCGCACTGATAAGTGAGTCTGGGCCTCGCCATGCCCCTGTAAGGGGATCCTTCCAACGGACTTCCACCTTTAAGTAGAGTGTTTGGCTTGACCAGTGTCTCTGGAAAGCCGACAGAGGTTGGTCCTTAGAGAAATTTAAAATATTCAGTGTAAACATCGCTGTCCTCAGCTGGTCATGGGGGCTTCCCCCCCTTTTTGTTTTAATAACTGATCCTTAAGGGTCTTATTATGCCTCTCAATTATGGCCTGACCCTTTGGGTTGTATGGTATTCCAGTGGTATGTTTAATATTCCACATTTGGAAAAAGGCCTGTAAGGCTTACTGGTGAAGCAAGGTCCATTATCTGTTTTCACCTGTAAAGGCAGCCCTAGGATAGCAAAACATTGTAAGAAGTGGCTTTCAGCATGCCATGCTCTTTCCCCGGTATGGAGAGAGGCTCAACACGTGCCAGAGCATGTGTCAATAGACATAAATATATATTTTAGCCTTCCAAAAGGAGTGTAGTGGGTTACTTCAGTCTGCCAAATTACGTTAGGTTTCAAACCTCTTGGGTTCACCACTGGAGATTGCAGAGGAGGGACTTGCGTGAAAGGCATACACGATTTGCAAGTTCTTATAATCTTTTTTAAGTCTTTTATAGAAATTGAAGGAAATCTCTGATGTAACCCTCTCCAATTTAACTGAGTACGCTCATGGAGTCCTTTGGCCATTTAAAGGTTTGAGGTTGTACAATGGACGGAGCTACAATGGTTCCATTAGTGGCCAGCTGGTCACTCATACGATTACCTTGTGCCAGGTCCACAGGCAATCCTTGGTGTCCACGAAGGTTCTGTAAAAATATAGGCTCACCCTGCTCTTTTAACAGAGACCTGACTTGGATCATCAGAGGAGTGATTGGGTTTTCATCTAATTTAATGTATGAAAATACCAGGTTGGGTAACAAATTAACCACATACAGACTATCAGAAAACAAGTTCATTGGCTGTTTGACATGGGTCAATGCCAGAGCAACTGAGTACAATTCCTTAAATTGTGCAGAGCCAGTGACAGCTTCAAAGTAATGGGTATTTTCTTTCCCACCGGTAGGGGGCGAGGCGGAGAGCAACACTATGGCAGAGCCGGCTCATCCCCCATCTGTAAACACATTGGCAGCCTTGACAAGAGGCTTGGTAGAGAAAAGCACAGGAGGTGTCCATTGGAGCTTGGAAAACGAGGTCACCAACCTCGAGGTGCCATAGTGGCAATCTACCTTTCCCATAAAGCCCTCCAGGGCACTGGACACACATGTGTTATTCCTTCTGACCCATTCAAAATCTGACAACCAGTAGGGAATAGTTAGCACATCGGGATCTCGCCCATAATGTCTCAGGGATGTATCCCTGCCCTTAATTACCAAGTCAGCTAGTTGGTCTAGCTGGGAATGAACTCTGGGAGCTCCTCCCACTGAGGCGTGCACCCACTGAAGAGGCTCGCCTGACTGGGTAATAGCAGCTGAGGAAATCTCAGACCCGGGGAGGATCCAAAGGCAAAGTGGGCACTCAGGCTTGTAGCGTGCCAGCTGTGCCTTATTTAGGGCCAATTGGATTTTTTGGAAGGCAGTTTGAAGTGATGGAGTTATTGTAATAACATCAGTGGGCGCTTTGCCCTTCAAAGAGTTATGGAGCGGAAGCAGCTCCTCTGTAGGCAGGTGAAGCCAGGGTCTTAGCCAATTAATCTCACCTAACAATCTTTGCATCTCCACCAGAGTATAAGATGACTGGAAGGATAACTGGGGCTTAAGGGGGCACACAGAGTCTAGTTTAAGCTCTGCCCCCAAGATCTTAAAGGGGTATACTTTCTGAACCTTGTCACTGGCCTCTTGAACTCATGGAAATCTGTAGTTTCCTGAAACTGCCACGAAGGGGTAAGGGCTCTGAATTTAAAATCGACCAGGCCGTTTGTGGTTGATGGTGGGGCGCTGCCGCCACTGAGGCGGTGGAGGCTGTAAATCCGCCACTCGAGGCTGCCAAAATCTGCATATGTATAGAGCCAAGCCGAGCCTCCCATGGGGGAGGGGTAGCAAGCCAGTGGCTGTACCACGCGTCTCCCGGCTGCTGCGGGAGCTGCGTCTGGATTGGGGTCCCGGGGACCAAATGTGTGTTCGTCCCTGGGCCTCTCGGAGCGGGGCGTCGGGGTCCCCTCCGGATCAAAATTCCCTCCGGCTGCCCTCTCCTGAATCCAGGAACTCCAGCCCGGGTCCCAGGAGAAGCAAGCCTTGAGAGTTTTCAAAGCTCGCAGTTGGAGTTCTTCTCGACATTCTGCCTCTTGTAACTCCCGCCCTAGTCAGTCCCAAGTTTCCCTCGAGAGTGGGTTGGCTCCAGTTAGCCACGGGACCCTGAGATTTAGCTCCTGCCAAGTAAGCATGGCACATGGTTCTGAGATATTCATCCCCGCATTTTGGAGGGTGAACTTCAGGATTTTAAGGGATGAGTTCCTTCGCCTACTTTGAACTTGTCCCATCCTCTTTTGTAACCTAGGTGGAAGGACCACGCGTCCCAGGGTTTCCACCCTAATTTCCTTGAGGGTCTATCGGGAGCCAGACTTCCAAGCATGGGTTTTTGCCACAACGCTGGGCGCCAAAAAATGTTGGGCTCGGGTCGCCTCCCCTGGCGCAGAGATCAAGGCTCAGCTACGTTTCCCACAGCTCCCTTTCTCACCCTCTCCCCTGGTCACCCGACCCTCAGGTAAGGCCAGGGTGAGGCGGGGGAGTCAGAACAGACCTCAAGTGCACACGGCCAACAAGATCACTTTGCCCACCTCCTTACCAGTAAAGAAAGCCAAGCATGGGCAGATCCCGGAGAAGCTTCAAGAGCAATCTGATTTATTAAGGCGGGGGCAAGGACTAATGATGGGAAGAGAAGGGAGAAAGCTGACTGGCCAGGACGCTGATAGTCTGTGAGCTTGTCATATGACCCCCTCATGAGCTAACGTCACTCGAAAGCGCCGCGCCAGGGGGAGACTGGGGGCGCCTGGGCTGGTGAGAAAGTTGGGGGCTGGTTGCAAAGCCGGTTCTTCTGGTTCCGGACCCAGAGAATTGTGGCCTGCTTCCGCATTCCCCAGGGCTGGAGGGAAGGGCAGCGTCTCGGGTGCGCTCTCCAATGCCCTTCACCCTGAAGTCCATAAAGCTGGACCCCAAGGGATATGAGGTCATAGATGTCATAAGATTTTCATGGATGAGAGGTTCTAATGAGGAATGTGAGTTTACAGTGTGTAGGGAGTCATTGGACATGAGAGTCTAGTGGAAGTTTCACGGTCACAATGGGCATGATGTCACAATGGTGTGAGCTTATGATGCCGGTACTAGATCAAAATTAATGTTAGTTCCAAATAAATGTTTAAGGTCAAACTATAAAGGGACATGAATTATTAATGATGATGAGGTCCCAATAAATGAGAGATCACAAGTCATCACAATCCCTATTCAGGTGAGATCACAGTGGGCATGAGATCAGAATGGTCATAGGTCGTAATGGAGTTGGGTTCATACTGGGAATGGACTAATAATGGGTGTGATATTAAAATGGGGGTGAAGTTTTAGTGGCATAAGTTCACCACTGGTGTTAAGTACTAATTGGCTTGAGGTGAAAAGTGTGTAGCACTAATGGATGAGAAATCATAAGGTTATGAAGTCTCAATGTATATGAGGTGTAATGTTAGTGAGCTCATAATGGGTGTGAGTTCACAATCAGGATGTCGTCATATTGGGTGTAATATCATAGTGAATGTGGAGTCACAATCATGTGATTCCACAGGTCAATGAGTTTTAAACAGATGTGAATTTGTAATGCAGGTCAGGTTCTAAAAGAACCCGAGGTTACACAGGGTTTGTATCTTAGATGATGTAATGTTAACTCACAGAGTGTATATAGTGGGTGTGAGTATATAGTGTGTGTGAGGTCACAATGGGTATGAGGTCCAAATCTGCATAATGACACAGTGGGTATGCGGTTACGATGGGCATGCGATCCTCCTGGGTGTGTAAGATCCTAATATCTACGGTCTAATGAGTATGAGATCACAATGAATATGAGGTCAAATGTTGTATGAGGTTCCTATTGGTGTGTGAGCTTCTAATAAGTGTGCAGTGAATATGGTGTCATAATTGTTATGAGGTCCCAATGTCTGTCAGGTCCTAATGTTTTGTGTGAATCCACATTGATAATAATGTCCTAATAAGCCTGAGGTCAGTGGGGTTGTTATCCTAGTGGATATGAGATCACAGTGAGTGAGATCAAATAGGCTTAGCTGCTACTTGGTGTGAAGTCACATGGGTATAAAGTCACAATGAGTGTTACATCCTAATGAGCAAGTCATCCTAATGGGTATGAAATAAAATTTGTGTATGTTCCTGATGAGAAGTATGAAGCCACAATGTATGTCATGTCCTAATGGATTTGAGGGTACAGTGGACATTAGTCATAATGATTGTGAGGTCCTAAAGTGTGGGGCACACCTGCCCGGATGCCTTTTATCATTAAGAGGCGGTTCTAGCTGGCCCCGCCTCTTTTCCCAGCCTCAGACAAGATGGCCACGGGTGATGAACCCAGAGACGGTCCTGGGGGCTGTGACGTAGATGTAGGCTGCCCCTTAGGGAGGTCCCTCTGAGCTCCACCCTGATGGACAGCTCAGGCATCAAATCCCAGCCCTACATAGGTGCCCGTATCTCTCCCCTTCTGCCACCCTCTGACCCATGTAAAAGAATAGCTCATTGCCGCCATTAAATGAGTCTTAGCTCTGACTGGCTCCTGGATTGTCTGTGGGTCCTCCAACAAAAGGGGGGCTGGGGTGGCAGTTCGTCGGCCATTTCCTCTTCCTGGCCTGCCCAGGTGGGGTGTGTTTTCCTGTCTCTCCTGCAGGACAGGAGAGCCTGGGAGGCTAAAACCCCTGACACTAAAGTTCACAATAAGTAGGTATCTTACAACATAAAGTGCATAAGGTTGCAGTGGGTGTGTGGTCCTAACAGGCTTGTTGTTATAACTGGCTTGAAATGACAATGTGTGTGACAGTCTAACAGTGGGTGTAAGGTCATGCATGTAGTCACAATGACCATTAGGACCTGGTGGGTGTAAGCCATTATGCATGAGGCAATATCAGGTATTTGAGGTCCCAATGGGAATGAGGTCAAAATAGGTGTGGAATTTGTAATGGGCATGAGGTCACAATGGGCATGTGTTTCTATTTTGTTTGTGGTCCCAATGGGTTTGTAGTCCCAATGGGTATTATATCATAACAGGTATAGGTATACGGCTTAATTGGCCTGAATCTTAATAGGTAATTTCATGGAAGATATGTCCCAGCCTTCCATATAGAGTATACTTAGAGGCCACTCAGAGGTGCGTGATTCAAGCCTCTTAGGCAATCACAATGGGCATGTGCTTCTAATAGTGTATAAAGCAACTGTATTTAGGGGTATGAGATAACTATGTTTGTAAAGTCCTAATGGGTATGAAGTCATAATGCATATGAAGGTCTAGTAAATGTTAAGACACAGATTACAGTGGGTGTAAGATCATCATGAGCATGAGTATAACATGAGTATGTGGTTCTAATAGGAGTATAGACTCAGAGGGGAGTGGTCACAATAAATGAGAGGTCACAACGGGTACTAGGGCTTAATGCTGTAAGGTGCAATGACTATGGGGCCTAATATCTATGAATTCTAGATGGGTGTGTGAAGTCACAATGGTGGAGTTTACATTGGTTATGAGTCACAGAGGTATGAACCCATAATTTTCATAAAGTCTCAATGGGTTATAATCTAATGAGTGTCAGGTCCCAATGAATTTTGAGGCCTTAATGAAAGTGGCAAATGTCTTAGTGGGCAAGTTCCTAATGGTGTCAGAACATGTATGGCAAGAGGTTATAATGGTCATGAAAACAGGTGTGAGATTTGAATAGGCAGAGATCCTAAAATTTGTGAGGTCACAAAGGTATGAGGATAGAATAAGTGTGAATTTCTAATTGGTGTGGGGCCAAAAGATTATAAAGACCTAGTGAGTGTTGTCTTAATGGATGTGAGTTCGTAAAGATTATAAAACCTACTTTGTTTGTGAGGTAAAATAAACATGAGTTCCTAATAATTTAAAAGGTGTGATGTTATAGTGGGCGTGAAGTCCTAATAGACATAAAGTCACAGTGAGGGTATAGTCATAATAGGGACATGAGTTCCTAATAGGGTGTTTGTGGTGACAATATTTGGGAGTTCCTAATGGGTATGAGATGTTAATGGACATGAGTTCACAAATGAATATGACATCATAATCTGAGTGGAATTCTAATCAGTGTGAGATTACAGTGTTCTAATTGGTGTGACAGTGCATTGTGGTTGAGAATATAATGGGCTTAAGGTTGTAGTGGATGTGAGTTCACAATTGGCATGAGGTTTGAGGTCTTCAGAAGTGTGATAACACAGAGCTCTGTGTGCTCAAGCCTAGGGGACGTGGGGGAAAGGCCTAAGTTTGAGAAGCTCCTCTAGGGGCATGAGTAAGAATGTCTTTTGTGGAGTATTTCTGTGTACCTAAAGCATACACCAAGCACCAGGGAGAAATACTCCAGATGGCCGCAGACAGACAGGGATTGCAGGTTAAGCAAGGAGGGGCTGAAATTGCACGGAAAGCATGAGTACCCCACAAAAGACATTCTTACTCATGCCCCTAGAGCAGCTTCTCAAACTTAGGCCTTTCCCCCACCTCCCCCAGGCTTGAGCAATGCTCCATCTTTGACTCTGGCATAGGGTCAGACCAGACTTGAACTAAAGCGGGCCTGGGTAAAGCGTGGACAAAGGGGGGAATCTTTGAAAAGGGCAAGAGGGACTGACCAATGAGAGCCAGCTCCGCCCAGGAGAACAACCCCTGCCCAGGATGGAGGCTCATCCGTGGCCGTGGCTCACACACTCAGGTGAACTCTGTGAGCAGTGTCCCGCCCTGCCTGCCAGAATTTCTAAATTAATAATGAAAGGGGCAAGCAGCTACAGGTGGCCAAGAAAAACCAGACGGGAGAACAAACAGTTCCCAAGACAGATAAATGATCCCATCACAGAGGAAGCCAAATTCCCAGCCTGAAACAGAGCTGAATTCCATAGCCAGGTCTGCCCAGGAGGCCACCCAGCCCATAAAGGAGGAACCTCACCCAGGCAAGCGACTCTCAGCCAGGTAAACCAGGCTAGACGCGCACACCCTGCTGAGTCCACAGCCTATTCAGAGCCAGGGGTTAAAGGCAGCTGTCCCACAGCAGACGAGAAGAGCCACAATTCCCCAGATTGTTCACATCCCCCAACTACAGAGGACACCCAAGTCTTACCTGCAAGCTGTGCGAATCACGGAGTCCCAGGATTTCAATGACAGGGGAGGAGGGTCAAAGTAGTTCCACCCCTTAAAAACTGAAAGCAAATCAAACCAGCCAAGCAACAAAATAGACTGCAGACCATCACAAGGAAACCAGACTGTAGAAAGCCCACCCAAACAAGGAAGACTCCATTTTTTAAAACCATTTTTTTAAACTTTTTTTCTCATTTCTGAGAGGTCATTGGTTTTTGGTTTTCCATTTTTATTTGTTTGTTTTATGAGGTGGTTTTTTTTTGGTTGTTTGTTTTTCTATTTTTTAATACTTTTTATCAGTTTTGTGCATTTGTCTTTCGGTATTTCTCTCTTCACATTCTCTTTCTTTAAAAGTACTTTCCTATGAATAACACCTTCACTTTATTTCTACTAACTTTCATTGTCTATCATTTTAACCTTGTCCTCTATACTGATTAACTCTTCTCCAAATTTCCACGTCACTGAAACAAAACCAAAATCATAACCCCCCCAATATATCTTACTCTATTTTCTTTTCTACCTCTAACTTACCCTCCTGATTTACTTCCAGGACCTCCAGATTCCATTGACCCCTGGTTATTTGTTAGAGGGTATCTCTGCACAACCCGAGTAATGCAAAGGGGTTCAAAGAGAAAGCCAGCCAGTGCAAAAAGAACATAATATATGAACAAAAATTACTCATAGGGTTGTAACAGTAAATAAGTAACTACTGAATACAGGGCCCAGGATTGGTTGTTATATCAAAATTGGATTCTTTAGGAAGACCAAATCTATTTTTATATACAAGTATACAAGGTATTTGTATATAATTGTGAACTTCTAAGATTTACACAATAGTGCTTAGTAAGGTCTGCTTTGGGTCTTAAACGGTGCTCACAGGTGCTTGGAGATTGGCATTTCCAATCCAAATGGGTAGAAGAAACACAAAAAAGATGGCAAAAAATGGAGTCGCATCTCCCCCTCAAAACAAGAAGGAAGCAGAGCAGTCAATCAAAGACATAGAAGAGAACCCTCAAAATGCTCTACAAAGTCTACTGATAAAAATGGTAAATAAAATGTTTTAATCCCTTCAGTCAACTATTCTATAGCGTGAGGAGGCAAAGCAAAAATTAATAGAGAATTTCATGGCCTCTACAAATAGAAAGATAAATGAACTTCAAGAGTCAAATGAAAGATTTGAGAGACAGCACTCAAAACCAAATTAATGAAGTAAAGAAGTCCATGCAGGACCTAACAGATAATTATAGCAAGGACATGGAAATCATCAGGAAAGACCAGTCAGAAGGGAAGGAGATTTGAAATCAAGTAGCTAGCCTACAGTCCCAATTAGCTGAAGCAGAGGATCAAATCTCAGGAGCTGAAGATTCCCTAGAATCTATGGAGAAAGTTAAAAAGTTAATACAAAACCAATCTAATCGACAAAACAGATCACTCCAGGAGCTCCAGGACACAATCAGGAAGCCCAATTTAAAGCTAATCAGTGTTGAGAAAAAGCTAGACGAAGAAGTTAATGGAACGGGCAACCTATTTAAGAGAATATTAGCTGAGAACTTCCCAAATATACAGAAGGATAGGCCTATACAGATAAAAGAAGCATTTAGAACCACAAACCGACTAGACCATAATAGGACATCCCACCGACACATTGTTATTAAAACAAGAACAATAGAATCCAAGGAAAGAATTCTTAAAGCTGTTAGGGAGAAGAAAATAATCAAATATAAGGGAAAAGCAATCAGAAATACCCCAGACTTCTCAGCAGAGACCATGAAAGCAAGGACAGCCTGGAAGGAGGTATGCCAAACCCTAAATAAAAATAAATACCAACCAAGAATACTGTGCCAAGCTAAACACTCATTCATAGTCCAAGGTCAAATAAAAGTCTTCCACAGTAAGGTAAAATTGAAACAATATACCTCCACCAAACCAGCTTTACAGAAAATAGTCAAAGACGTACTATACATGGAAAATAATCAAGATCACAATACAGACAGAGAAATGAACTTTAAATAGAAAACCATAATATTAGATTAAGAAATGAGAAGACACATCTTTTAACAAGATAGAGATAATGAAAGGAACAAACGATCATCTCTCAATCCTAACTCTCAACATTAATGGACTTAATTCTCCAATAAAACGACATAGGCTCATAAGTTGGATCAAAAACCAAGATGTATCTTTTTGCTGACTCCAAGAGACACTTCTATCCAATAAAAGTAAATATCTTCAAAAAGTAAAAGGCTGGAATAAAATCTACCAAGCAATTGTCCCTCATAAGCAGTCTGGAGTTGCAATCCTAGTATCAGATAAAATTGACTTCAAATTAATAATGGTAAGAAGAGACAAAGAAGGTTACTACATACTAATAAAGTGATCTCTCCTACAGGAGGATATAACCATCCTAAATATCTACACACCAAATACAGGTGCACCCGCTTCTTCAAAGAAACACTACTGACTCTAAAAACACTCATAGACCCTAAGACATTGATAGATGGGGAGTTTAACATTCCACAGTCACCACTGCACAGATAAACACGCCCAAAACTGAACAAAGAAACCGCAGAACTGAACTACTTCATAGAACAACTAGACTTAACTGACAACTACAGAATATTACATCCAGCAACAACAGAATACACATTCTTTTCACCAGAAAATGGAACAGTGTCCAAAATAGATCACATCTTAGTGCATAAAGAAAATCTGAACAAATTCAGAAGCATCAAAACCATTCCTTGCATTCTCTCAGACCACAATGGAATGAAATTAAAGGTCAACTCAAACAGCCACCACAGAAAATCCTACAATACATGGAGACTAAACAACACACTGCTGATACATCAGTGGGTCATTGAAGAAATTAGAAGAGAAATTCAAATGTTTATGGAATTCAACCAAGATGAGTACCTAAAGTGTCGGGATCTGAACGATCCCTTCCTCCCTGATCTCCCGGGGAGAATGCTTGAACCCTAAAATCTATGAAAGAGCATTCGGCCTTGCCTTCCGCCGGCAGAAGGCCAAAGGCATACTCTCATGGACTTGCGCTAAGTTGAGGAAAGGTTGCTGAAGCCTCCCCTCCCTCCAGCCCCCTCACATGTTACCAGGAGCGGGGGCGGAAAAGAAGGGATCAGGGACACGCTGCTATGGTGGGATGTGTCTCAAAATCTTTAATAGGGAAAGGGACTTATATAGAGGTAATGACCGGAAAGAAAGGGGGCTGGCCAAAGGGCCAGTCATAGGCTAAAGACCATGTCCATCAGGTGATGTCATGAAACTTCTTTTGTGGGCGGGACAACCCCATCATGGTGGCACGCACGTGTTTGCCTTCCAGGGGCGGAGGCTTTCTTTTCTGGTTGAGGCCAGAAGGTGGGAGGGACTTCCTCCCACACTACCCCAGAGCTGAGGGGAAGGGCAGCGTCGTGGGAGCTCTGTGCCCTTCCCCCTTCAAGGCCGAAACTGAATAGCCAACATCAAGGACCAGCACCTTTGGGACACAGCAAAGTCAGTACTCAGAGGGAAAGTCATATCTCTGAGTGCCTACACCAACAAAATGGAGAAACAGCAACTCAACAACTTAAGGAAGCACCTTAAACTCCTTGAAAGAGAAAAACAAGCCAAACCACGTCAGTAAACAGAATCAAATAATTAAAATCAAATCAGAATAAAACAAATTAGAGACAAAAAACCATCGAAAGAATCAACAAAACAAAGAGTTGATTCTTTGAAAAAATTATCAAGTTAGACACCTAGCAAACCTGACCAGAAAAGGAAGGCAGCACACCCAAATAAACAAAATCAGAGATTAAACAGGTAATATCACCACAGAAACAACCAAAATTCAGAACACAATAAGTGACTATTTTGCAAATCTTTATGCCAACAAATTGGAGAACCTGGAGGAAATGGATGATTTCCTAGAAAAAATTGATATCCTCAAACTCAACCATGAAGATTTAAACCTTCTGAACTGACCCATATCCAGCATTGAAAGAGAAATGGAAATAAGTAATCTCCCATCCAATAAAAGCTCATGTTCACACGGATTCACAGCAGAATACTACAAGGCCTTCAAAACAGAACTCACACCAATATTTCTCAAAGTCTTCAATGAAATTGAAAGAGAAAGTTCACTACCAGATACATTCTTTGAAGCCAGTATAACACTCATACCAAAACCAGGCAAGGACTCATCACAGATATAGAACTATAGACCGATTTCCCTGATGACCAATCGACTTGAAAAGGTCATCAAAAAAATTATACACCATGATCAAACTGGATTCATCCGAGGGATGCAAAGTTGGTTCAATATATGCAAGTCAATTAATGTTATCAACCACATCAACCAGAGCAAGATAAAGAACCACATAGTTTTTATCTCTGGATGCGGAAAAGGCATTCGATAAAATCCAACACTCTTCCATGCTAAAAGCCCTGGAAAAACTGGGATTCCATGGCACACTCCTGAATATAATAAAGCCAGTTAATGACAAACCAACAGCAAGCATAATTCTATATGGTGAAAATCTAAAGCCATTCCCTTTAAAATCAGGAGCAAGACAGAGATGTCCGCTCTCCCTCTTCTCTTCAACATAGTTCTAAAATTCCTAGCCAGAGCAATTAGGCAAGAAGAAAATATAAAGGGAATCCAAATAGGAAAAGATGAAGGTAAACTTTCTCTCCTCGAAGACGACATGATCCTATACCTAAAGAACCTCATTGACTCTACTCCCAAGCTACTGGGGCTGATCCAAAACATTGGCAAAGTTGCAGGATATAAAATAAACCCTCAAAAATCAATGGGCTTTCTATATGCTAATGACCCAAATGCTGAAGCTGGAATGAGGAAAGCAATTCCTTTTGCAATAGCCTCAAAAAACATAAAATACCTAGGAATAACCTTTACCAAAGAAGGGAAAGACCTCTATGATGAGAACTGTAAAAATATGAAAAAAAAATTAAGGTAGAACTAAGGAAATGGAAAAGCCTCCCATGGTCCTGGATTGGGAGGATTAATATAATCAAAATAGCAATATTGACAAAGGCTATCTAAAAATTCAATGCAATACCCATTAATATCCCAACACCATTTTTTAATGAAATATAGGAAGCAATCCAAAAATTCATATGGAACAATAAAAGACCTAGAATAGCAAAAAAAAAAATCCTAAGCAGAAAGAACACTGCTGGAGGAATTACAATACCCAACTTCAAGCTGTATTATAAAGCTATAGTAATAAAAACAGCTTGGTATTGGCACCGGAACAGGCCTGAAGACCAATGGAACAGAATTAAAGACCCAGAAATGAACCCACAGAACTACGCCTACTTAATCTTTGATAAAGGAGCTAAAACAATAGTATGGAAGAAAGATAGCCTCTTTAACAAATGGTGCTGGCAAAACTGGCTCAACACATGCAACAAAATAAAACTACATCCTTATATATATCACCCTGCACCAAAATCAATTCCAAATGGATTAAAGACCTGGAAATCAAAACAGACACCCTGAAAACACTAAAGGAAGGAGTAGAAGAAACCCTTGGGCTCCTTGGCGCAGGACGGAACTTCCTTAACAAAGACCCAGAAAGGCTACAAATCAAAGAAAGGTTGGACAAATGGGACTGCATCAAACCGCAGAGCTTCTGCAGGGCAAAGGACATAGCTCGCAACATAAACAGAAAGCCCACAGACTGGGAGAAGATCTTTACCAGCCATTCAAAGGACAAAGGCCTCATTTCTAAAATATATGCAAAACTAAAAAAATTACCTTCTTCCAAAACAAAACTGCAAAGAACCAATAGCCCCCTCATCAAGTGGGCTAAAGACTTACAAGGAGACTTCTCTGATGAGGAAATGAGAATGGCCAAGAGACATATGAAAAATGTTCTACATCACTGTCCATAAAAGAAATGCAAATCAAAACAACATTGAGATTCCATCTCACCCCAGTAAGAATATCCTATATCAAGAAAACTAACAATAACAATTGTTGGAGGGGATGTGGCCAAAAGGAACCCTACCTCATTGTTGGTGGGAATGTAAACTGGTTCAGCCACTCTGGCAAGCAGTATGGAGATTCCTCAGAAGGCTAACCATAGAACTCCCCTATGACCCAGCAGCCCCACTTTTGGGTATCTATCCAAAAGACGACAAACAAAAACACAGTAATGCCACCAGCACAACAATGTTCATCACAGCACAGTTTGTCATAGCGAGAATCTGGAACCAACCCAGATGCCCCTCAGTAGACGAATGGATCAGGAAAATGTGGTACATATACACAATGGAATTTTATGCCTCTATCAGAAAGAATGGCATTGTCCCATTTGTAAGGAAATGGAAGGACTTGGAAAAAATTATACTAAGTGAAGTGAGCCAGACCCAAAGAAACATGGACTCTATGGTCTCCCTTATTGGAAATAATTAGTACAGGTTTAGGCAAGTCATAGCAGAGCATCACTAGGCCCAATAGCTATACCCCTATGAACACATAAGATGATGCTAAGTGAAATGAGCTCCATGTTATGGAAACAATTGTTATATCACAATTGTAACTACTTTCAACGTCCCATGTGTATCTGTAGCTTCTATTATTGATGATGTTCTTGTATCACCTTCCTGTGGTTGTACCTACACTATCTCTTTAATCTTATCTGAGTATATTGTAAACCGTGTATACTGGTACTGGAACTAGGAAATTGAAAGGGAATACAAAAATTGAGAGACACAGTGTAAAAAAAGACAAACAACTACCAAAAATATACTTGCAAAACTGTTTGGTGTAAGTGAAGTGAACACCTCGGGTGGGGGGGAATTGAAAGGGGGAGGAGGGGTATGAGGGACAAGGTAACACACAGTACAAGAAATGTATCCAATGCCTATGAAACTGTAGACTCTCTGTACATCAGTTTGATAATAAAAATTTGGAAAAATAATAAAATGCAAGACAAGGAGAAAAAAATATGAAAAACAAAATTAATGCAGAACTAAGGAATTGGAAAAACCTCCCATGCTCCTGGTTTGGGAGGATTAATATAATCAAAATAGCAGTATTGACAAATGCTATCTACAAATTCAATGCAATACCCATTAGTATCCCAACACCATTTTTTAATGAAATAGAGAAAGCAATCCAAAAATTCATATGGAACAATAAAAGACCCAGAATAGTAAAAACAATCCTAAGCAGAAAGAAGAGTATTGGAGGAATTACAATACCCAACTTCAAGCTGTATTATAAAGCTATAGTAATAAAAACAGCTTGATATTGGCATCAGAACAGGCCTGAAGACCAAGGGAACAAAATTGATGACCCAGAAATGAACCCACAGAACTATGCCTACTTAATGTTTGATAAAGGAGCTAAAAAATTGTGTGGAAGAAAGATAGCCTCTTTAACAAATGGTGCTGTCAAAACTGGTTCAACACATGCAACAAACTATAACTAGATCCTTATATATCACCCTGCACGAAAATCAATTCCAAATGGATCAAAGATCTCGAAATCAAAACAGATACCCTGAAAACACTAAAAAAGCAGTAGGAGAAACAAATAGGCTCCTTGGAACAGGACAGAACTTCCTTAACAAAGACCCAGAAATGCTATACATCAAAGAAAGGATGGACAAATGGGATTGCATCAAATTGCAGCACTTCTGCATGACAAAGGACATAACTCGCAAGATAAGCAGAAAGCCCACAGATTGGTAAAAGGTGTTTGCCAGCCATACAATGGACAAAGGCCTTATATCTAAAATATATGCAGAACTAAAAAAATTACATACCTCCAAAACAAAACCACAAAGAACCAATAGCCCCCTCAACAAGTTGGCTAAAGACTTACAAAGAGACTTCTCTGATGAGGAAATAATCATGGCCAAGAGACATATGAAAAAGGTCACAATGGTATGAGTCCTAATGAGCATGAAGTTATAGTAGATTTCAGGTTTCAGTGGACTGATGTAACAGTGAGTATGAGATTCTAATGAGCATGATGTCACAGTAGATATGAGGTCCTAATAGAGGTGTAAGATCACTATAAAATTATTGAACTCTCATTCAATAATTTCACAGTGAGAGTGAAGGCACAATGAGTGAGAGGTAACAACTTGTTTGAGAGCCTAATGTATGTGAGGTCAAAATATATATGAGGTCATAAATGTCATAAGATTTTCATGGATGAGAGGTCCTAATGTGGAATGTGAGGTTACAGTGGGTAGGAGGTCATTGCACATGAGAACCTAATGGAAGTTACAGGATCACAATGGGCATGAGATCAAAATGGTGTGAGCTTCTAATGGGGCTACTAGATCAAAATGAATGTGTGGTCCAAAGATATGTTTAAGGTCAAACTATTAATTGGAATGAGTTATTAATGATGATGAGTTCCCAATAAATGAGAGAGCACAAATGATCACACTCCTTATTGAGGTTAGATTACAGTGGGTATGAGATCAGAATGGTCATAGGTCCTAATTTAGTTGGGCTTATACTGGGAATGGAATAATAATGTGTGTGAGGTTACAATGGGGATCAAGTTTTAGTGGGTTATGTTCATCACTTGTGTGAAGTACTAGTTGGCTTAAGGTCAAATGGTGTGTAGCCCTAATGGATGAGATATCATAATGTTATTAGGTCACAATGTATATGAGGTATAATGTATGTGAGCTCATAATGGTTGTGAGATCACAATGAGAATGTGGTCATATTGGGTGTAATGTCATAGTGAATGTGGAGTCACAATGATGTAAGGCCACAGGTGAATGTGGTCATAATAAATGTGAATTCATAATGCAGGTGATTTTCTAATAGAATCCGAGGTTATACAGGGTGTAAATTTGAAATTATGTGATTTGTGATTTGAAATTATGTGATTATGTGATTTGAAATTATGTGGTAAGGCACAGAGTATATAGTGGTTGGGAGGACATAGTGTGTGTGAGGTAACAATGAGTATGAGATCCAAATCTGCATGATGGCATACTGGGTATGAGGTTACGATGGGCATATGATTCTATGGGGTATGTAAGATCCTAATATATGTAAGGTCTAATGAGTATGAGAAAAAAAGAATATGAGGTCAAGAGGTGCATAAGGTTCTTATTGGTGTGTGTCTTCACACAGAAATGTGAGGATCTAATATGTGTACAGTGAATATGTTGTCACAATATTTGTGAGGTCACAATGGCTATCAGGTCCTAATGGTGTGTGTGAATCAACAGTGAGAATGAGATCATAATAATACTGACGTCAGTGGGGTTGTATTCCTAATGGATATGAATTCACAATGAGTGAGTCAAATAGGCTTATCTGCTACTGGGTATTTAGTCACATGGATATGAAGTCACAATGAGTGTTAGGTCCTAATGACACATGATCCTAATGGGTATGAAGAAAAAATGTGTATGTTCCTGATGAGAAGGATGACACCACCTTAGATGTCTGGTCCTAATCGGGTTGAGATCACAGTGGGCATTAGTCTTAATTAGTTTAAGGTCCTAAAGGGTGTGAGGTCACAATAAGTAGGGATCTTAGGTCATAATGGGCATAAAGTGGAAGTGGGAGTGTGCTCTCAACAGGCTTGAGGTCATAACTGGTTTGAAATAACAATGTTTGTGACAGGGTAACAGTGGGTGTAAGGTCATACATGCTGTCATGATGGGCATGAGGCCCTGATGGGTGTAGGTCAATAGGCATGAGTTCCTGTTAGGTATTTGAGGTCCTAATGGACATGATGTCAAAATGGGTGAGGAATTTCTAATGGGCATGCAGTCGCAATGGGTGTGAGTTTCTAATGTGCATGTGGTCCCAATGGGTTTGCAGTCCCAATTGGTATTAGGTCCTAATAGGTATATGGTATACTGTCACATTGGCATGAATCTTAATAGGTAATATCATGTGGGTGTCAGGTCCAAATGAGGGCATGGGTATGATATCCTAATTAGTGAGTTCCTTATGTGTTTGAAAGCACAATGAGTTGTGAGGTCACAATGGGTGATAGGTGTTAGTACATATGAAGCGACAATGTACACAAGGTCACTATGGGTATGATATACTAAGGGGTGGGAGGTCCTAATATACAATGAAATCACAGTGAATGAGGGGGTCACCATGGGAGTGAAGCATGAATGTGGAAAGTGGTCAAAATGGGCATGAAACCACATGGGCAGGAAGACACAATGGATGTGAGATCCTATGATTGTGAGGTCATCGTGGGTGGGAGGTCATAATGGATGGAAATTTGAAATAAGTGTGTGGTCACAGTGAATGTGATATCACAAATGGTGTTTTGTAATAGTTGTATGCCTAATGGATATGTGGTTCAAAATGGGAAAGATGACAAAATATGAGTGACATTCTGATACTATAAGACACAATGATAGTAAGGCCCAATTGGTGGTAGTGTCACAATGGGTTTCTGATCACAATGAGCATAAGGTCCAAATGGATGTGAGACCCTAATGGGATATGAGGTAAAAATATGCATGAGGTCACAATGATCACAACAAAGTCCTAATTGGCACTATGTGGTCACAATATTTGTGAGGTCACAATGGATCTGAGGACTTATTGGTATGAAGTAACTTTGGGTCTGTGTTCAAAATGTGTCTGATTGTCTAATAGGCAGGAGGTGAAAATGTGAAGGGCCCAGAAGGAATGAAGTCCTTGTAGGTGTGAGGTCTGAGTGGGTGTGAGATCTTAATAGTGGCATAAAATTCTAATATCTGATAAATACAAATGACTCTGAGCTCACAATGAGTATGAGCCCAACCCCACATCTTGGCTATGAGGTAAAATGAACTTGAAGTCTGAATGAGAAGACTGCAGTGACAATGGGCATGATGTCAAAATGGCCACGAAGTCCTAATAGGAAAACAAGGGGTGTCAGAGTGGGTGTCAAATCCAAAGGGGGGTGGGAGGTCATAATACATGTGATATTGTTATAGGCATGTGGTCCTAATATTTAGGCATAATGAGTATGAGATTACAATGGGTGTGAGATCCCAAATGCTATGATGTCACAGTAGTATTGTAATGTGAGAAAATACAGAAGCCACATTTTGAGAGATAAAAACTAGGAGTCTTTATTAAAAGGCTGGCAACTGCATGGTGGAATCTTCTCTCAAAGACCAGAAGTCAGAAAATACACAACATGGTCAGCAAACTGAGCCATGAAGGCCAGAGAGGAGAGAAAGACTAATTCAGCTCCATTGGAGAACTGAACTGGGAGAAGAGCCATGAGACAGGACACAATCATGGAGACATGTAGCATGGTGAAATGATCCCTAAGCTGGTGGGGCCTTAAATAGGTTCAGGTCAGGGAGCAGGGTCACAGGAAACTCCCAGTCTCAGGCTCTGGACTGACAGGTTTAGTAACCTATCAAGTATGCCCATCATCTGAGGGGACGGACTCCACCTTCCTAAACCATGAAAACATGATGCCAGAAGTTAAATGGACATGATCAAGTACCAGCAGAACTTTTCCATCTAGTGAAGATAGGCCCCACCCTTCTACATAGGGTACAATTAGAGGCCACACAGAGGTGGGTGAATCAAGCCTCTTAGGAAGTTAAGGCAGAATCAGAGAGTTCTCTACATGTAAAGCTTTCCTAAGGCTATGAAATCTGCACTTCTATGAAGCAGAGGCCTCCTAGCTAACCTTGAACTGGGCACCTGCATTCATTGATTTGCCTCTCCCATCACTAGTCTTTTCATCACTGATAGTAGAATTCCATACACCCAGCAAGAGGCACTGCGATAGCTGTAAGAAGTGACATAGACTCAGCCTCCCTACATCATTAGGAGGTCCTGACAGAATTGAGGTCACAGTGGATGTGAGTTCATAATGCATTGAGATCCTAATCCTTGTGATATGACAGTGAATTTGTGTCTAATGTGTGTGAGGGGAGAGTGAATGTGAGAATATAATGAGTTTGAGTTCACAGTAGGCCAAGGTCCTAACTGATATGAGCTCACAATGGATGTGAAGCCAAATGGGCATGAAGTTATAATGAGTGCGAGGTCACAATGGGTGTGAGTACATAATAGAGGTATGAAATCATAGTTGGTGTTATTCTATCATGAACATGTCACAATGAGAAACTGTTCCCAGTCGTGATGAGGTAACATTAGGTATAGTTATTGTGAAATTCTAATTAGAGTGTGCAGTCACAATTGATGTGAGGTACACACTTTGAGATCTCAAAGGGTGTGAGCCACAGTGTGTACAATGCCCATATTTCTGAGGTCCTAATGGCTCTGATGTAGCAATGGCTGGGAGGTCACAATGGGCATTAGCTTCTAATAGGGGTATAAACCAACTATTTCTAGGGGTGTGAGATCACTATCTTTGTAAATTGCTAATGGGTATGAAATCATAATGCATATGAGCTTCTAGTAAGTGTAAAGACACAGATTACACAGGGTGTGAGATCATCATGCACATGAGTACAAAATGAGTAAGAGGTTCTAATAGGAGTATAAGCTCACAATGGGTTCTAGGGCCTGATGGTGTAAGATGCAATGACTATGGGGTCTAATGTCTGTGAATTCTCAAGGGGTGTGTGAAGTCACAATGAGAGACGTTACATTGGTCATGAATCACAGAGGTATGAACCCATAATGGGCATAAAATCACAATGAGTGTGCTTCTAATGAGTGTGACATCCAATGAATTCTGAGGCCTTAATGGGAGTGGTTACTGTTATAGTGGGTCTACAAAGTCCTGTTTATCGTAGCCTTGGATTTCTGAGAAAAAGGTGATCATGACAGAATGTTGACTGTACCTCCTAGTGTCTGCCAGCCTGCCTACCTACCTGCCTACCAGCCAATCATGATCACCCTTCTCTGAGAAATACCAGTCTACCATAAACAGAAAATGTTAGAACAAATCATAGCTACTATTATGTCATAATTGACATTATTGATCAACCAAACTGACTTCCCTTAAGCAAAATGTATAAAGGATTTGGGGGCATGTGGTATATATTGTTAAAAATGCGTTCCTTCTCAGATATTTTGAGACAGTGCGCCAAGTCCTGTTTATTGTAGCCTGGGCTTTCTAAGAGATGGGTGTCCATGACAGGATGTTGACTGTACTTCCTAATACCTGCCTGCCTGCCAGCCTGCCTGTCTGCCTGCTAGCCTGTCATGAACACCCTTCTCTGAAAATTCCATGGCAACAATAAACAGCAAGATTTACAACAAAGCACACCTACTATTATGTCATTATGGACATTAATTGCCGAAACAATCTAGCTGCCCTTAAGCACAAAATATAAAGGATTTGGGGGCATGTTGTATACATTATTAAAAATTCTTGCCTTCCCAGATGTGTTGAGACAGTGCACAAAGTTTTGTTTATTGTAGCCTGGGATTTCTGAGAGAAAGGTGATCATCACAGAACATTGCCTGTACATCATAATGCCAGCCAGCCTACGTGCCTCTCATTATCAACATTTTCTCAGAAGTCACAGGCTATAATAAACAGAAAAAATGGACAACAAAACACAACACTAGTCATTATGTACATTATTTTCTCAACCAATCTGGCTGCACTTCAGCACAATACATGAAGGATTTGGGACATGTTCTAAAAATTGTTAAAAATCCTTGCCTTCCCAGATGTGTTTTGACAGTGCATGAATATCTGTTTATTGTAGACTGGAATTTCTGAGAGAAGGGTGATCATTACAGGATGTTGACTGTATCTCATAATGTCTACCTGCCTGCCTGTCTGTCTGCCAGTCATGATCACCCTTCTTTCAGAAATCCCAGGCTACAATAAAAATAATTTACAACAAATCATATTTATTATTATGTCATAATTTACATTATTTGCTCAGTCAATATATCTTCCCTTAAGCACTATATATAAAGGATTTGGTGGCACGTTGTAGGCATTATTAAAAAGGCTTGTCTTCCCAGATGTGTTGGGACAGTGCCTAAGTTATTTTTATTGTAGCCTGAGATTACTGAGAGAAGAGTGATAATGACAGGATGTTGACTGCACTTCCTATGCCTGATTGCCTGCCTGCCTGCATGTCATGATTACCCCCCCCTCTGATTAACCCCAGGCTTCAAGAAACAGAAAAAGTTACAACCAAACACAGCACCATTTTGTCATTATGGACATTATTTGCTCAAACAATCTTGCTGCCCTTAAGCAAAATGTATAAAGTATTTGGTGGTATGTTGCATACATTAATAAAAATGCTTGCCTACTTCTTTTGCTCAGAAGGTAGAGGCAGCTGGAGATACATTTCAAATTACCTTTTAGCTTAGAAAGTCAACTCCATTTCAGCTGTCCTTTCCCCTAATTCCTACTGCAGGATCCCCTAGCACTTGCCACAGGACCTGGCTGGGTTGGCCTGGGCTGAGGCCTCTGATGGGTGTGCTGGCAACATGCAGTGTGAACTTCCAGCATGACTTTCTCCCACAGCATTTATGTGTACACCTCTCTTATTTCCCACATCCCAATGAGAGAAAGTTTCTGAGTTCTGCAACCCTTCTTGGAATAGCTGTGATCTTACCCTTTGGGCATTATTTTGGGGCCTTCACACAGCAGCATAGTCTGAGAAGAATGGTGCCTATCCTGTCAGCCACTCCCTCCAGCACTGCCTAGTACTCCAGCTGGAGGCTGTGGCCTCCACTTTTGGCTGCCCAGAGGGAAGGGCATTCTCCTCTGCCTCACAACTCTTTAGCCTGCTCAACCAGTCAAAGGAAAACTGGTCCCAGATTCTGCTAGAACTATAGCTAGGCAGGAAGCAGAAGGGAATGGCAGGCAGACTAGTAATTCAGACTCTCTTCACATTTGTTTGGGTGCCATCATCATCCCACTGAAATTCTGAGGATAAGCTAAAACTATTGTTTGGGTAACCTGGGTCTCCTTCATGGAGGGAGAGGGCTGGGGCGATGTTCTTCAGTAGTTGGGTATGGTGGTACCATCCAAGGCATTGTTCTCAACTCCACAAGGTCAGCATGCTGTTTTTTCTCTGATGACCATGCGGGTGCCCATGGCTTCATTGAATGCTCTGTGCTGTACTGCCTGTTGAGTCTCAGCTGCATTCTACCCCATGTCACACATGACTGCCACAATAATGGGGTCCAGCTTGCTGGGTACTGGCTAATCAGGACCCATGCCACATACCGTATCATCCAAGGGTGTTCCAGTATTTGTTCAACATTGGGCCTTTGACTGCAGTCCACAGTTAGAAGTGGGAAAGTAGGTCATGTCCCTTTGCATTTAGGTATAGTGGAGGGTTATTCCTGGGCTCTACGACTAGGACCTGTATGTCAGCAAACTTCCTCCCCTCAAAGGGGAAATGATGCCCAAGTTCCAAATGTCTATCTTGTAGGCATCATATATTTTGTGTAAGAACATATCTAGGGGTCATAATATCAAGGCTCCACAAGCTCCCTTTATCAATGGCCCTGTGGTCATCCTGACACTCAGCCTAAAATCCCTGACCTTGACATTGTGTTTGGCTTCCAACAGGATGTTGTTGGGCTGGAGGTCCCAGTGTGCAAAACCATTATATTGAAGGTAGTGCACGGCACTCATGATCTGTTTGAACAGCTTCCTGGTTTCATGCTCGAATATGTGGCTTCAGCTGGATTTGCACATCGACCCCATGAGGTGTCCCCACGTGGCCAACTCCATGATGTGAGATAGACAGTCTTTATCCTCCATGACCATACAAACCAGATGATGTGTGGGTGAGGTATGCTGTTGACAATGTCCACCTCATTTTCTATGCCATGGCTCTCCAGGTCTCTCTTCAGGAGAACTTTCACAGCCAGCCTTCTGTCTGTGAGGCAGTGATGGGCCACCTTCAGATATCCAAAGCTACCATGGCTGATGTTGTCCTTCCATCCATACTGTAAGATGCTAGTTATCTCCTCCTCCCCTTCTGAGGAAGAATTAAAGGAAACTTTGTTGTATCTTGACATCTTTCCACTGGGATGGCAAGTAGTCAATCTTGTAATTATCTCGAATATTCTAAATGAAGACAACACAAGTAATTTTAACCAAAATGAGCTAAACTAAAAAGCAAACAAGTAAATACAAACACCAGAATAATGAAAAGAAATACCCAAACCCAAGCCACACCAACAGAGCTCCCTCCCAAACCCCCACACAAATAAAGTGTTAGTTCAAAGTTAGTCCAGCAGGTCACCAAGAAAAGCTCCTAGTGCTGTAACTGACAAAAGTGGAGAGCAGCTTCTTATATACCCTACTGGGGATGCCTCTCAATGCCTGGTGACATCAGGGATCAAATTGACCAATCACAAGTGGGACCAGTGACGTCAGAGAGGAATGGACCAATCAGGGCTCAGTAGGCACCCACTGCTAGGTATGCTCTTGAGCCTGGAGGACTGTTGCCAAGGAAGCCAAGTACATGGGATGATGCTACTGCTTCCATGGCAGCTATGTGGGAACCATAAGAGGAGGACACTGGCCACTACCTTATATATGATATGATTGCGTGTGATACAATCACGCATTCTTTCATCCATCGAACACGCAACATGCAGCCCTGTATCTGAATCCACTACTGTGACATCATAGTGTATCATGACACGTCATAGGGTGACTGCACATAACGTCATTATTGCACCTTTTGTGTAGTATTATGTTTATGTTATATTTTAGAAAATAATATGTTACATATTATATGTTATTATATATTATGTATTATATATTATGTATTATGTGTTATGTTATATATTATATTTTTGTAGTATATGATATTACATATTATACAATATGTAATATTTGTTATTTTATATTATATACTGCGTATATCATATATCATATATTATCATATATTATTATATCATATATTATTTACTACATATTATTATACAATATATGTCATGTATTATATGTTACTATACATTATATATTATATGTTATGTTATATATTATATATTATGTATGTTATATATTACATGTATGCTATATATTATATGATATTCTATGTATTATGTATAATATTATGTATTTAATGTTACTATATACTATATGTTATATATTTTATGTTATTATTTTATATATTATGTATGATATGATATATTATATGTTATTATATATTATGTATTATATGATATGATCTATTATATATGATGTGTTATGGTATTACATATTATGTATTATATGAAATTATATATTATGTTATTATAAATTATTTGCTGTATTGTGTTTTTATACATCACATATTAGATGATATGTTATTATTTATTTTGTATTATATTATATATAATTGTAAATAATGTGTATTACCTATGATTATATACATATGTAATTATATGTTATATATAGTGATATATTTATAATATATACAATTTTATATACATTACATTATTTTATGCATATGTGTAATGTAATAGTGATACATACTATGTTATAGGTCATAATTACGTGTATATAAAATGATATGCTGTGTAATGAGCATGTGAGCTTATGTTACATGATACAATGTATGGCATCGAATGCAACATCATCACGTGATGCTTGGTGAAATCGTCACAACACACGTGCGCACATATCTCAGATGGGCACAGGCATGTCACACACGCATGCCCACGTCTTGCATGCACTTGTCTTACACAGGAACGTCTATCATGTTCATGCACACCCATCATGCACATGCACGCCAATCTCTTGCACACGTACACTTATCTATTTTGCATATACATACCAACCTCCCCATGCACACATATCTTGCACATGGACACCTATGTATCTTGCTCATACACATCTATCTCACACATGCACACCTCTCTCGTGTATGGACACCTATGTTGGACACACTCACCTACAACTGCCATGCACACTCAGTGTCCAAACACACTCACGCTTACCCTGTATACTCATACTCACTTTTAAATGCAAACACTTGTCATTTTTGCATGACGATCACCTGGATAATTGCCTATATTGCACACTCCAGTGTACCGTGCACATTCATACTTTCCTTGCACACTCACACCAATTTGAACATTCACGGCCATGTCTGGCTTGCAATCCCATCTCCTGTATACAAGTCTGTCATGCACACTCACGTGGACCTCACACACTCACATACATTCCACAGTCACACCTTCCTTGCAAACTCACACCCGTTCTCTGCACGCACGCCCATATTCTAGTAGCCCAACGACCCCTGTGGGCACACCTGCTTGCACACCCCCCTTCGCCCACACCCCTTGCTCGCTCACCCAAGTTTGACACTCTCCAGGTTGGCAGGCAGGGCGCAGGGCATGGTGCAGAAGATGCAGTGGAGCTCGGCTGGGGCATAGTAGAAGCAGGGCCGCCGGCCGCCGGCCGCCGGGGGGGCCGGTTGGCCAGCGGAGATGCAGCCCAGCAGCAGCAGCAGGCAGAGCGCCGGCGCCACATCCCGGAGGCTGGCATGGAGAGGCCACGGATGACGCAGAGGCCCCTGGGCCCCGGGGCTATTGCTACGAGCGGGCAGAAATGACTTGTGCAAGGCGGGAAGAGGAAGTGGAAGGTGAGTAGGAAGTGGAAGGTTAACAGAGAGGAGAAGGAGATGCAGAAGTAGAAGGATAGTGGGAATGGGAAGGGTAACCAGAAGTGGAAGAGAAAGTAGACATGGAAGTGGAAGGGAAAGTAGATATGGAAGTGGAAGTAAAATGGGAATAGAAAGTGGAAGGGAAACAGGAAGTAGAAGTAAAACAGGAAGATGAAGGGAATGTGGAAGTGGAAGGATTAGCAAAAGAGGAAGCAGAAGTAGATGGGAACTGGAAGTGAAGGGATAGCCAGAAGTGGAAGAGGAAGTTTGCGTGGATGTCTAAGTACAATGGGAATAGGAAGTGGAAGGGAAGAGGAAGAAGAAGGGGAATAAGGAAGAGCAGAATAAAAATTGCAAGGGAAATTGAAAGCAGAGAGGAACAGGAATGGGAAGTGGAAGGGTAATCGGAAGCAGAAAAGGAAGTAGGTGTAGAAGTGGAAGTAAAAGGGGAATGTGAAGTGGAAGGGGACAAGACAGTGGAAGGTGAACAGGAAGGAGAGGGTAAGAAAGAAGAGAAGAGGGGGGCTGGGGATATAGCCTAGTGGCAAGAGTGCCTACCTCGGATACACGAGGCCCTAGGTTCGATTCCCCAGCACCACATATACAGAAAACGGCCAGAAGCCGCGCTGTGGCTCAAATGGCGGAGTGCTAGCCTTGAGCGGGAAGAAGCCAGGGACAGTGCTCAGGCCTGGAGTCCAAGGCCCAGGACTGGCCAAAAAAAAAAAAAAAAGAAAAGAAAGAAGAGAAGAGGAAGCAGTAGAGAAAGCGGAAGGGGAATCAGAAGTAGAAGGGGAAGGGGAAGAGGAAGGGGAAGGGGGAGGTTAACCAGAATCAGAAGTGGAAGAGTGGAAGTAGATGTGGAAGCAGAAGTAGAAGGGAATGAGAAGGAGAAGAAGAAGGAGAACAGGAGTAGAAGGGGAAGAGAAAGGGGAATAAGAAGCAGAATGAGAAGTAGAAGGGGAACAAGAACAATAAAGGGAAAGGGAAGGAGAAGTCAGAAGGGAAGCCAAAGCACAAGAGGAAGGGAAGAGAGGGTAAAAGGAGAACAGGAAGCAGTGGGGGAAGTTGAAGAGGAAAGAGGAAATAGATAGGGAGGTGTTAGAGCAAGGGGAAGCAGAAGAAGAAGGGGAAGTGGAAGGGGAAGTGGAAGAGGAATTAGAGGAGGAAGAGGAAGCAGGAGGGGAAGGAAAATGGGAAGGGGAAAATGCAGGAAAGGAGAGGAAGAGGGAGGCGATGAGGTTGTAGTGGGAGGAAAAGGAGAAGAGGAAAAGGAATGATGAGAGCAAGTATTTGGGAAGAAGAGGAAGAAGAAAAGGAGGGAAACAGGATCAGGAAGGAGAAGGATGGGAGAGGGAAGGAAGAGCATAGGAACAGGGAGGAGGAGACTCAAAAGGACAATTGGAAGAGGAATATAAAGAAGAGAAAGAGGATTTAGAGAAAGCAGGAGGAAATGGAGAACAAGACAAGAAAGAGGAAGGACATGGGGAAGGGGAAGAGGAAAAGAAGGAAGAGGAAGAAGGAAGGAAAGAGGAAAAGAAACGAGAGGAGGAAGAACACGTAGAGGCAGAGGAAGAGGAAGCAGGATGGAAAGAGGGAGAAGACGAATAGGAAGGAGAGGACAAAGAAGTGGAAAGAGAGGAAGAGGAAGGAGGAAGGGGATGGGGAGGAAGGAAAAGGAGAGGAAAAGGAAGGACAGGCAAAGGAGAGAAAGGACAAGAGAAACCAGGAAGACGAATAGGGGGGAGAGGAAGAGGGAACAGCACAAGAACAGGAAGAGGAAGGAGGAAGGGCAGGGGGAGGAAGAGAAAAGGAAAACCACAAACAGCTCTTTCCATTTCCGTTTACTTCTGCCCACGGCCACTTTCACCATCTCCATCATCTTCATCTTCACCATCTTTATCCTCATCATACTCATCCTCATCCTCATCTTCATCTTCATCTTCTCCCTCCTCATCACCATCCTCATCCTCATCTTCATCCTCACCATGCTCACCATCCTCATCCTCATCTTCCTCATCTTCATCCTCATTCTCCAGATCCTCATCTTCATCCTCATTCTCTTCATCTTCATTATCTTCTTCTTCATCCTCTTTCTCATCCTCACCATCCTCATTCTCATCTACACCCTCCTCCTCCTCCTCCTCCTCCTCCTCCTCATCCTCATCTTCATCATCTTATCCTCACCCTCCTCATCCTCATCCTCATCTTCATCCTCATCAATCTCACCCTCATCGTCCTGCATAACTAAATAATAGTAAATAACAAATAATAACTAATCAATAACAAATAATGACACCAGATAATAAAATAAATAATAAATAACAAAATCAATAATAATACAAAGCAAAGGATACATAAGAAATCATCAACCATAAAAAGCAGAGCAATAAATAACCATAATAATAGCAATAAATAATAGCAATCCCTAATGAGGAATAATAATAATAAATGATAAACTAGCAGTGTATAATAAAAAATGATTCAGAGTATAATAAAAAGCAATAGGAAATAAATATTAGCAATTAATGCATGGTCACTAATAAAAAATGATACCACTAATTAATAATAATCATAAAGATAATAAATAATAATGATAATAAATAATAACAATACATAACCATAAGTAATCATTAATAATAAAATGAATAGAAAGAAACACGATTAAACATATCAAAGAATCAGCCATAAAATTTAGAGCAATAAAGAATAAGTAAGAATAAAAGTAAATCATAATAGCAGTCAATGATAATTGTCGGGCTCGGTCGCCTCTCCCGGCGTGGGGATCAAGACTCAGCTACTCTTTTTTCAACTCCCTTTCTCACCCTCTCCCCTAGTCACCCGGCCCGCAGATAAAGCTAGAGTGGAGCGGGGGAGCCAGCACCGTCCTAACGCATGCGTGGCTGAAATGAGAAAGCGTGCCCGCCTCCTTACCAATAGACAAAGTCAGATGTACGCAAGTCTCGGAGTAGGCGTCCAGAGCCAAACTGCTTTATTAAGACAAAGGTACCGGGGGATGATTCCGAGAGAAGGCAATTGGCCAGGACGCCGATAGGCTGAAAGGTGTCACCTGATCCCTTGAGCTAACGTCACTGGAAAGCACCGAGCCAGGGCAGGACAGGGGCCGGCTAGACTGGGGACGCCTGGGTTGGCTAGAGAGTTGGGGGCTGGGAGCAAAGCCAGTTTCTCTGGTTCTGGACCCAGAGAGAGTAGCCTGCTTCCGCATTCCCCCAGGGCTTGGGGGAGGGGCATCAAGCCCCCACCAAGTATAAAGGCCTGATCCCAACAGATAATAATAAATAAGTGGATAATAATAAATAGCTAACATATAATCATAAATTAATACTGAAAATGAACAATAAAAATCATAGCAATAAATAATAAAAAATAAATAATAAGGAAAGTAAATACTCATAGCAATAAATAACAATAAATGATAATAAATAACAATAGATAACAATAAATAATCAATAATAAGCAAAATAATAAATATTCAACAATTACATATTGAGGCAATAAATAATAGCAATAATAAACAATAAATGAGGGCTGG